>NC_140999.1:41029968-41455692 GCF_052327205.1 Somniosus microcephalus | reverse complement strand
CGTCCACAGCGGCCGTCCATCAGCCGCGCGATACGCGGGGGACCTCAGCTCCGGACCTCAGGCGCTAGGCAGGGGGAGGGGCCGGAGAGAGGGACAGGGGAGTGGGGGAGCGGGGGGAGTGGGGAGGGGGAGGGGTGGGGGTGGGCGAGGGGAAGGAGGGAGGGAGACAGGGGAGGGAGAGGGAGGGGAGGGGAGGGGAGGGGAGAGGAGGGGGAGGGGAGGGAGGGAGGGATAGGACAGGGAGAGGACATGACAGGGAGAGGGGGGACACACAGGGGCAGGGAGACCAAGCGCCGGGTTCCTTCCTACAGTTGAGTGTCGAGTGACTCGACGATTGACCAATCCTACGCTTCGGTGACCTGACCGGTCGACCAATCGGTGCGTGTGTGGGCGGGCCTTATCCTTCTGAACTGAGGTGAGTGGCCGCCATCTTGATTTTTCATGATTTTTTCCCCACACTTTCAGTGTGTTAGGGAAGTAAGGTAAATATTTGAATTATGTGTTAGGGAATTAATTAACAATTTATTTGAGTTTTATATTGTGTTTAGCAACCCCCCCCCCCACCCTCCTCCTCACCCTCGCGCAGGGGGGACTCGGGGCCTGAAGCTCAAAAAATTTCTCTCTCTCTCTCTTTCTTCCCTCTCTCTCTCTCCTTCTCCTCTTCCCCTCTCTCTCTCCTTCTCCTCGATCTCCCTCTCCTCTTCCCTCTCTCTCCTTCTCCTCTTCCTCTCTGTCTCTCTCTACTTCCCCCTCTCAGGTTTCACGGTGTCGCGGACGGAGCGCGCGGGCGGGCCGCCCGAAGTTTCCCGCTCGCTAACAGCCGCCAAGCCGCCCTTGCCTGCTCCCCGCGGGCCGCCTCGCGCTGCCCGCACTGACCGCGCATGCGCCGCCCGCCCGCCCGCAGCGGGCCGTCCATCAGCCGCGCGATACGCGGGGGACCTCAGCTCCGGTCCGTCCCGGCCTCAGAACCCGACCGCGCCTTAAGCGCTAGGCCCCGCACGGCCGCTATCGCAACGGCACCGGACCTCAGGCGCTAGGCAGGGGGAGGGGCCGGAGAGAGGGACAGAGGGGAGTGGCGGAGGGGAGGGGTGGGCGAGGGGAGGGGAGGGGGGTGGGGGGAGGGAGGGGAGGGAGACAGGGGAGGGGAGGGAGGGAGAGGAGGGGAGAGGAGAGGAGGGGAGGGAGGGGAGGGAGAGGAGGGGGGAGGGGAGAGAGGGGAGAGGAGGGGATAGGACAGGGAGAGGACATGACAGGGAGAGGGGGGACACACAGGGGCAGGGAGACCAAGCACCCCAAAATTGCCCTCGCAACGCGGGGCTCCCCAGCTAGTCTATATATATAAAGCGGCTCTTCTGTCTGTCTGTCCCGATGTCTGTCTGTCCCGATGTCTGTCTGTCCGTGTTCTATACGTTTGAAAGTTACAGAGCGTACTGACGCGCGCCGTCGCCTCAAAAGAAAGCTTGCGATTCCGGACCGGTCATAGGCGTATTTACCTTTCGGCCGGACAAAAACTCTGCGCCCGCGGTATCTGAAAAACGTTCAGCGTTCCGCTCATTAGCATCTCATTAGCGACCGTGTGACGTTGAGGTCGACCAAATCGGACGGCGGGTTCCTGGTGCGTGCCGTCCTACAGTTGAGTGTCGAGTGACTCGACGATTGACCAATCCTACGCTTCGGTGACCTGACCAGTCGATCAATCGGTGCGTGTGTGGGCGGGCCTTATCCTTCTGAACCGAGGTGAGTGGCCGCCATCTTGCTTCCATTCTTTTTCCTGCTTTCTGCATCTTTCTTTTCAAATATACATTTCCAGCAAAATAAAATTGAATTTATTAAATTGTTTTAAAAAAAAAACTTCATTCATTTGTAAATATTTTTTCTAAACTGTACATTCTTTTTCCTACCTTTCTCCGTTTTTTTGTTAGGCCTGAAAGCCTGGGACTTTCTTGCCCAGCCAGGCCCGAGCTAGGGCTTCTGCTAAGCTCCTCATCCACCGCCCCCCCCCCCCGTCACGTTACCCCGGGGCAACGGCCTCAGCCACGAGGGTCAGGGTGCGTGCGCAGCAGGAGCAGGTGAGACGCGGCCGGGGGGGGGGCGGGGCTCGGAGAGTGTGGCTCTCGGCCGGGGGGGCGGGGCTCGGAGAGCGCGGCTCTCGGCAGTGCGGGGCGGCAGGGTTACCCCGGCAACCAGAGCCGCAATCGGCGGAATTCCGGCCGGGGGGGGCGGGGCTCGGAGAGCGTGGCTCTCGGCCAGGGGGGGGGGCAGGGCTCGGAGAGCGGGGCTCGGCGGCGGGGCGGTGATTAAGCAAACTTTGGCCCAGAATTTGCGGTAGCATTTGCCGTCATTTTGCTTTTGAAACTGACTGCAATTTCAGGATTTGGCGTATGTGCAACCTATTGCGGAAATCCCGATGTTGCAATCTGTCATTCACTGCTCCTCCACCGGCTGCACTGTGCTTCCTTCCCCCCCCCCCCCCCACAAACAGAGCCGGCATCAGTGAAATCTCTAAAAAATCAAACAGCGTATTGACTTGCTAAGCAAAGGTTATGACCCTGAAAAACTATTTTAAATTTTTTGCAGTGTCCATTTTACCTATTTTCATAAAAAATTAAAATTTTTAAGCAACTTTAATTTGTTCATCTTTATTTCAGGTTTGCCTTTTGTGAGAGCGGCAATCTTTGTTTTGTTCACTTTAACATTTTAAAAAAGTTAGAAGTGGATAATTCCCCCCCCCCCCCCCAGTCTCTCTCTGCCGCCCCCCCCACCCCCCCAGTCGCTCTCTCTCTCTCTTCCAACAACAACATGCCCTCGAAAAAGCCTCAGCAACGCCGGGCTCACCCCAGCTAGTCTATATATATAAAAGACCTCTTCTGTCTGTCTGTCTGTCCGTTCTCTATACACGCAAAAGTTATAGAGCGTACCTACACGTGTGTTACATCAAAAGAAAGCTTACGATTCCGGAACGGTCATAAGCGTATTTACTTTTCGGTGCAACACAAATCGTGCCGACGGTATCCAAAAAACATTCAAAATTCCACTCATTATGCCCTCATTAGCATTGAGTGACTATGATGTCGAAGAGCTGCTATGATGTCAGAGCAGTTTTTGTGCTGTCATAAAGAAATCAAGGCTTTCACTGTGCCCAGCCTACTCAGCTGGGATGACTCGGGCCGGGCCTCTTCCTCTCTCTCTCGCCGTCTCTTTATCTCTCTCTCTGTCTCCCAGTCTCTCTCGCTCTCTCCCCCAGTTTCTCTCTCTCTCCCCATCTCTCTCTCTCCCCCCTCAGTCTCTCTCTCTCTCTCTATCTCCCAGTCTCTCTCTCTCCCCCAGTCTTCCAGTCTCTCTCTCTCCTCCAGACTCTCCCTCCTCCAGTCTCTCTCTCCCAGTCTCTCTCTCTCTCCGTCTCTCTCTCTCCTCCAGTCTCTCCCTCCTCCAGTCTCTCTCTCCCCAATCTCTCTCTCGCTCCCCATCTCTATCTCTCTCTCTCTCTCTGTCTCCCAGTCTCTCTATCTCTCTCCCTTCCCCAGTCTCTCTCTCTCTCTCTCTCTCCCCCAGTCTCTCTCTCTCTCTCCCCCGTCTCTCTCCCCAGTCTCTCTCCCCGTCTCTCTCTCTCTCCCCCCCAGTCTCTCTCCTCTCTCTCCCCCAAGTCTCTACTCTCTCTCTCTCTGTCTCTCTCTCCCGTCTCTCTCTCTCTCCCCCAGTCTCTCTCTCTCCCCCTGAGTCGCTCTCTCTCTCCCCCCTCAGGTCTCTCTCTCTCTATCTCCCCAGTCTCTCTCTCTCTCTCCCCGTCTCTCTCTCTCTCTCCCCGTCTCTCTCTCTCGCTCTCCCCGTCCGTCACTCTCCCCCCTCAGTCGCTCTCTCTCTCCCCGCAGTTTCTCTCTCTCTCTCCCCCCAGTCTCTCTCTCTCCCCCGTCTCTCTCCTCCAGTCTCTCTCTCCCCCAGTCTCTCTCTCCCCCCAGTCTCTCTCTCTCTCTCCATCTCTCTCTCCCCCAGTCTCTCTCTCTCCCCCACTCTCTCCCTCTCCCTCAGTCTCTCTCTCTCTCTCTCCCCCACTCTCTCCCTCTCCCTCTCCCCTCGAGTCTCTCTCTCTCTCTCTCTCCCCCCATCTCTCTCTCCACCCCCCCCCCCCCCGGTCTCTCTCTCTCCCCCCCAGTCTCTCTCTCTCTCTCTCTCTCCCCAGTCTCTCTCTCTCTCTCCCCCAGTCTCTCTCTCTCTCCCTGTCTCTCTCCCTCAGTCGCTCTCTCTCCCCCCTCAGTCTCTCTCTATCTATCTCCCCAGTCTCTCTCCCCCAGTCTCTCCCTCTCTCTCTCCCCATCTCTCTCTCTCTCCCCTCTCAGTCGCTCTCTCTCTCCCCCTCAGTGTCTCTCTCTCCCCATTCTCTCTCTCTCCCCAGTCTCTCTCCTCTCTCTCCCCCCAGTCTCTCTACTCTCTCTCTCTCTCCCCGTCTCTCTCTCTCCCCCTCAGTCGCTCTCTCTCTCCCCCTCAGTCTCTCCAGTCTCTCTCCTCTCTCTCCCCCCAGTCTCTCCACTCTCTCTCTCTCTCCTGTCTCTCTCTCTCTACCCCAGTCTCTCTCTCTCCCCCTCAGTCACTCTCTCTCTCTCTCTCCGTCTCTCTCTCCTCCAGTCTCTCCCTCCTCCAGTCAAATCAAATTCAAATTCAAATTCAAATGCTTTATTGGCATGAAAGTTTACAGGGAACCATATTGCCAAAGCTTACATAACAAAAAGTACAGGTTCCCAACATTCTGTAGGTGTCAAACATTTTTGACCCTCGTTGGGTACAGACAGTATTAATTTAAACAGTCGTTGACCCTCGTTGGGTGCATTCAGTATTAATTTAAAACAGTCGTTGGGTACATTCGGTATTAATTTAAACATTTTTAGAGTATATATGCTATGGGTGTGCTCGTTAGTCACTCACTGTTCCTCAGGTTGTGACATGTTGTTACATATTGGGGACCAAGATATGGTCTGTCTCCCTCCCCCAGGACTATTCTTAATTTTGACAGGTCATCCAATTCTTTGAAATCTGGGGTTGTAAGGCTGAGCTTGTCAAAATATATGTTTCTTGTCTTGTTGAATTTTTCGCATTTTAGGAGGAAGTGCACCTCTGTCTCAACCTCGCCGGCCTCTCTCTCCCCCCAATCTCTCTCTCGCTCCCTGTCTCTCTATCTCTCTCAATTCAATTCAATTTCAATTCAAATCGCTTTATTGGCATGACAAGTTACATCTTATGTCTCTCTCTGTCTCCCAGTCCCTCTATCTCTCTCTCTCCCCGTCTCTCTCTCCCTTCCCCTGTCTCTCTCTCTCTCTCTCTCTCTCCCCCGTCTCTCTCCCCAGTCTCTCTCTCTCTCTCCCCCAGTCTCTCTCTCTCTCCCCAGTCTCTCTCCTCTCTCTCCCCCCAGTCTCTCTACTCTCTCTCTCCCCCCTCAGTCTCTTTCTCTATCTCCCCAGTCTCTCTCTCTCTATCTCCCCGTCTCTCTCTCTCGCCCTCTCTACTCTTTCTCTCTCCCTGTCTCTCTCTCTCTCTCCCCCCGTCTCTCTCTCTCCTTCCCTCTCTGTCTCTGTCTGTCTCGCTCTCCTTCCCTCTCTCTCTCTCTCTCCTTCCCTCTCTCTCTCAGTCTCTCTCTCTCCTTCCCTCTCTCTCTCAGTCTCTCTCTCCTTCCCTCTCTCTGTCTCTCTCTCCTTCCCTCTCTCTCTCTCTCGTCTCCCCCCAGTCTCTCTCTCTCTCTTGCATCACGGGGGGCATTTCATTCCATGTGTGGGCGTGCCTAATCCTGCAGCCTCCCGAAACGTTGCCGCCATTTTTAAAATACTGACAGCACCAGCACAACAAACCCCCACAGTGCGGCTCCGGCAAAGTATCCCGCTCCTGGCCCGCCGGAGCGGGAGGTGAGTTGGGGTCACTCGGGCCGGGCCTCACAACCGCTCGGCCCGAGACACAGAGCAGGGGAGCGGCAGTGGCCGGCCGTAAACCGCGCGGCCCTGTAAACTGCTGTTTTACAAAAAAGCCTTGGCAACGCCGGGCCTCCCCCCCTTCCTCCCCCTTCCCCTTCCCCCCCCAGTCGCTCTCTCTTCCCCCCAGTCTCTCGCTCTCTCTTCCCCCCAGTCTCTCGCTCTCTCTCTTCCCCCCAGTCTCTCGCTCTCTCTCTTCCCCCCAGTCTCTCGCTCTCTCTCTTCCCCCCAGTCTCTCGCTCTCTCTCTTCCCCCCCAGTCTCTCGCTCTCTCTCTTCCCCCCCAGTCGCTCTCTCTCTTCCCCCCAGTCTCTCGTTCTCTCTCTCTTCCAACAACATGCCCTCAAAAAAGCCTCGGCACCGCCGGGCACCCCCAGCTAGTCTATATATATAAAAGACCTCGTCTGTCTGTCTGTCTGTTCTCTATACACGCAAAAGTTATAGAGCGTACCTACACGCGTGTTACATCAAAAGAAAGCTTACGATTACGGACCGGCCATAGGTGTATTTACTTTTCCGTCAGACAAAAATCGTGCCCACAGTATCCAAAAATTGTTCAAAATTCCGCTCATTAGCATTGAGTGACTATGATGTCGAAGAGCTGCTATGATGTCAGAGCAGTTTTTGTGCTGTCATAAAGAAATCAATGCTTTCACTGTGCCCAGCCTACTCAGCTGGGGTGACTCGGGCTGGGCCTCTTCCTCTCTCTCTCTCCGTCTCTTTATCTCTCTCTCTCTCTCTCCCGGTCTCTCTCTCTCTCTCCCCCAGTTTCTCTCTCTCTCTCCCAGTTTTCTCTCTCTCCCCGTCTCTCTCTCCCCCCTCAGTCTCTCTCTCTCTCTCTATCTCCCAGTCTCTCTCTCTCCTCCAGACTCTCCCTCCTCCAGTCTCTCTCTCCCAGTCTCTCTCTGTCTCTCTCTCTCCAGTATCTCCCTCCTCCAGTCTCTCTCTCCCCCCAATCTCTCTCTCGCTCCCCGTCTCTCTATCTATCTCTCTCTCTCCCCAGTCTCTCTCTCCCTTCCCCGTCTCTCTCTCTCTCTCCCCCAGTCTCTCTCTCTCTCTCTCCCCCGTCTCTCCCCCCAGTCTCTCTCCTCTCTCTCCCCGTCTCTCTCTCTCTCCCCCCAGTCTCTCGCTCTCTCTCTTCCCTCCCAGTCTCTCGCTCTCTCTTCCCCCCAGTCTCTCGTTCTCTCTCTTCCCCCCAGTCTCTCGCTCTCTCTCTTCCCCCCCAGTCTCTCACTCTCTCTCTTCCCCCCAGTCTCTCGCTCTCTCTCTTCCCCCCAGTCTCTCGCTCTCTCTCTCTCAACAACATGCCCTCAAAAACGCCTCGGCACCACCGGGCACCCCCAGCTAGTATTCTATAAAAGCACTGGCAAACATGCCACTTATCAACCTCTAAAATTGAAGTGCACTATAGAAGAATCACAGGATGAAAGAAAAATTTCCATTTTGTAAATTACAGCAACGTTGTCAGAAATTATCAACAGCGGCACAGCAAAATGTGTGTGTACATTATAAAACTGCAATAAACTTGTTGACTCACAATGTCCTGATAATAACATCCGCCCAATTATAGCTTTCACCCGTATTTTCTCAGTTCTTTTCATTAGTGAAAATGGGAGACACATAAAGGCCATGTTTGCTGGGCCTCGTGCATTAACTGCACCTATTTTAGGATTGCAAAGTACAGGAAATTTGAGTACTGACTCACAACCCCATAAAATTTTGCCCCCCTCCCACATATGAGCAATTCATTTTCCTGCCTGCCTCTGCTTTATCTGTAATTAGGAGCACCTGAAATAAGTGCAGCCATTTAAAGTAGTTGGGAATAGGGGTCATCCATCATCAGATACCTTTTCAATGGAGACCAAGGATGTTCCAGCTAGAGCTCTCTGATTCTGTGGTGCAGTGGGATTTCCCAGAGTGCATGGAGTTATAGATGAGATCCATACAGCCCTTTAGGCTGCTTCTGGAGGAAATGCCCCCTAGATGAACAGGAAAAGCTATTATTCCATTAACATCCAGCTGGTGTGCTCATTGGCACCACATAATACCAGACATGGGGGGAACTGCAGTGGTAGGACTTCATCTACTTTTCATGTGAGAAACAGGTGAGCAGCAGTTGAAAATCACCCCATGGTTCCCCCTCTTCCCAACCCATCCTTCACCCTCCAGTAAATTGTCCAGGTGTTCATTCTTCATCTGTGAGCCATAACAGTGAGCAGGCTATTGAATCATGGAAGGAATCACCACCGAGTCTAATCCTGTCCTCACCCAACATCTACACACAGTCGTACATTACTTCATTGAATCTTTTCAGGTACACCAGCGGTGTTTGACTTTTTGAGTCAATCCAGGGAGCCTAGATGAATTACTCCTTTATGCTTCCTACCACATTCTGCTTTGCTAATATTTTTCAAATTCAGCCCATTAATGATCGTCAGTTGGGATATCTAGAAGCCCAAGGAAGTGGCATTGGGCAAAGTCAGAGAAAGCGAAATACATCACTGCATGCAAAGGAATAGCCTGCTAACACTCGCTGTTTAGGCTTATACATGAGGTATGGCCATTCGGGCAAGGTATAGGATGTCATCTGTCATGCAAGAAACCCATACACCAGCAAGATTCAACAGAGGAAACATCTGGGGAAACAAATAAACAGTACAGGCTTTTATCTATAGACTCTGGAACAGTTCCCATGGATTGGAGGGTAGCTAATGTTACCCAACTATTCAAAAAAGGTGGTAGAGAGAAAACGGGGAATTATAGACCGGTAAGCCTGACATTGGTAGTGGGGAAAATGCTAGAGTCCATTATAAAAGATGTAATAGCAGAGCACTTGGAAAACAGTGACAGGATCGGACAAAGTCAACATGGATTTACAAAAGGTAAATCGTGCTTGACTAATCTACTGGAATTTTTTGAGGATGTAACTGGTAGAATAGATAAGGGAGAACCAGTGGATGTGGTGTATTTGGACTTTCAGAAGGCTTTCGATAAGGTCCCGCATAAGAGATTAGCGTGTAAAGTTAAGGCACATGGGATTGGGGGCAAGGTACTGACTTGGATAGAGAACTGGTTGGCAGACAGGAAGCAAAGAGTTGGCATAAACGGGTCTTTTTCCGAGTGGCAGGCAGTGACTAGTGGGGTACCGCAGGGATCGGTGCTAGGACCCCAGCTATTCACAATATATATTAATGATCTAGACAAGGGAACGAGATGTAATATCTCCAAGTTTGCAGATGACACAAAGCTGGGTGGGCGTGTGTGCTGTGAGGAGGATGCCGAGAAACTCCAGTATGATTTGGACAGGTTGGGTGATTGGGCAGATGCAGTATAATGTGGATAAATGTGAGGTTATCCACTTTGGTGGCAAAAACAGGAAGGCAGATTATTATCTGAATGGCAATAGATTGGGAGAAGGGGAAGTGCAACGAGACCTGGGTGTCCTTGTGCACCAGTCGCTAAATGTAAGCATGCAGGTGCAGCAGGTGGTTAAGAAGGCAAATGGTATGTTGGCCTTTGTAGCGAGAGGGTTCGAGTACAGGAACAAGGATGTCTTGCTGCAGTAGTACAGGGCCTTGGTGAGACCACATCACACAGAATCACACAGACCCCACAGTGCAGATAGAGGCCATTTCGGCCCATCGAGCCTGCACCGACACATATCCCACCCGATCCCCATAACCCAACGTATTTAATCCCCCTAACACTAAGGGTCAATTTATCATAGCCAATCAACCTAGCCCGCACATCTTTGGATTGTGTGCAGTTTTGGTCGCCTTATCTGAGGAAGGATGTTCTTGCCATGGAGGGAGTGCAGCGAAGATTCACCAGACTGATACCTGGGATGGCAGGAATGACGTATGAGGAGAGATTGGGTCGATTGGGCTTATACTCGCTGGAGTTTAGAAGAATGAGAGGGGATCTCATTGAAACTTATAAAATTCTAACAGGACTAGACAGACTAGATGCAGGAAGGATGTTCCCGATGGCGGGGGAGTCCAGAACCAGGGGTCACAGTCTAAGGATAAGGGGTAAGCCATTTAGGACTGAGATGAGGAGGAATTTCTACACCCAGAGAGTGGTGAACCTGTGGAATTCTCTACCACAGAAGGCAGTTGAGACCAATTCATTAAATATATTCAAGAAGGAGTTAGATATATTTCTTAAGGCTAAAGGGATCAAGGGATAGGGGGAGAAGGCAGGGACAGGGCACTGAATTTGGATGATCAGCCATGATCTCATTGAATGGCGGAGCAGGCTCAAGGGGCCGAATGGCCTACTCCTGCTCCTATCTTCTATGTTTCTAGTTTATGATGTCATCCAGTTAGATCATTGTGGACAACCCTTCTCTGGTGACTGGTACTTATTTTAATTTTCAGTACAGTGCCCGGTGGGAGGTTCCTAACCTGTACTATAGAGGTCTGCCCAATATCCATGGGATGCCCATGGCCTATTTTATCTTTGCACTACATTTCCATCTCGGGCTATGAGATCAGACACAAGTATTCTTTACATTCTGTAACGATGTCCATTTAAAACACAGCAGGGATGACAAAACCCCTTTAAAGCAGTGCTGACTTTGTAGTTTATTTACTGCAGAATATTGCCCTTTGTTAATGCTTCATGAAGGTCAGCATCGGAAGCATTTACCAAGGTGCAGATCAATAGCAAAACCACAAATAGAAAAATCCCCCTTAATACAAAGCAATTCCATTTCCAATCGAGTCACCACAGAAAATTAACAGTCCACAACGGCGTGGAAGAAACAAATTCAACTGGAATTTGCACATTCTGCAAATAATTTCATAAACTTTTTTTCAACATTTTGCTGCCTCTAAAGGTAGTCATGGTAATGTTTACTGGAGTAAAAATGCAGAGAGATGTACATTGCAGAATGCAGGTACTTTGCTGCCACTTTGTCATCATGAATGTGAAAGACCCAGAAGCTGTAAATATCACAAGAGTTTCTTAGGACTGAAAGCAACAGCAATTCTGCAATTGTTTGTGAAACAGTCCTACCTCCTCTCCCTCCTCCCTGCATCTTCACTGTACTGACAGTATGTCCTCCTGAAGTCTGTTGCTATTTTACTCACTGTTTATTATATTTCTGAGTTTTGTGTCATCTGCAAACTTTGAACTTATGCCCTGTATACCCAAGTCCAGGTCATTAATATATATCAAAAAGAGAAGTGGCCCAAATACTGACCCTTGGGGAACACCACTATATACTTCCCTCCAGTCTGAAAACCAACCGTTCATCACTATTCTCTGCTTTCTGTCCCTTAGCCAATTTTCTATCCACACAGCCACTGCCCCTTTAATCTCATGGGCTTCAATTTTGCCAGCAAGTTTATTATGTGGTACTTTATCAAATGCCCTTTGAAAGTCCATGTACACATCAACCACACCACCCCTCATCAACCCTCTCCGTACTTCATCAAAGAACTCAATCAAGTTAGTCAAACACGATTTGCCTTTGACAAATCAGTGCTGGCTTTCATTTATTAACTCATATTTTTCCAAGCGCTAATTAATTTTGTCCTGGAATATTGTCTCTAAAAGTTTCCCCATCGCCGACATTAGGCTGACTGGCCTGTAGTTGCTGGGTTTATCCCCCACCCCTTTTTTGAACGGGTGTACTCTTCTGATGGGTACATAAACAAATAGACTGTAACTAAAATAACTTCAAATAAAACTTAATAAATTAAATTAAAATTGTGTTGGCCGGGGTGATGATACACTCCAGTCCCCGAGGCGCCCACCGGTCGTGGAAGGTCTCGAGCGTGCCGACGGACACTGCGTGCTCCATCTCCAGGGCTACCCGTGCATGAACGTGGCCGCAGAATAGAGGCAGGCAGTCGGGCCAAACGGCCACCCACTGCCTGGACCAGTTAATGGCCACTTTGGCATGGCTCAGGAGCAGTCCTATGAAGGGGTCCTCTGATCTGCCCGCTCCCCTCCGCACCGGGTGACCAAAGATCAGGAGCGTGGGTCTGAAGTGCAGCCAAAAATCGAGGAGCAGCCCCTTCAAATAATGGAAGAGGGGCTGCAACCTCTCACACTCCATATATACATGAAAAACAGACTCCTTCAGGCCGCAGAAAAGGCAGGCGGCCTGGAAGTCTGTGAACCTGTTTAAAACTTTATTGCATGGGACTGCTCTGTGCAACACCCTCCAGGCCAAGTCCCCAATAGATAAAGGGAGGACTCCCACATAGAGAGCCCTCCATTGGGGACCCCCATCTCTGCCGGACGGCAAGATGGTACGCCAAGGCGTGTCCGGACGGCATTTGAACAGGTGTACTCTTTTGATAGGGGTGGATAAACAAATTATCTGTTACTTAATAAAACTTTAAATAAAACTTAACAAATTAAATTAAAATTTGGTTTGCCAGGGTGATGATGCACTCCAGTCCCTGTGGCGCCCACCGGTCGCGGAAGGACTCAAGCGTGCCGGCGGACACTGCGTGCTCCATCTCCAGGGTCACCCGGGCGTGAAAATGGCCGCGGAAGAGAGGCAGGCAATCGGGCCGAACGACCCCCTCGACCGCCCGCTGCCTGGACCAATTGATGGATTTTTTGGCCAGGCCCAGGAGCAGTCCTATGAGGAGGTCCTCCGATCTGCTCGCTGCCCCCCCCCGCACCGGGTGACCAAAGATCAGGAGCGTGGGACTGAAGTGCAGCCAAAAATCGAGGAGCAGCCCCTTCAAATAGTGAAAGAGGGGCTGCAACCTCTCACACTCCGTATAAACATGAAACACGGACTCCTCCAGGCCGCAGAAAAGGCAGGTGGCCTGGGAGTCTGTGAACCTGTTTAAAACTTTATTGCACGGTGTTGTGTATGTACCTTTAAGGGAATAACTGGTCTCAGATTGCAGTACCGGCAGTGACCACCCCTGTATAAAAGGCCCTAGCAGGCTTCTGTAGTTTCAGTTTCCAGGTTGTCTCCATTCAGTAAAGACTTGTTATAATCAACTCCTGCAGTCCGTGTCTCAATTATACACGGACATAATACTGACGACGAGTAAGAAACGAACTTACCTGCAACTCAGCAGCACCTCAGACGACGTTACTGAAGGTCGGAGCCAGAAGAAAGAAAAAAAAATATTCCAAAGAAACTCGAGAAACGGGCGTCGACCGTGGACAACCGCCCTCCAAATCATCGGATTGAAAAATTGCAGGAGAGACTGTTGAGAGCCAGGCTTGGTTCTCCAGTCTGTGGTTTCCCAGCTAATCGGGCTGGTGGCAGGTAGTGCACTGATCCTTCCTGGGCTGCGGTGGGCTAGAGCTCGATCGGGTGGCTCTGCAACGGGGCCGGGCAGCGAGTCGGGAAGCAAAGAGAGAGAGAGAGGGTGGAGCACACAGGGCGCAGCCGGTGCTTCGAAGCCGGGCAGCATTCGGACCTAAGAAGAGGGAGGGAAGTGTCCCAGAGGGTCCGCTCCACGACGGGAACGGTTCTTCAATTAACGGAGCAAATATTGAAGCGTGATAGAAAAATAAAAATACCGCGGAGAGCGGCGTTGGCAGCAGCGATCGGGGAGGCGCGAAGACCATAGGGCGTCGCCATTACAGGATAGTAAAATAAATATAATCACCAGCAACAGCGTTGGCAGCGGTGGGAAAGCGCGGGAGGCGCCATCTTAACTCGGCGGGGAAGAAGGAAAAGCGCGGGAGGCGCCATCTTAGATTTTCAAGATGCCAAAGACTGGCGATATCACTGCCTTCGATAATGCAATAGAAGACTGGACCACGTATGTGGAAAGAGTCGAGGTATATTGCGAGGCAAATGAAATAGCTGATGAGAAAAAGGCATCGGTATTGCTAAATTTAATGGGCGCAAGAACGTACGGCCTATTGCGGGACCTGATTACTCCAGCCAAACCGAAGGCGAAGAGTTTTAACGAAATTGTTGCTATCCTACAGGAACACCAAATCCTACACCGCTGTTGATAGCAGAAAGATTTAAATTCCACAGGAGAAATCAGCATAAAAATGAGAGCAATGCTGATTACCTTACGGAACTACACAAGCTATCAAAGCACTGCCAGTTCGGAGCAGGACTGGCAGATACCTTACGGGACAAATTTGTCTGTGGACTCCTGAGTGAAGGAACCCAGAAGAGGTTACTCTCAGAGAAAGAGCTGACACTAGATAAGGCTTTCAGCGTGGCAGTATCGTACGAAGCAGCAGCAAGGGGAGCTGCGGAAATACAACAAAAGCCACAGGAATACGGCACCCACGAAATGACACGGGGATTTGCAAAATGTTATCGCTGCGGCAGAACAAACCATGACCAGAAGGACTGCTGGTCCAAGGACAAAATATGCAGGCAATGCGGAAAGATGGGACACATTGCACGAGTTTGCAGGTCTGGGAAGAAGACCAACGACAACAAAAAGGCTACTAAGGAACCGTACAGGAAAGTACAAAAGATGACGGACAGTAGTTCCGAAGACCAGAAGAGCGATAGTGAATCCGGGAACAAGAGACTAAGCTGTCTCAAACTTCACAACGTAATCGCAAAAGAGGATCACCAAACCATTTGGGTCACCCTCACGATAGCAGGGTCCCAAGTCAAAATGGAATTGGATACAGGATCAGCTCTAACCGTCATGAATCGACGAGACTACGAGCGGCTATTCTCACACATACCCTTGAGAGAGACATCCATTGTCTTGAGCATGTATATGGGGCAAAAAGTATACCCCAGAGGAAAAATAAGGGTGCCTGTCGAATACAACGGCAAGAAAATATGGAAATTGTATCTCTACATTCTGCAAGATGGTGGACCACCGTTATTGGGACGTGAATGGATCAGAAAGATAAGTTTAGACTGGCACTCCATTCAGGCACTGACGGTGGCTGGTAAAAAGGATGACGACGTCACTCCTGGACGATTGTCAACAATCTTAGCTGACGCCAAAGAGGTATTTCAACAAGAACTGGGCACTCTTAAAGGCGTAACCGCCTCGATAAAAATAGAGGAGAATGCAATTCCTAAGTTTTTCAAAGCAAGACCGGTACCATATACAATTCACCCAGCCGCCGAGGCAGAGCTGGAGAATCTGGAGAATGCAGGCGTGTTATCTAAGGTAGACTGGAGCGAGTGGGCAACACCCATCGTTCCTGTCATGAAAAAAAACATTAAACAATAAGTCTGAGGAGCCAAGGAAGGTTTGCATCTGTGGGGACTTCAAGGTGACGGTGAACCCAGTCCTTCACACAGTACAATATCCTCTTCCAAGGATAGAAGATATCTTCGCCTCACTATCTGGAGGGAAGCGTTTTACAAAAATTGACCTAGCACAAGCATATTTGCAGATGGAGGTTGAAGAATCCTCTAGGAAGTATCTCACGATAAACACTCACAAAGGTCTTTACCAGTATAATCGACTGGTATTCGGAGTAGCATCAGCTCCGGCGAAATGGCAAAGAGCGATGGAACAAGTCCTGCAAGGGATTCCGGGGACTCAGTGTTACTTGGACGACATCCTAGTGACAGGTGAAGATGACAGTGAACACCTTGCCAACCTAGAGCAGGTGCTCACTAGACTACGTGAACATGGGCTACGAGCCAATCGCCCCAAGTGCGAGTTTTTTAAGAAACAGATATCGTATTGCGGCCACGTGATTGATGAAGAGGGGTTGCATAAGTCCCCTGACAAAATTGAAGCGGTAGTTAAGGCTCCAGCGCCTGAAAATGTGTCGCAACTGAGGTCATTCCTCGGATTGGTGAATTACTACCATAAGTTTTTGCCGAATTTGTCCACAATTCTGCATCCACTGAACGCCCTACTACGATCGGGAGTAGCATGGAAATGGAGCGATGAATGCAAGCGGGCCTTTCAGAAGAGTAAGGACCTAATCACTTCAAGAGAAGTATTGGCTCACTACAACCCATCACTACCGATAAGACTGGCGTGTGATGCGTCTCCCTACAGCATTGGGGCGGTACTGTCACATAAATTCCTTGATGGTTCAGAGAGGCCGATAGCTTTTGCGTCACGCTCGTTAACTTTAGCTGAGCGTAACTACGCCCAGATTGACAGAGAGGCCCTCAGCCTGGTGTGGGGGGTGAAGAAGTTCAATCACTACCTGTACGGTCAGAAATTTACTCTACTAACTGATCATCAACCTCTCGTCTCCATTTTCAACCCTCAGAAGGGCGTACCGATAATGACGGCACAACGGCTACAGAGGTGGTCCCTTTTCCTAGGGGCTCACCAATATGACATCGAGTACAAAGGAACTAAACAGCATGGGAATGCTGATGGATTGTCGCGCCTACCGTTGCCGACGGTGGAAGAAGAACTGGCAGTGGATCCAGTGGAGTTATTCCACTCGACTATAGTCGAATGTCTCCCTGTGACGAATGCAAACATAGAAAAGGAAACACGAAATGACCCGACACTCTCCTGGGTCTATGATTTAACGGTGAAGGGATGGCCAGCACATGGCGAACCACTGCTGCCAGCATTCTCGCCGAGAAGAGAACAGCTGTCAGTGTGCAGAGGAACCTTGATGTGTGGATCCAGAGTAGTAATTCCACCCAAATTGAAGGATAGAGTGCTCAATGAGCTTCATGAGGGTCATCTGGGAGTGGTAAAAATGAAGAACTTAGCCAGAGCGTTTGTGTGGTGGCCGGGAATCGATAGAGAAATCGAAGAGATGACCAAGAGCTGTACAGGATGCCAGAAGGTCCAAAACGCCCCACCACAAGCCCCTCTACATCCATGGGAGTGGCCCTCATCTCCATGGCAAAGGGTGCACATTGATTTTGCTGGTCCCTTTATGGACTCGATGTTTTTAATTGCAGTGGATGCACATTCAAAGTGGCCAGAGGTAATAAAAATGTCCTCAACCACCACAGAAAAAACTATCACAGTCTTACGAACCATATTCGCCAGGAATGGGCTGCCTGAACAGATTTGCTCTGACAATGGACCACAGTTTGTGTCTGAAGAGTTCCGGAGGTTCTTAAAGAACAATGGTGTTAAGCATTACACATCCGCCCCATATCATCCAGTCACTAATGGATTGGCCGAGAGGTTTGTTCAAACATTCAAGAAGGCTATCAAGGCAATGTGTAATGAAGATATACCCCTACAACACAAGGTGGATAACTTCTTGTTTGCCTACCGGAATGCGACACATGCGGTTACCAACCAAACTCCAGCCATGATGTTCTTCAATCGAAGACTACGATGCCGCTTGGATTTGGTTAAGCCAAACGTCAGAAGAGATGTGGAGAACAGGCAGTTTCAGAATATGAATGAAAGGCCGACCAGGAGTTTTAAGATAGGTCAACCAGTTTTGGCCCGGGACTACCGCACAGAGAAATGGCAGCCAGGAACGATCTGTACACGGCAAGGACCTCTAATGTATACCGTGGACGTTGGGGAGAGCATTGTAAGACGCCATGCTGACCAGATTCTAGAGTCACTGGAAAACGTCAACTCCACACCACGATCTGATACACCTGACGATGAAACCGAAGTACCAATTGCATCTACCGCAGAATCGGTGATATTGGAAGCAGACGAACCAAACAACAACATTGATCCCAACTCAACCTTACCAGAAGAACCTGATATCCCAAAGAGGCGTTATCCAGACAGAATCAGGAAGCCTCCTCAAAGACTGAACTTATAATTGCTTAACTTCAACCAATATATCTAGCAACTGTAATTGTAATTGTAATTAGTTATTATTTAGTTGTTAAATGAATGTTATGTACTGTTTATCTAAAAGGGGAGGAATTGTTGTGTATGTACCTTTAAGGGAATAACTGGTCTCAGACTGCAGTACCGGCAGTGACCACCCCTGTATAAAAGGCCCTAGCAGGCTTCTGTAGTTTCAGTTTCCAGGTTGTCTCCATTCAGTAAAGACTTGTTATAATCAACTCCTGCAGTCCGTGTCTCAATTATACACGAACATAATACACGGGACTGCTCCGTGCAACGCCCTCTAGGCCAAGTCCCCAATAGATAAAGGGAGGGCTCCCACATAGAGAGCCCTCCATTGGGGACCCCCACCTCTGCTGGACAGCAAGATGGTACGCCAAGGCGTGTCCGGACGGCATTTGAACGGGTGTAACATTTGCAATCCTCCTGTCTTCTGGCACCACTCCCATATCTAAGGAGGATAGTAGGATTGTGGCCAGAGCCTCCACAATTTCCACTCTTCCCTCAGCAACATAGGGTACATCCTATCCTGAGCGAGTGACTTTTCTCCTTTGAGTGCTGCCAACTTTAAGTACTTCCTCTTTAACAATTTTTATCCTGTTCAATTTCTCTACTACCTCCCTCTTTACTGTAACTTTGGCAGCATCCTCTTCTTTAGTGAAGACAGGTGCGAAGTACTCGGCATCTCAGCTATGCCCTCTGCCTCCACTAGAAAATCTCCACTTTGATCCCTCCCTTCCTTTGACTACCCTTTTACTATTTATATGTTTATAAAAGACTTTTGGGTTTCCTTTTATGTTACCCATTAATCTAATTCCTTTTTCAGTTCTCCTCTGTATTTTCTGTATTCAGCTTGGTTCTCTACTATTATGAACCTGACATTTATCATAAGCCTCCATTTTCTGTTTCATTTTAACCTCTATATCTTTAGTCATCCAGGGAGATCTAGCTTTGGGTGCCCTTCCTTTCCCCTCATGGGAATGTGTCTACTCTGTACCTGAACCATGTCCTCTTTGAAGGCCTCCCATTGTTCAATTACAGTTTTGCCTACCAATTTTTGATTCCAATCCACCTGGACCTGATCCCCTTTTAACTCACTGAAGTTAGCCCTCTTCCAGTTAAGTATTTTTACACTTTATTGCTACACCGCCTTGTGCTCATCTGCTCACTAATCCAGCCTGCACTCACTATGATCATTATACAGCCCTGCTAACTATGCTAACTAGATGTTCATTGCACTGTCCTGCATTCCCTCTGATCACTACACCACCCTGTGGTCACTCTGCTCACTACATCCCTTCTGCACACTCTACATACTGCACCACCTTGTGGCCATTCTGCTCACTACATTATTAGCATTTGTATAGTGGACAGAAAGCAAATGCAGGTGTCCTTTTCCATAACTATTCTAAACCTTATGATATTATGATCACTGTTCTCCAGTACTCTCCCACTGAAGCTTCTCCACTTGCCCCACTTCATTTCCCAGATCTAGATCCGGCACGGTTTCCTTCCTCATTGGGCTAGGAACATACTCATCAAGAAAGTTCTCCTGTATACATTTCAGGAATTGCTTCACCTCTTTGCCCTTTACACTGTTACTATCCCAGTATATATTAGGATAATTAAAGTCCCCCATTATCACTACTCTAAAGTTCTTCCATCTTTCTGCAATTTGCCTGTAAATTTGCTCCTCTATCTCCTTCCCACTATTTGGTGGCCTATAGTATACACCCAGCAGCATATTAGCTCCTCTATTGTTTCTTAATTCTAACCAAATAGATTATGTCTTTGAACCCTCAAGCACATCATCCCTTACCAGTGTTGTAACAGTATATGTGTAACAAAGGGAAATATTTGTCTGTAAATTGCTTTGGGACATCCTGAGGACGTGAAAGGCACTATATAAATGCAAGTCTTTCTTCTTTCACTGCACTCTCCCTGTCTGCTCACTTTATTGCTACACCGCCTTGTGCTCATCTGCTCACTAATCCAGCCTGCACTCACTATGATCATTATACAGCCCTGCTAACTATGCTAACTAGATGCTCATTGCACTGTCCTGCATTCCCTCTGATCACTACACCACCCTGTGGTCACTCTGCTCACTACATCCCCTCTGCACACTCTACATACTGCACCACCTTGTGGCCATTCTGCTCGCTACATTATTAGCATTTGTATAGTGGACAGAAAGCAAATGCAGGTGTACTTTTGCAAGCGTAGAATTTCAATGTACTATTACTATTCTTACTCCCATCATATTTTCCCCATACAGCAAAAAAGATTCTAATCGAGAGACCCGCATAATAGATCTTCCATTTCTTTTGTCCCTTTTGTCATCTAATCACTCCTGCCTTCCACCCGATCATAGGCCTCTTTTTTTCTTTCATTCTCCTCCTCGTCCCCCTTTCTTTCCCTGCCTTTGTGCATCTGTGGTAGAAAACATAATGGAATCCCTACTAAAGGAGAAAATAGAAGAACATCTAGAAACTAAAAACATAATAATGAAATAGTCAGCATGGATTTCAAAAAGGAAAGTCTTGCTTGACCAACCTTATTGAATTTTTTGAAAAGGTAACAGAGAGAGTAGACAATGATAATGCAGTAGATGTAATTTATCTGGATTTTCAAAAGGCGTTTGATAAGGTACCCCGTAATCGACTGATGAACAAGGTCAGTGAATGCGGAGTCAGGGGACAAGCAGCAGAATGGATTGCTGGCTGGCTTCAGGATAGAAAGCAGAGAGTAGGAGTAAAGGGTAGCTATTCACAGTGGCAGGAAGAATAGGGCGGTCACTTATCACTTGGAGGGTACGAGTCTAGGTGGGGTAGAGGAACAAAGGGATCTCGGAGTACAAATACACAAATCACTAAAAGTTGTAACACAGCTTAGCAAGGCCATAAAAAAAGCAAACCAAGCACTAGGATTTATTTCTGGAGGGATAGAATTGAAAAGTAGGGAAGTTATGCTAAACCTGTATCGAACCTTGGTCAGACCACACTTAAGAGTACTGCGTACAGTTCTGGACATCATATTATAAAAAGGATATAGAGGCACTGGAGAGGGTGCAGAGAAGATTTACAAGGATGATACCAGAAATGCGAGGGTATACATTTCAAGAAAGGATGAACAGGCTGGGTCTCTTTTCTATTGAAAAAAGAAGGCTGAGGGGTAACCTAATAGAGGTCTTTAAAATTATGAAAAATGTTGATAGAGTGGATACAGAGAGAATGTTTCCACTTGTGGGGAAGAGCATAACTAGAGACCATCAGTATAAGCTAGTCACCAAGAAATCCAATAGAGAATGCAGAAGAAACTTCTTTACCCAAAGAGTGGTGAGAATATGGAACTCGCTACCACAGGGAGTGGTTGAAGCGAATAGTATAGGTGCATTTAAAAGGAGGCTAGACAAACATATGAGGGAAAAGGGAATAGAGGGTTATGCTGATAGAGTTAGATGAGGAAAGATGAGAGGCATGGACTGGTTGGGCCGAATAGCCTGTTTCTGTGCCGTATATCCTAGGTATGTACTTGCTTAAAAACAGTTTTAAGCAAGTACTATGTGTTGTGTATGTAACCTGTACCACCTTAAGAGACTACCTTAAGAGATGGACTACTTTCTCTTGGCTACTGTATATTGTAGTACCGGTGGTGACCACACCGGTATATAAACTCTGTGTAGTAATTTGCTAAGCAGTTCAGCCCTGACCTTCGATTAGTAAAGACCTGTTTTAGTTATTCTTGTTGTCTGTGTCCAGTGATTTATATTAAGCATATCTGGAACACTCAGACTCAACAGTGGCGACGAGTCCGATCTTACCCTGCGGCAGTTTGCATCCAAGGCAGCTTCGTCCCCAGAACGGGCGTCGAGAAGAGGCATCCGCCCTCATCATCCTGCTGAGCACCGCATTCGCACGGGAGGCATCGAGAACCCGGGGAAATTACTGACCACGAAGTCCTCCATCAGCGACAGGCAGTGATCATCCTTCTACCACGGTGGTGGGTAAGCCGATCTAGCGACACGGGCAGAAAGTCGGCCGCGTTGTCAGTGGAGAAGGGGAGGGAAACCGGAGGAAAAAGGGCGGAGAACTCGACCGCAGCCGGTGAAAAGGACCAGGCTGCAATCGGGGCCGAGAGGCGCAGCGACAAGAGCAGCGTTAAGGCCACGAGAACCGCGGAGAACTTGACCGCAGCCGGTGTAAAGGGCCGGGCTGCAATCGGGGCCGAGAGGCGCAGCAACGAGGGAAGCGCTGATGCCCACGAGAACCGCGGGGGAGCAAAAGCAGCGTCAGGGGAAAGTAAGAACCGCTGGGAGGCGAGAACGGCAACAGCGCGGTCAGCGCCATTGTAGCCAGCGGGGGAAGAAGACAAGCGCGGGAAGCCGCCATTGTAGTCGGCGGGGGAAGAAGACAAGTGCGGGAAAAGCCGCCAAGCGCGGGAAGCCGCCATCTTGGGAAAATAAAAAAAAATAAAAAAATAAAAATTCAAGGATGCCTAAACACGGTAACATCACTGCTTTTGATAGTGATGTTGAAGATTGGGCCACGTATGTAGAACGCATTGGAGTTTATTGTACAGCAAATGAAGTACCAGATGATAAGAAAGCAATAACATTATTAAACTCAATGGGGGCGAAGACGTACGGGTTATTGAAGCATCTGATAACACCAGATAAACCGGCGGATCAGACTTTCGCGAAAATTGTTACGATCCTGCAAGAATATTTAAACCCCACGCCGCTGATGACAGCGGAACGATTTAGATTTTACAGCAGAACGCAGCTGAAAGAGGAAAGCAACGCTGAATTCTTAATTGAACTGCGTAAGCTATCAAAGTAGTGTCAGTTTGGTACAGGACTAGCAGATGCTCTGAGAGATAAATTCGTGTGTGGATTATTAAAAGAAGGAACACAAAAGCGTCTGCTAGAAGAAAAAGACCTTACGCTTGAGAAAGCTGTCACCATTGCAGCATCGCACGAGGCCGCAGCAAGAGGCACCGTGGAAATGCAACTAAGGTCATCGGAACTCAGCACCAATCAAATGGCATTGGGTGCAGTAAAGTGTTATCGTTGCGGAAGGACAACGCACGATCAGAATCAGTGCTGGTTCAAAAATCAGGAATGCAGAAAATGTGGCAAGCTCGGTCACATAGCTAAAGTATGCCGGTCAGGTAAGAAGACCAGCAGCAAAAAGTCACCGCAGGAAAAGTGCAAAAAGGTACACAAGGTGTCAGAGAACAGTTCGGATGAACAGAAGACGGATTCAGACTCCAGCAGTAAGGAACTGGGTTGTCTAAGAATACATAATGTGGGTAACACAGCAGACCACCAAACTATCTGGGTCACACTTCAGATAGCAGGAGTCCAAGTGAAGATGGAATTGGACACTGGATCGGCATTGACGGTCATGAATAAGCAAGATTACAAAAGGTTATTTCCACACATTCCCTTAAGGGATACGGAGATTGTTTTGAAAACATACACGGGGCAAAGAGTATACCCCATTGGAAAGATAAAGGTAAAGGTGGTCCACCAGGATAAAGAAAGCCGAGGAATGGACTTATATGTGTTACCTGAGGGAGGTCCACCATTACTGGGACGGGAATGGATCAGGAGAATAAATATGGACTGGCATTCCTTAAAAGCACTAACTGTAGATTCCGGCAAAAAGGAAGATGTCAAACCTAAACGACTGTCCAGAATATTGGACGATGCTAAAGAGGTGTTCCAGCAGGGACTGGGAACACTGAAAGGAATTATGGCAAACATCAAAGTTGAAGAACATGCAAATCCGAAATTTTTCAAAGCCAGACCGGTACCTTATGCGATACAACCTGCTGTGGAAGCTGAGCTGGAAGGACTAGAACGGTCCGGAGTACTGTCAAAGGTGGACTGGAGTGAATGGGCCACGCCCATTGTTCCCGTCATGAAGCGTTCATCGAGTAACAAACCGGGGGAACCGGGGAAGGTTTGCATCTGTGGCGATTTCAAGATCACTGTTAATCCAGTGCTTCACACGGTGCAATATCCGCTTCCACGGATTGAGGATATCTTCGCTTCGTTGGCTGGCGGGAAACACTTCACCAAGATAGACCTGGCGCAGGCGTATTTACAGATGGAAGTTGATGAAGCGTCACGCCAGTATCTCACAATCAACACGCATAAGGGCTTATATCTGTATAATAGACTGGCTTTTGGAGTGGCATCGGCTCCAGCGATTTGGCAAAGGGCCATGGAGCAGGTATTACAGGGAATTCCAGGCACACAATGTTACCTGGACGACATTCTGATTACAGGAAATGATGATGAGGAACACCTTGCAAATTTGGAACAGGTGCTCAACAGATTGAAAGAATATGGACTTCGAGTTAATCACCAGAAATGTGAGTTCTTTCAGAAGCAAATCTCGTACTGTGGTCACGTCATTGACCAGGAGGGGCTTCACAAGTCACCTGACAAGATCGAAGCAGTTGTGAAGGCTCCCGCTCCGGAGAATGTATCCCAGTTGAGGTCGTTCCTAGGGTTGATTAACTATTACCATAAGTTTCTGCCAAATTTATCCACGGTGCTACACCCGCTGAACGCTCTTTTGCAGAAGGGAGTGCCATGGAAGTGGAGCGAGGACTGTAAGCGGGCCTTTCACAAAGGCAAGGCATTGATCACCTCTAAGGAAGTGTTGGCTCACTTTAACCCAACGCTGCCTATTCGGTTAGCTTGTGATGCTTCTCCATATGGTATTGGGGCAGTGCTCTCACATAAGTTGCCAAATGGCTTGGAAAGACCAGTCGCATTTGCATCCAGATCATTGACCTCCGCTGAGCGCAACTATGCTCAGATAGATAGGGAGGCTCTCAGCCTTGTGTGGGGAGTAAAAAATTTTAATCATTACCTGCAAGGGCAAAAGTTTACGCTGCTGACAGACCACCAGCCGTTGGTTTCCATTTTTAACCCTAAGAAGGGTGTTTCGGTGATGACAGCGCAGAGGCTCCAGAGATGGTCCCTTTTCCTAGGGGCACATCAATATCAGATCGAATTCAAAGGTACAAAGCAACATGGTAATGCTGATGGGCTGTCGCGCCTGCCACTACCTACAGCGGAAGAGGCACCGACAGTTGACCCTGTTGAGCTATTTCACTCGACCATCATCGAATGTTTACCAGTCACCAATGCAAGTATTGAGAGAGAAACCAGGAACGACCCGACACTGTCTCGGGTCTACGAATTGACAGTGAAAGGATGGCCAGCTCATGGTGAACCACTGTTACCGGCATTCTCAGCCAGACGAGAACAGCTGTCCGTCTGTCAAGGAACATTGATGTATGGAACACGGGTGATTATTCCTCCTAAATTAAGGGAGAGAGTGCTAAAGGAACTGCATGAAGGTCATCTGGGGGGAGTCAAGATGAAAAGCCTTGCTAGGGCTTATGTGTGGTGGCCAGGCATCGACCAACAAATAGAGGATCTGACTAAAAGCTGCTCAGGGTGCCAAAAAGTTCAAAATGCACCTCCAATTGCACCGCTGCATCCATGGGAATGGCCTTCAACCCCATGGCAATGTGTACATATTGACTTCGCAGGTCCATTCATGGACTCCATGTTTTTAATTGCGGTAGACGCACATTCTAAATGGCCAGAAGTGATTAAGATGGCGACCACTACCTCGGAAAAGACGATCGCAGTGCTAAGAACGATATTCGCAAGAAATGGATTGCCAGAACAAATATGTTCAGACAACGGACCGCAGTTCGTGTCAGATGAATTCCAGAAATTCATGAAGAAGAATGAGGTGAAACATTATACCTCTGCCCCATATCATCTGGCTACAAATGGGTTGGCCGAGAGATTTGTACAAACGTTCAAAAAGGCGATAAAGGCCATGAGCGAAGACCAGATTCCACTACAACACAAGGTGGACAATTTCCTAATGGCATATCGAAACGCCACTCATGCAGTGACAAATCAAAGCCCTGCCATGATGTTCTATAACAGGAGGTTGCGGTCCAGGTTGGACTTGTTAAAACCAAATGTGCGGAGGGAAGTAGAAAACAAACAGTTCCAGCATATAAATAACAAGACCACTCGGAGTTTCGAAATAGGACAACCAGTGTTAGCCCGGGACTATAAGAATGAGAAATGGCAATCTGGAAAAATTCGTGCCAGACAAGGACCCCTGATGTACACGGTAGATATTGGTGAAAACGTAATACGACGTCATGCTGACCAACTTGTAGAATCGAGAACAAGGGTCGAACCCATGACTACGACAGAGACACCAGTGGAAGAAGTTAGTGAACCTGAAGCATCTACCTCAGACGCCAATGTATCTGATGATGTCCAATCCATAAGAGATCAACTAGATGAGTCACCCCAGCAACGAGAACCAGAGGCCCCTGAAAGGCGTTATCCAACTCGGATCAGGAGGCCTCCTCAGAGACTGAATCTTTGAACAGATTTGCATGAAGTTGTATATATGTTATCCGCCTCCTCAGAGACTGAATCTTTGAACAGATTTGCATGAAGTTGTATATATGTTATCCATGTTATGTTTAAATTGGGATGTATACTGTTAAGCTAAAAAGGGAGGAATTGTTGTGTATGTAACCTGTACCACCTTAAGAGACTGCCTTAAGAGATGGACTACTTTCTCTTGGCTACTGTATATTGTAGTACCGGTGGTGACCACACCGGTATATAAACTCTGTGTAGTAATTTGCTAAGCAGTTCAGCCCTGACCTTCGATTAGTAAAGACCTGTTTTAGTTATTCTTGTTGTCTGTGTCCAGTGATTTATATTAAGCATATCTGGAACACTCAGACTCAACACTATGTATGTACTTGCTTAAAAACAGTTAAATAACTTCTTCCAGTTTTGATGAAAGGTCATCGACCTGAAACGTTAACTCTGTTTCTCTCTCCACGGATGCTGCCTGACCTGCTGAGTATTTCCAGCATTTTCTGTTTTTATTTCAGATTTTCAGCATCCACAGTATTTGGTTTTTGCTTCCATTTCTTTTCTTCGTTTGAAGTATGTGCACTCAATGACTGTCAATATTTATACTGTGCATGATACAGGCACCTGGCATGGAGGGGGAAATGTTTCTGTTACCTATGAAGAATCTCCTCACAAAATAGAAGTCCAAATAGCAACTAGACTGCACTATGGCTGATGCTGTGGGATTAGAGGGACCTTCTGGGATGTAACAAACGACACAGCTATCTTAAAGATATCATGGTTTTTCCAGCTTTCTTCCTGCCTCTGCTGAAGGGACTGATTCATGCTGGGGTACAGTTCCAAAGATGGTGATCGTCACCTGGTAGCTTATCCAAATGGCCAGTCTTCATTTGTGAATCTACACAGAGTGTCAGCAGGATATTTGACCACTGGGGACATCAACACACTCACAAAATATGCAGCTGGGGTCAATGGATGGCAATTGAAGCTCAGAAGGCTAATTTTTACTCTCCCCCAGCTGAGATCAGCTAACTTAGCAGACAAGCTATTGGCCTGCCTGATCTGTATGGCCCAGGAGCTCACCAGTGTAGTGATCAATAACATGTCATTCTATAGTGGACACTAGGTGGAGCCGTAGAGCTGTGTAGAGCTGTATATAGCTGTACTAGCTGGGGGAGCCCGGCTTTGCCAGGGCTGTTTTGGGCCGGGCGGTTTAAATCGAGTGCCAGGCTTTGGGGCCTCTCTGTGTCCCTCTGTGAATCTGCTGCCGGGCAACATTTTAAATCGAGTCCCAGGCTTTTGGGCCCTGTCTGTGTCCCTCTCTCAATCTGCTGCCGGGCAACATTTCTACCTTTTAATACCTTGAAAGATGAAAGTGAAAGTACTTATAAAACGTTTTTGGTAAATGTTGTGTTATTTTTAAAAGAGATACTAACTTTTTCAAAGCTGGATAAGGAGAGTAGTTTGAGCTGGAAGCAGTGAAACAATGGCTGGCACATCCCTGAGATGAAAACGATTAGTCCCGCCCACACACACACACCGATTGGCCAACCATCAGGGGACTGTACTGTAGGATTGGTCAATCGTGACGGCACAGGATTGGTGGAACCTTGACGTCAGTCAATCAATGCTAAGTAGCAGATAATGAGTTTAATTTTGAAGGTTTTTTGCATAAGGCGCGAACAATTTTCGTCCGACCGAAAAGTAAATATGCTTACGACCGTCCCGGAAGCATAAGCTTTCTTCAGAGGTAACGCGCGCGTAGGTACGCTCTATAACTTTCGAGCGCATAGCCGGACAGACGCACATGTGAGGACAGACAGACAGAAGGACAGACAGATAGACAGACAGATCGATTCCTTTATATATATAGATGTATAAGACTACACTACCCAGCTGTATATATATTAAGACTACATTACCCATGAGGCACTAGGCTACCCACAAGGCAACAGTCAAGATGGCAGCCTGCACACAGGAGCACACATGCTGCATCTCTACAGATACTGTACCTAGAGAACGTGTACTGAATAAATGACTAGCTAGAAGCTAGCTGTGTTCATAATAAGAATGTCTATTTATTAATGAACATAACAACCAGGTGGCGCATTAACCCAACAAGCTATTGCAGAACACCTTTACACTTTATTATTCCTTTAAGTGAACCATCTGTTTTAGTGCAGCCATTTGAAAGCAAGAAAATACAATACTTGAGTACTTTCAGTTCCAAAATTACAACACAGCAATGATTTTTAATTAAAGTGAGGTACAAGATACTGTCTACAATTAGCATTTTCAATCCACACTAAACAGAATACATTTAGGTAGCAATCTACCAGGGTGACCATGGCTGCAATTTATTTGTAATTTCATTTGCATTTATACAGTGTCTTTTGTAAATATATAATTAAAATGGCCAGTAATTTGCCTACGCTGTTTAAAATTATTGAGCTTTTTTAAAAAGTAAAAACAAAAAAACGCAATTAGCCTCTCTCCAGTTAGTCTATAAATTTAAGCCTCTATTTTCCACCAAAAAGATATCCGAAGACCCAATATTCTTCTGCAATTGGTTCTGGAAGTCTGAGACCACACAGCCATTAACAGAGAAAATCTGAGAAGGGCCTGTGATGTATTTTTTTATCCAATATTCCCTCATGATCGCTCTGCACTTGCAGACATTTGCTGGGATATGGTTCCATGAGCTCTGGTGGCCCCCTGGTACTACTGCCATAGCAACTCTACCTGGATCTCATATGGTCATACACATTTATTTAAAAGGGAATACCTGCCTATTATTCTTACAGAAAGGAGAAAAAGCGAGACGGGTGACAGATGAAGAGGACAATGAGTGTGAAAACAATATAGAAAAAGAGAATGGAAGACAAAAAGACAGACTGATGGAAACAGAAAGAATTAGTGGGACACTAAAGAAAGAACTTACATTTATACAACACTTTATTTAACAGGAATGCCCAAAATGCTTCATATATGAATAATTACTTTGAATCATTTTTGCAATGTAGGTGAATGTGGTAGCTATGTTGTACATAGCAATGTCCTGCACACAACAATCAAATGAATAACCAGTTAATTTATTTTTAGTGGTATTGTTTGAGGAAATAATGGTGTCTGCGCACTGGAAGAATTCCCTGCTGTCCTTTGAATAGTGCCATGTAATCTTTAACGTTCACCAAACTGCACTACTGACAAGGCAGCCCTCTCTCAGTATTGCACTGGAGTGCCAGTCTAACATGTTTTGAGGTGGGTTTTGAACTCTTTGGAGCTGATTTTCACAGCCTTTGCTGGGCGGGAACGAGGCAGTAGCGTTCTGAAAATCGTGGGGCTGAAAAATCCTGCCCCATTCCAGATACTGATCCGCCTGCAGAAATTTTTGTTGGGGCCTTCACGTGGATGGCCCAGGAACACGCCTGTTTCAGGCAGGAACCTAATTGTGATCTGCCAATCGGGCTCCTCTGATGTATTTTGAGGCACCAATGGGTGGACCGCGCACGCTCTGTCCATTGGAAGTGGCCTCGCTGGTGGCCCTTTAAGAGATCACCGATGACCCATTCAAAACCAGGTAAATGTCTGTTCTTTAATTGATTTTTGTGGGGCCAGGAGCATACATGCCTCACAAAAATGTTCCCACCTGCTGCCCCTTACCCCCGCCCCCATGATTGCCTTCCCCCCTTTAACACCCAACATCTGGCTCTGGAGCTGCCAGATTACCCCCACCCCTCCCCCAATCAGCAAGCTGCCTGTGAGTGCTGAATCAGTGCTTGCCACTCACCATGAAATGTACATGAGGCCCAGCCATCAAAATAGTTCGGGTTTGTTGCCGAAGATGTCGGGTGGGCAGCATGATCACATCGTCTGCCACCTGCCAGTTGCTTGCCCAAAATGAAAATTCATGCCCCATAACCTCTAACTCAGAGCTACCAACTGAGACAAGGTGATACCTTTACAGGCAAAGAGTTACAATTTACTGTTTACTTTTATACTGTTTACAGGGTGTGCCTTACCAGTTGTAAAGCACTAAAAGTGGCAACATTCAAACACGACAAATGCCAATAATTGGGCACAACAATCTCTTACTTTGATTTTAAGAGAAAAATCGACACCATTTTGAAAACTAAACACGGCTTCCATCTGTCAGCAATCTGTGCAACTTTTGTTCATTTTGTTCAGTGTGACAGGTGGAGACAGATAAGCGTGCACCAGCAAATAGAGTCAGATTAGGGAAAAATGGTAAAAAGACAAAATTAAAGGCTCTTTATCTGAATGCACGCAGCATTCGTAACAAGATAGATGAATTGACAGCACACATAGAAATAAATGGGTATGATCTGATAGCCATTACAGAGACGTGGTTGCAAGGTGACCAAGGCTGGGAACTGAATATTCAGGGGTATTTGACATTTTGGAAGGATAGACAGAAAGGAAAAGGAGGTGGGGTAACTCTGTTAATAAAGGATGAGATCAATGCCGTAGTGAGAAATAATATTGGCTCAGAAGACCAAGATGTAGAATCAATTTGGGTGGAGATAAGAAATAATAAGGGAAAAAAGTCACTGGTGGGAATAGTTTATAGGCCCCCTAACAGTAGCTACATTGTAGGACAGAGTATAAATCAAGATATAATAGGGGCTTGTAAGAAAGGTACTGCTTTAATCTTGTGCGATTTTAATCTTCATATAGATTGGACAAATCAAATTGGCAAAGGTAGCCTTGAGGAAGAGTTCATAGAATGTATTTGGGATGGTTTCTTACAACAATACGTTGTGGAACCAACCAGGGAGAAGGCTATTTTAGATCTGGTAATGTGTAATGAGACAGGATTAATTAATGATCGCATAGTAAAGGATCCTCTAGGGAAGAGTGATCATAGCATGATAGAATTTCAAATTCAGTTTGAGGGTGAGAAACTTGGGTCTGAAACTAGTGTCCTAAACTTAAATAAAGGCAATTACAAAGGTATGAAGAAAGAGTTGGCTAAAGTGGACTGGGAAAATAGATTAAAGGGTAAGACGGTAGATAAGCAGTGGCAGACATTTAAGGAGGTAGTTCATAACTCTCAGCAAAGGTTTATTCCAGTGAGAAAGAAAGACTCTATGAGAAGGATGAACCATCCGTGGCTAACTAAGGAAGTTAAGGATGGTATCAAATTGAAAGAAAAGGCAAACAATGTTGCGAAGATTAGCAGTAGGCCAGAAGATTGGGAAATTTTTAGAAACCAGCAAAGGATGACTAAAAAAATAATAAAGAGGGAGAAGATAGATTATGAAAGTAAACTAGCAAAAAATATAAAAACAGACAGTAAGAGCTTCTACAGGTATACAAAAAGGAAGAGAGTAGCTAAAGTAAATATTGGTCCCTTAGAGGATGAGAGAATTAATAATGGGAAACAGGGAAATGGCAGAGACTTTGAACAAATATTTTGTATCGGTCTTCAAGGTAGAAGACACTAAAAGCATCCCAATAATAATTGAAAATTAAGGGGCTATAGAGAGGGAGGAACTTAAAACAATGACTATCGCTAGAGAAAAAGTACAAGGCAAATTAATGGGACTAAAGGCTGACAAGTCCCCTGGACCTGATGGCCTACATCCTAGGGTCTTAAAAGAAGTGGCTGCAGAGATAGTGGATGCGTTGGTTGTAATCTTTGGATTCTGGAGAGGTCCCAGCGGATTGGAAAACTGCAAATGTAATGCCCCTATTCAAGAAAGGAGGGAGGCAGAAAGCAGGAAACTATAAGCCAGTTAGCCTAACATCTGTCATTGGCAAAATGCTGGAATCCATTATTAAGGAAGAAATAGCAGGACATTTAGAAAATCATAATACAATCAAGCAGAGTCAACATGGTTTTATGAAAGGGAAATTGTGTTTGACAAATTTACTAGAGCTCTTTCAGGATGTAACAAACAGGGTGGATAAAGGGGAACCAGTAGATGTAGTGTATTTGGATTTCCAGAAGGCATTCGATAAGGTGCCACGTAAAAGTTTACTGCACAAGATAAGAGCTCACGGGGTTGGGGGTAATATATTAGCATGGATAGAGGATTGGCTAACTAACAGAAAACAAAGAGTCGGGATAATTTTCAGGTTGGCAAACTGTAACTAGTGGGGTGCCACAGGGATCAGTGCTGGGGCCTCAACTATTTACAATCTATATTAATGACTTGGATGAAGGGACCGTGTGTATTGTAGCCAAATTTGCTGCTGATACAAAGATAGGTGGGAAAGCAAGTTGTGAGGAGGGCACAAATTTGGGCTCGATTTTAATAGCCCTGAGGAGGCGGGTCAGTAGCAAAAATCGGAAAAATGGCTTCAGACTGCCAACCTGCCTCCATCTCACCTCCACGCAATTTTCATGAGTGTCGAGTCAGCCGCTCCAAAACTGATCCGATGGGAACCGGTGGGACAGGTAGTTAAGGCAGTTAAGAGCCTGTTAACTGCCTTGCTAATCCTATTTTTATAGTGGTTTCCCATTTTCGTGCTTCTGGTTCCTGTTTCCCGTCTTGTCAGAAACACGCCAGCTGCAAGGAGACAAGTTTCTCGGGGACATGATTTGTAGTGATTGGTGCAGCCCTTTAAAAGCGCTCCTGTAACATGGCTGACATTCAAATGCAACAACTTTGTTGTTGGAGGTTTGGGATAAGATTTTGCAAATCTACTGACCTTGTGACTGTTCAAGCTGACACCCATCTGCAGTGTGACCTGATTGGAATAATTTCAGGCCACTTTGAGTGCGCGCTTGCAAGCTTCTTGCCTCAACTGAAATTTATAGCAAAGGATGGGAACGATTTATATCTTCTCATCCTGGTAGTCAAATTTAGAGGATGAGCAGCCATGGCAGCACCACAACCAGCCACAACAGCACCAACCTCCTCCTCACTTACCTGAAGCTGCACTGGACACAGGGCATCAGCCCCTGACAAAATTGCTGGCCGGGAGGCCAGCGATGGCATCACCATGGCCAGATTTTTTTCACTTGATGCTGTAAACCCTGGCTGCCACATGATGCGCCAGGTTGACACCATCCCACACCAGCACCGTGAAGCATCCCTTTAATTATCAAGCCATTCCAAGCACACACATCACTATAGTGGGGGGAGTGACTGAACAATCACTAGAACTCTGTAAGACACTTCTCAATGTGCGCTCAGATCTGTCCAATAAGGGGAACTTTTGGAAAAAGATATTACACTGTATGACAACACATTACCAGGAACTTCACATTGGCTAAACCTCTCAAGTGCCTACCCTTGTGTGTTGTTAGTTGCTATGCTTGCAGTAGGATGAGTGTGAGGGGTGGCTAGTGAGAAAGGGAAGTGATAAAATAGATAGAGAGGGTTGGTTGGAGGTTCAAGGTAAATTGGTGTCCTGGAGAGGTCTCTTCCGCTGTTGGAAGGGATAAGAACCTCCCTGCGTGCTGTGACTCCCTCCAAAAGCATATGGAGGGAGTCATTGGAGAGCTTCGGTGCAAGTGTTCACCTTTGTGCTGTGATTGTCAGTGTTTGCAGCACCTCAATGCTGTCAAACACTGACAGATCAACTGTCAAAATAAAATTGTGCATGGTCCCTTTAAGGAAACCAGCAGATGAAGCATCATCAAATGGCCTCATCAGACCCGCTTCCTGTTAATTGGCCGGTAAGCCCACAGGCGGGATTAACAAGGCCAATCAAGGGAAAATCACGTCTGCAGAGCAGAGGCAGCTGGGGGCGGGACCGGAACCAGCTGACCCGACCCGTCCCGCCTCCAGAATTAAATTCATGGTCAAAGAGTCTGCAAAGGGATATAGATAGGTTAAGTGAGTGGGCAAAAATTTGGCAGATGGAGTATGTGGGAAAATGTGAGATTATCCACTTTGGTAGGAAGAATAAAAAAGCAAATTATTATTTAAATGGAGAGGCTACAAAATGCTGCGGTAGAGGGATCTGGGGGTCCTCGAATATGAAACACAAATAGTTAGTATGCAGGTACAGCAAGTAATTAGGAAGGCAAATGGAATGTTGGCCTTTATTACAAGGGGGATGGAGCATAAAAGTAGGGAAGTCTTGCTATAACTGTACAGGATGCTGGTGAGACCACACCTGGAGTACTGCAAGCAGTTTTGGTCTCCTTATTGAAGGAGGGATATACTTGCATTGGTGGCAGTTCAGAGAAGGATCACTAGGTTAATTCCTGAGATGAAGGGGTTGTCTTATGAAGAAAGGTTGAGCCTATACTCATTGGAGTTTAGAAGATTGAGAGGTGATCTTATTGAAACATATAAGATTCTGAGGGGGCTTGACAGGGTAGATGCAGGGAGGCTGTTTCCCCTCATTGGGGAATTTAGAACTAGGGGGCATATTTCAGGGTAAGGGGTCGCCCATTTACAAGAGATGAGGAGTGTTAAGTCTGTGTGTTATATTGAGAATTACTACACAGACCACAAGAGTAAACTTTAACAGGTCTTTACTAGTTGAGGGTCAGGGCGCAACTGCCCAATAAATCATTACACAGCACTTATATACCGGTGTGGTCACCGCCGGTATTACAGTATACAGCAGCCAAGATAAAGTAGTGCAACTCTTAAAATAGTTCTCTTAAAGGTGGAACGGTTACATACACTACAAGGAGGAATTTCTTCTGTGGGGTAGAGAATTCCAAAGATTCACAACTCAGAGCTGTGGAGGCAGTCATTGAATATATTCAAGGCGGAGATAGACATATATTTGAGCTACAGGAGAGTCAAGGCTTATGTGGAGCGGTCGGGAAAGTGGTGTTGAGGCCAAAATCAGATCAGCCATGATCTTATTGAATGGCAGGGCAGGCTCAAGGGGCTGAATGGCCTACTCCTGCTCCTATTTCTTATGCTCTAATGAAAAGTCCCACTTTTATAGAAGGGTTGACATTTGGAAACTGTTTGGAGTGACATGCATGATCAGCAAGAGTGATCCAGATCACTATCATTTAAACATATGAAGCTGTGTTTATTTTAAAGAGTAATACACATCAAAATAAAACTAAAAATTGTTATTCCTAATGCATATCAGATGTCCTATTAACATTTCCCCAGATACCAAGTGCTGGATAACAGAGGAAGCTGGAAATATGCATCTGACAAAGGGGGAAAAAACTACAAATGCTGGAAATGTGAAATAGAAACTGGAAATATGGCAACATCTATAAAAAGACGTGTTAAGATTAGAACAGGAAGGCTCTACCCTTAAAATATTAACCTGTCTTTTCTCTTTCAGATACTGAGGGGACTGCTGTGTATTTCCAGCATTTTCTCGTTTTAACTAAAGCACCAGTAAGCGTGCAAATAGTTCACCAACATTTGACATAATGGGCCAGTGAAGCACTTCCCCTTTAATTGCACGTTTCCTTTAAGATGGCAGCTCAGAGGACCCAATCGAAGGTTTTCCATAACGAGAGGGGCTTAAACTAACCGCCTGGAGGGAAACAATTAAAACCTGCCCCACGTGTAAACTTAAATTAAATTAAAATTGAATTCCCGGGGTGATGATGCACTCGTCCGTGCGGTGGAGGACACCGCCTGCTCCATCTCTAGGGCCACCCGGTCGAGAACGACCCTCTGCCCCACATGCAATGCCGAAGCACTTTAACAATAATTTAAAAGGCACAGAGATCGCGTGAATTTGGGGGACACTTTTATTCTAATCCGAATTCAGACAACGCGCTGAGCGACAATTGGTGGTACATGCGCAGTGTCCGTGGGCGGGGCGGTTGATGGCGCATACGCAGAGTCGATGGGACAGGTGGGCGGGGCGGTTGGTGGCGCATGCGCAGAGTCGATGGGACAGGTGGGCGGGGCGGTTGGTGGCGCATGCGCAGAGTCGATGGGACAGGTGGGCGGGCGGTTGGTAGCGCATGCGCAGAGTCGATGGGACAGGTGGGCGGGGCGGTTGGTAGCGCATGCGCAGAGTCGATGGGACAGGTGGGCGGGGCGTTTGGTAGCGCATGCGCAGAGTCGATGGGCCGATTCGGAGTGGCGATTGCGCCCCCGCTCTGCGGGTGATTGGGGAACGGGCAGGAGGAGACCCCGGCAGCTGGAAACATGGATGTGGCGTACGTATGCGAGTGGGAGAAGCGGCCAAAGAGCAACTACTGTCCGTCTGTGCCGCTGGTGTGCGCCTGGTCCTGCAGGAACCTGGTGGCCTTCACCACCGACCTGAAGAACGAGGAGGAGCAAGGTGGGCGCCTGAGCTTGGCACCAGGGGCCGCCGTGTGTGTCCATTGTACTTGTTCAGTGACGGGAAAGTTCTGCAACTTTAACATTCATGTCCTGGGGCTGTGATGATTGACCTCCAATCACCACAACCATCTTCCTTTGTGCTACGTATGATTCCAGCCAGTGGAGAGTTTTTCCCTGATTCCCATTGACTTCAGTTTTACTAGGGCTCCTTGATGCCACACTTGGTCAAATGCTGCCATGATGTCACTCTCACCTCGCCTCTGGATTTCAGCTCTTTTGTCCATGTTTGGACCAAGGCTGTAATGAAGTCTGGAGCCGAGTGGTCCTGGCGGAACCCAAACTGGGCATCAGTGAGCAGGTTATTGATGAGTAAGTGCTGCTTGATAGCACTGTCGACGACACCGTCCATCACTTTGCTGGTAATTGAGAGTAGACTGATGAGATGGTAATTGGCCGGATTGGATTTGTCCTGCTTTTTGTGGATAAGACATATCTCGGCAGTTTTCCACATTGTCGGATAGATGCCAGTGTTATAGCTGTACTGGAACAGCTTGGCTAGAGGCACGGCTAGTTCTGGAGCACATGGCTTCAGTATGACAGCCAGGATGTTGTCGGGGCCCACAGCCTTTGCTATGTCCAGTGCGCTTTATACAGAACAATATCTCATAACAATGAATCAGAATGACAGAGTAACTTATTTTTGGTGATGTTAGTTGAGTCTTAGGCAGTCCCTTGGAACTGAGGATGACTTGCTTCCGCATTAAAAATGAGCTTGCAGGTGGCTGATTAGTCCAATGCGGGACCTATAGTCTCTGTCACAGGTGGGGCAGACGGTGGGTGGGGTGCTTGGGTTGACGTGCACTCCTTGCGCTGCTTGCGCTTGGCTTCCGCTTGCTGCCGACGAAGCGACTCGAGGTGTTCGGCGCCTTCCCGGATGCTTCTCCTCCACTTTGTGCGGTCTTGGGCTAGGGATTCCCAGGTGTCGGTGGGGATGTTGCACTTTTTTCAAGGAGGCTTTGAGGGTGTCCTTGAAGCGGTTCCTCTGCCCACTTGGGGCTCTCTTGCCGTGCCGGAGCTCCGAGTAGAGCGCTTGTTTTGGGAGTCTTGTATCGGGCATGTGGGCAATATGACCCGTCCATCGGAGCTGATTGAGCGTGGTCAGAGCTTCGATGCTGGGGATGTTGGCCTGAGCATGAACACCGATGTTGGTGCGCCTATCCTGCCAATGGATTTGCAGGATCTTGCGGAGGTAGCGTTGGTGGTACCTCTCCAGTGCTTTGAGGTGCCTGCTGTACATGGTCCATGTCTCTGAGGCATACAGCAGGGCAGGTATCACTGCTGCCCTGTAGACCATGAGCTTAGTGCCGGGTTTGAGGTCCTGGTCTTCAAACATTCTCTTCCTCAGGCGACCGAAGGCTGCACTGGCACACTGAAGGCGGTGTTGGACTTCGTCGTCGACGTCTGCCCTTGTTGACAGTAGGCTCCCGAGGTATGGAAAGTGGTCCACGTTGTCCAAGGCCTTGTCGTGGATTTTGATAATCGGGGGGCAGCACTGTGTGGCGGGGGCAGGTTGGTAGAGGACCTTTGTCTTACGGATGTTTAGTTGAGTAATGTTAAGTTGAATGCCAAACTATTATACATTCTCTCCTCTGAGTCAGAAGGTTGTGGGTTCAAGTCCCGCTCCAGAGACTTGAGCATACAATCTGGGCTGACACCCCAGTGTACCACTGAGGGAGTGCTGCACTGTCGGAGGTGCCGTCTTTCAGATGAGATGTTAAATTGAGGCCAGAGATGGATATAAACGATCCCATGACACTATTTTGAAGAAGAGCAGGGAAATTCTCACTGGTGTCCTGACCAATATTTATCCATCAACCAACACCTAAAAACAGATTATCTGGTCATTATCACATTGCTGTTTGTGGGACTTTGCTGTGTACAAATTGGCTGCCACGTTTCCTACATTACAAGTGACTGCACGTAAAAAGTACATTGGCTGTAAAGTGCCTTGGGACGTCCTGAGGTTGTAAAAGGCGCTATATAAATGAAAGTTATTTCTTTTTTTACTTGCATTTGTATAGTGCATGTTTTTGGCAGACAGTCTTGACTTTTGAGCAATTTCTTTTGATGCAAAGTGCAGTTTTCTGGGTTTTGGGCAGCTATTTTCTTGTTCATCATTGTTGGGCTTGCAGTAAAATATCAAATGGGACTGATTCAAACTATTCCAGTGGCTGCAAAAGCACCAAGCCCTTGGAAATTAAGTTCGGCACCATCAGCAGGAAGAGGAGTAACTGGTTCTGGGCTATTTATAAAATTAAAAAGCGATAGAGTCCAGATAAATACTTCATACTGAACTCGGAACCAGGGGATTGCTTCCAAATATATTGAGGAAGTGATATAAATATACAAAATGTTTATAGGAAATCGGGGCACTACATCTAAATCTGTAGCATTTAAATAAAGAGGTAGGAGCCAGAAAATCAACCAAAAACAAGAGAGGACTGCAATAAAATAAATGTATTCTCAGTACCAATTGAATGTTGAAATAATTAGCCACAGTACATTTAAAACCTTTTCCCTAAACTCTGCCTCTGACTCCTCAGTCTGGATTTGAACTTGTTAAAAGCTGCCAACCTTCTGAGCTAGAGGTGAATGTTGCCAACTGAACCACTACACAGGATTACACAGGATATATGGCACAGAAACAGGCCATTCTGCCCAACCAGTCCATTCCGGTGTTTATGCTCCACTCGAGCCTCCTCCCGTTTTTCCTCATCTAAATCTATCAGCATAACCCTCTATTCCCTTCTCCCTCATAGGCTTGTCTAGCCTCCCTTTAAATGAATCTATACTTTTCACATCAACCACTTCCTGTGGTAGCAAGTTCCACATTCTCACCACTCTCTGGGTAAAGAAGTTTATTCTGAATTCCCTATTGGATTTCTTGGTGACTATCTGACATTGATGGCCTCTAATTATGCTCTTCCCCATGTGGAAACATTCTCTATCCACTCTATCAAAACCTTTCATAATTTTAAAGACCTCTATTAGGTCACCCCTCAGCCTTTTTTCAAGAGAAAGGAGACCCAAGCCTGTTCATCCTTTCCTGATATGTATACCCTCACATTTCTGGTATCCTTGTAAATTTTCTCTGCACCCTCTCCAGTGCCTCTATATCCTTTTTATAATACGGCGACCAGAACTGTATGCAGGTCTAACCAAGGTTCGATATAGATTTAGCATAACTTCCCTACTTTTCAATTCTGTACCTCTAGAAATAAACCTTAGTGCTTGGTTTGCTTTTTTATGGCCTTGCTAAGCTGTGTTGCAACTTTTAGTGATTTGTGTATTTTTACTCCGAGATCCCTTTGTTCCTCTACCCCACCTAGACTCGCACCCTCCAAGTAATAAGTGACCTCCCCATTCTTCCTACCAAAATGTAATACCTCAAATTTATCTGTGTTGAACTTCATTTGCCAATTATATGCCCATTCTGCAAGTTTATTAATGTCCTCCTCAGTCTTGACTGTCCCCCCAATTTGGTATCATTCGCAAATTTAGAAATTGTGTTTTTGGTTCCAATGTCTCAATCGTTAATATAAACAGTAGTCCCAGCACTGATCCTTGTGGAACACCACTACCCACCTTGTGCCACTGTGAATAGCTACCCTTTACCCCTGCTCTCTGCTTTCTGTCTTGAAGCCAGTTAGCCATTCTGATACTTGTCCCCTGACTCCACATTCTCTGACTTTGTTCAGCAGTCTATTATGGGGTACCTTATCAAAGGCCTTTTGAAAATCTAGATAAGTTACATCTTCTGCATTACCATTGTCTACTCTCTCTGTTACCTCTTCAAAAAATTCAATGAGGTTGGTCAAGCAAGACTTTCCCTTTTGAAATCCATGCTGATTATTCATTATTATGGTTTTTGGTTTCTAGATGTTCTTCTATTTTTTCCTTTAGTAGGGATTCCATTATTTTTCCTACCACCGATGTTAAGCTGACTAGTCTATAGTTCCCTGGACATGTTTTATCCCCCTTCTTAAATATAGGTATTACGCCAGCTATCCGCCAGTTCTCTGGCACTATCCCTTTTTGTAACGAATTATTAAATGTGTAGTAATGCCTCTGCTATCTCTTCCCTAGATTCTTCTAAAATGTGTGGATGCAATCCATCCGGACCAGGGGTTTTATCCTCTTTGAGTTTGATTAGTTTATTTAATATATCCCCTCTTTTTTTATTTTAAATGCACTTCTCTCATTACTAATCTCATCATCCAATGTCATGTCCACCTGTTCTATCTCCCTGGTAAAAACTGAAGCAAAATAATTATTTAATATTTCAGCCATCTCTCTGCCTTGGTCTGCATTGTGGCTGTCCTCCCTGCAGTCTTTCTCCTTGTCCTCACAGGTAGCGAGTACTTCATACCTGTTGGACAAGACCAGTGCCTGCGGGACACCCTTCTCAACCTCTCCTAAATCCCCGCTCTCCGGCTCCCTAGCAATCATACCCTCTCCTTCCTGAACTTGTGCTTTCCTCTGGTGTGTGACTGCATTCTGGATAAAACTCTCCAGAAATTTCTTCCTCTCCCTTATGTGTCGGAGTGTCTCCAACTCGCACTCCAGCTCAATGACTCTGAGCTGGAGAGATTCGAGATGGAGACATCTCCTGCAGACGTGTTCGCGCGGGACAGTCTCACTGTCCACAAACTCCCACATACACAACCTCCCCAGCAAAATCTTAGTCTAGCCTTATTTATTTTATTTAATTAGTTAAATTCTTTATTCAATGATTATTTAGTTATATTAATTAGCTTAACTAGTTAAGCTATAAATTTAATACAGTACTTTGTAGTTTCCCACACCTAGTTTAAATCACCGTCCAAGGTTAGAGAGAAAAGAGAGAGAAAAAAAACCTTAATACTCACCAACCAATCACCTACCTGCTGTCCTGTGACATCACTCCTTGTTTTTTTGGAAATTGTCGCAGGTTCGGCCGTCGTTGAATCCACCTCCAATTAGTTCTGCGCTGTCTGGTCTCCCGTTGTTTTAAGTACCGCTTCCAATTAGTTCCGCGCTGCCTGATTTCCCGCTGTTTTAAGTACAGCCGCCATTGATACTGCCACCAACCATGCTAATGCACTACATTTATCACAAGAAAAGGAATTTGCACTATAATCGGGTCGTACTTAGCTATCGCTGCTTTATAATGATGAGCTCTGTCAGACCCAAAACTTTACTGTTTCATGGGAATTACTGACGTTGATGCTTGTTCAATTTAAGTGGGATCAGATCCTTACTGAATTCTGATGAGTCCCACCTGAAACACTGACGTTTGTTTCTCTTTCATATTCTGACCGACCTGCTGTGTGTTCCTTGTTTTTATTTTAGATCCTTATTGATTAAATTGAAAATCCTTTAGAGAGTGAGGCATTAAGGCTAAACAGCGTTTTTAAACAGCCCTCTTTTTCTTACAGATCTTACTTATATGATTCACATTTTGGACACTGAGCATCCCTGGGATGTTTACTCCATCAACTCAGGACACCATGAAGTGATTACTTCTCTGGAGTGGGACCAATCTGGTAAGCCTTTTTTGGTTAACCTGTAGGGGTAACACTGAGTTGCCTCACTGTTACCAGACTTAAGCATAAAATGTTAAAGCAAGTGTCCTAGGTCACCATAAATATGATAAACAAACTATGCATAATAAGGCAACATTGCACAAATAATTAAATTATAATGTTATTATGCAGATCAGTTATCCTCTCTATACCCTACAGTGCATATCAGCCGCTGAAGGCCTCGAGCATAAGAGCTGAAACACGAAATCTTTTTCTAGGCATTTGTGGTATGGTCTTCTCTCCCATTGCCTTCCATTCACTTGTAAGTGTGCAGGGAGTTAACACTTTTTAAGCACCTGAGAAAATTGAAATATTGAGGGAATATTTCTGCTATGTGCTGTATGTAGTAAAGTCATAACACTCTTTATGAAGAATGTACTTGATTTGCTATACGATGCACAGAGAAAATCTTCCCTATGTGTTTGCAGAACAACTCTCGCCTTGTATGATGCCTTGTACAGCAGTAGATGATGTGTATATTTCTTGTGGATAACCGCTAGGTTGTTGACTGATTTCTCTTGTGATTTCATATTTAATTTAATAGGAATGACTATTTGATGGGAACTGAATATTTCCATAATTACTTGGTACTAAAATGTATCTTTTGAAGTGAGATGCCTTCCTTTTTTAAAAATATAATTTTGCTCCACCTCTGTTTCCTTGAAAGGTTCCCGCCTGTTATCTGCTGACGCTGATGGTCGGGTGAAATGCTGGAGTATGACTGATCACCTGGTAAACAGCTGGGACAGCATAGTTGGGAGTTCAGTGGATGGGGACCCCATTGTAGCCTTGTCGTGGCTACACAATGGTGTCAAGTTGGCCTTGCATGTAGAAAAGGTTTGTGTTGTAGTCAAAAACTTGAGTAATATTTTAATTATCCATCAACAACCAAAGGTGTTAATGGTTAAATTGGATAGCTCTGTTCTGCTGATGGGACCGGAGCAATAGTAGTCTCTGTTGCTGAATTGTAGGTGTGTTTACCTGGGATGTATCTGGCCTGTGTGCTCAATCATTTTGGCCCTGAAGTTAGTTTTGGGTCACGTGTGGTGAATTCAAATTGATGTCATGCTTGCTTGCTTCATAATACATTGTGCAGTGATGATCCAGAAAGCTGACCAGTGACATATTGGCACATTATCGTTTTGTTTATGCTGGTGCATAAATATCCATAAATATTGATGCAGTGCCAGTCTCACATTGCTGTGTTATAAACCTGGGAAGGACTTCCATCTGAATTTCTTTTTATCCCATTCTAGAATCTGACAGATATGGAATAAATGTTAATAACAGGAGTGCAGAGCTGATGCTTATTTCTGATTTCATCCATTGGTGTAAATATCAATAATCCATTATGACTGTACAAAAATTTAACTAGCCAACTATAATAATTTTAATTTACAAACATCACAAACCAGGTGAAAATGTCAGATGTTGTGCTCTGGCCAGAGCAAAGCTCATTTGTTCTGCAGTATTTTTACTGCTCTTGTGTCTAATAAACAAAATCCACTGCCTGATGGCCTAGTGCAGCACAGAGCTCTACTTTCTGTTGGATCTGTGAGCTATAAAAAGATCTGCATTGTGGTACAGACTTTTTTTAAAGTGGTTTTAAAGCTTTAATGTGACATTTTTGTTCATCCCACTGCCCATCAGTCTGGAGCATCCAATTTTGGGGAGAAGTTCTCTCGGGTGAAATTCTCCCCTTCCTTGACGCTGTTTGGAGGGAAGCCGATGGAAGGTTGGATTGCTGTAACCATCAGTGGTTTAGTGACTGTGTCTTTACTGAAACCCAGCGGACAGGTTCTCACTGCGACAGAGAGCTTATCGCGGTTGAGAAGCAGAGTTGCACTGGCAGACATTGCATTCACTGGCGGTGGGAATATCGTGGTGACCACGTCGGATGGCAGCAGCTCCTCGCCGGTTCAGTTTTATAAAGTCTGTGTGAGCGTTGTAAATGAGAAATGCAAAATTGACACTGAGCTACTTCCGTCGCTCTTCATGCGCTGTACAACCGACACCGCTCGAAAGGAGAAGTACCCAGCTGTCACTCACCTGAAGTTTTTAACAAGAGAAACCTCTGAGCAGGTAACTTGACTATTTCCTTATCTCCTTGCTTCATAGCTCTGCTGCCATTCCTAACGCAAGGGCTGGTTTAAATTAAAATTCAGGTATCCTCTGGTCAACCTATAATTTTCAATTATAATTTTCAATTCCCTGGGTTATTAAAATATTGTCACTTCTAATATAAATATGTATAAGCACAATTAATTTCATTTTGATATCACTATTTTGGCTGGTGGCTTGGCTGCTCTTAAAGCTGCAGTATAATCTTATATTCCTGTGTGGCTTCAAGAGCCTCAAAATATGCTGTCTACACAGTTAGTGTGCAAGGGGTGATGTTAGTGTCCTCATTACATAAATGCTGCCATGATTGATTTACCAAAACATGTCAGTGAGGCTATAATGTGAAATCTGAATTTCTGACTGTACTTTTAATTCTGATAGACTGACATTTTTCTGTAGCCAGCCTGATCCTGGCTGATGATCAGGAGGAGCTGTGCTATGACCACATAAATGATTGCCAGTTTAATACTAAAAACTACTAAAGGCTGCCTGGTTGCCAGTCATGTTACATTGTCGTGCATTGTTTCACTCTCCATTCAGTCAGTTAGTTTCTTGTTACATTTAGTGACATGTTTTTGAAAATGTGCATGTGGTACCATGTGCAGGACAAGGAATAGAAAACTGTTTCAGAGCAATGGGTACGTTGATATTTGCAGAGGATCGTTCACACAGGAAAATCTAAAAACCTCTGGTCTACTGTCACTGCTCGACCATAATGTAGTCTTTCTTATTTTGTAACTGCTTGCATATGGTTTTGATATGTCTTATAGCTGCTTGTGATAGTTTTGGAGTTCCAGCGGCCTGTTGTACAAAATGGCAGCCTTCCAGATTTCCACACTCATGCTGTAGGGAGACAGTGATTAAAAACTAGGTGTTCACTCAGCTGACTGTTCCCTGTCCCGCACTAAGTCCTCCTTATCCATCAATCCCATCCACACTACCATTAGCCCCCTGTCCCCCAGTGCATTGCATTTAAAATCCTCATCTTCAAATCTTTCCAAAACCTTGTCCCACCTTATCTCTGCAACCTCTTCCAGCCTTGTGTCCCTTTCTGAACCCTTTGGTCTTTTGTGCATCCTCCTCCCTTTACCCTCAATTATTTATCCCTCAATCAACATAACAAAAACCGATTATCTGGATATTATCACATTGCTGTTTGTGGCACTTCGCTGAGTGCAAATTGGCTGCTGCGTTTCCCACATTTCAACAGTGACTCCACTTCAAATAGTACAGGTAGACTACCTTTTATCCGAACTTCCGAAAACCGAAACCCTCTAAAAACCGAAGGTTTTTTCGTTCAGCGTAAGTCGTGCGCACGACATGACCAGAGTGGCGCACGACTTACGCTGAGCAGAGGGTCAGCGTAAGTCGTGCGCACGACCCCGACCCCCGCCGACCCCCCCCCGCCGACCCACCCCCGACAAATTTCCCAGTCTTATAAAATACCTTCCGAAATCCGAAATTTTCCGAAAACCGAAACACGGCTGGTCCCGAGGTTTTCGGATAAAGGATAGTCTACCTGTACTTCGAGACGTCCGGTGGTCGTGAAAGGCGCTATATAAATGTAAGTCTTTCTTTTTACCACTGGTGGTACAGCCTTCAACAGCAAAATGGTGGGCAAAGGGAGGGGTTTCGCCCCCAAGCCCATCTGCCTCTCACTTATTTCTCCACCTTTACAAACCTTAAATCCTATTTTTTTCAACCAAGCTTTCGATTCAACTCATGGCTGGACGTCACTTTCTTTTATCTAATTTTTTTCCCTCTTTCTTTCCCCCCCCCCCCCCCCCCCCCCAAAACGGCATTTTCAGTGTTAAAAGCACTATATAAATGTCGTTGTCCTCTGGCTCATGAGTGGTATCAGCAAAGACTTGGAAGCATTCTGTTCGTGGGGGCATGGTACATGGAAGCATTAAAGGGAGTAATGGGGGGAAAGTAAGTATTATAGTAATGAACCATTTCAGATGAAGAGCAGTGGATTTTTAGGTTTAGGTTTGTGAGATTTGGTCAGTCAAAGATCTGTGGACATAATTAATGTAAAAGTTAAGTGTAATTGACATTGTCTTGCCTTCTGCAGGTGTTGCTGTGTGCTTCCAGTCTGACTGGCAGCATTGTAGAATGCTGGTCATTACGGAAGGAAGGGCTACCAGTGAATAATATTTTTCAGCCAATTTCCCCTGTGGGTGAGTATGGAGGTTGCTGCTCTGAGCAGGACTCGCTGATTAATTATAAATTGCGAATAGCACAGCTTGGGGCTAAACCTGATATTTCAGAGAGGCTGCAATCAGTAAATTACTGTAACCTGGCTACCTGCAGTGATCCAGGTTGGATCTGCTTCCCACCCTATTTGATGCCTCCTCAATGAACTGAATGAGGTGAGCTCTTAGTGAGGGATTGTAAGTGCAAAGCTGTTCTCAACTCCTTTGTTGATAAACTAGTAGCACAGCAGCTGTACCATTCCTCTGCATGTTTTCCATCTTGCTTCCTAGATGTCAGTGTTGACTAAATGTTTAATGTGACTTGCTATTGGACAGATATCAGATGTGTATGTTATTCATCACTCCATTAAAATGGCCTCTTAAAGTGTAGTTTAAATACTAAATAGAGTCAAATCTTGACCTTGGGAAGGGGTTAGACAGAGAGGAGTTTCAATATATTAAAGTTTTAGATAATTAGCGAAGGATTGTCAATGAGGTGTTTAATACAGCATCACTTGTAAACTGGTAAATTGCAAATTTTACCAGCGCTGCAAAGTAAATTGTCATAAAATAGAATCATACAACACATTCGGCCCATCATGCCTGTGCTGGTTTTTTAAAAGAGCTAGATTCCTTGTCCAGGGATTGTTGGCGAGTGAAATTTTCCAGCCCTTTGTGTCTGTATAGGTGATGTTTCTCTGAAAAGGCCTGAATTATTAAAATTGATGAGCCTGTTAGAATGTATGCGACAAAAATGACCAGGTTTATTATACCGATAGGGTAGAGTTGTGAGAATCATTTGTATCAAATGTTATTTAATTACTAAAGATCCATTTCTGATTAATTAGTAAAGAGCCATTTTTGATTATTTTTTGGTAAATCTCATTTGGTGCTGAAAGCTATAGGTTTTCTTAAACCCCATCTGTCACCAGCACTGACCTAAAGGGGCAATAAACATAAAATTGTTCCCAGTGCTGGGTTAAAATTCCTGATGTTATTGCCCAGGGAGGCAATTGATGCTGATAACATCAGTAACTTTAAGAAGCAATTTGTCAGGCATTTGCTGTGAAAATCAATTAAGAGATATAGGTAGTGAACTTTATATTCTGTTTTTGAGCTATAGGGCTGGTCACATTGAACTTTTTTCTAGTCCTGTACATTCCTATGTAAAGTGGTTCTGTGAAGTGGATGTACCAGTGCTAACACCCCAGTTATAATAAGATACATTCTCCTGCCTGCATCATTGTTGAAAATCAATGGACCTTTCATTAGTGTTCCACTCACCACTACTGTGCTTTCTGATTTTATTTTGTTAGGTGATAAACAGCCAAGCATTCTGAAGTGGAGGATTCTATCTGCAACCAATGACCTGGATCGTGTAACAGCTGTGGGCTTACCCAAACTTCCCATCTCGTTGACCAGCACTGACCTAAAGGTGGCAACAGACACCAAATTCTTCCCAGGGCTCGGTTAGTACTTGTCTTAACATGGGGTCCAACATGAAAACTTTGTTATTAGCATTCTCCCATTGTCCAGTGACAGGTGGCTTTATAAACCCTTAAGAGTGGACTTCTTGAGGACTTAATTTTCTGTTTAATAATGTTTGGTGAGATTTAGAAATTGGTGAAATCATAAACTGGCTCGTGTATAATACCTGCAGTAGAGGGCCATGAAAGTCAAAATTCTCTGCTTGAAGAGCAGCTATGATGGTGACTGAACAGGATGGCTTTCAGCTCATCAGACCTCAGTCTGGCAGCTCTAGGAGAGTGGGGCATTTGAGTTGCCTGTATTTGGGGGAGTGCATTAGCTAGGTGACCAGCTGGAGTCTGTCTGCTTCCCTCTGCTTGTCTCCTGTTTGGTAGAATCATATTGGCATTGTTTTCAGGCCAGTCTGACTTTCCCTTCCTCCTCAAGGAGGACATGTAATGATGAAGAGGACAGTTGACAGAGAAAAGTTAGATGATGTCTTACACTGTAGTAAGAAGAATATACCACTGTTACGATTTCTCTGGTGTTTACTTTTTAGTATATTTTTGTAACTATGGTATTTTCATCAGGTAATTGTGTGTTGAACTAGTTACGTGATTATAACATGGCGTCTTGTTCCATACATTGACTTAAATAAATATCCTGTACAATGAAATGGAACCGTCATTGGGCTGTGCGAGTGCATTTGTGTCTGATGTAGAGCACTGTTCTTGTACTAAATTCTAGCCTTTCTTCCTCCCTCTAGGCCTTGCATTAGCATTCCACGATGGAACTATTCACATTGTTCACAGGCTTTCACTGCAAACAATGGGAGTTTTCTACAGCACTCCCTCCCAGCGACCAACAGATGACCAAGCCATTAAACGGCAGCGTACAACTGCATCTTCTGTACACTTCAAAGCACTACAGCTGTCCTGGACTTCATTGGCACTGGTTGGAATAGACAACCATGGAAAGGTAAGAACAAAGTTAGACTAATCAGTGAGTACATTCAACAATTTAAAAACACTTAAGATTAGGCAATCATTTCAAATTCTGAAGTTCATCTTTGCAGGAAAAGTGCTAAACATTGCAGAAATATCCCCCCCCCCCCCTTTGCTGTTTGTGGACTAGTTAAGTGAGTTTGCACTTAATTTTCCTCCTGTAGTTTTAAACATTTTTTGTTGTTGTATTTACGAAGATTGAAAATATGATGGGGGGAAAAATTGAGTTGGTTTGCGCCTCCCGTTAGCGCCTTAAGAGGGCGCAAAGCAACTAGCGCCCGGGCGAGACGATATCTGCACCTCTCGCGGAATTGACCGGAGATTTTGCGGTGGCGCTAAACAATACCGCCCGATCTCCTGCGCACGCAGCTCTTGACGTCATTCGAGCATGCAATGCCTTTGGGGCGCCCCAGAACGGAAATTGAGTGGCGCCCCCCTCCTTTCTGCCTGGTGCTACCAACGACAGGTAGACTGGAACGCTTCCCAGTTGCTGTGGGGCTGGGGGGGGGGCGCTATTTAAAGGGGGCCTCTTCCTGGCTTTTTCTGTGGTAGACATTTTTGCACCACTCGTTCTGAGAGAGAGAGAGAGATTTTGAGAAAGACAGACTTCTGCATTGAGTCAACGCTGTCTGAAATAGTTTTGGCTTCTGACCATAACTTTGCAGGTACTTTGGTTTTTGACCTTCATTACTTTGATTGCCAAGATATTATGGGGGCTGCAATGAATGGGGGCGTCGTCCTGCGCCATCAGATTCGGAGGGCACAGAGACTCGGAGAGAGTGGCAATCATGGCCAGACGGAGGAGGGCCAACAGGAGACCTTACCCTCCCAGGGTATTTCGCCAACAATTCTCATACATTAATATGTCTGAGGAGCAGTGTTTGCGAAGGCTGCGCTTCAGCAAGGAGGTGGCCACTGAGCTCTGCCACCTGCTTCAGCCAGATCTGCAGCCTCAACTGAGGACCAGGACGTCTCTGTCAGTGGCAGTGAAGATAACAGTGGCTCTGAACTTTTATGCCACCGGCTCATTTCAATCAGCTACTGGGGACATCGCCAATATCTCCCAGTTCGCGGTGCATTGCTGCATCCGTCAGGTCACAAATGCCCTCTACAAAAGGAGACGAGAGTACATCTCTTTCCCCATGACCCTGGACAAGCAGCAAGAACGCACAATGGGCTTTGCGTGCTCCGCATGAGAATGCCGAGGATTTCCGCAACCGAAAGGGCTTCCATTCCTTAAACGTTCAGATGGTCTGTGACCACAGACAGCTGATACTCACTGTCAATGCCCACTATCCTGGCAGCAGCCACGATGCATTCATCCTGCGCCAGACTACTGCGGCAGAACTTTTCCAGGCACCGCATCACCCAGGTGGTTGGCTTCTTGGGGGACAAGGGATATCCACTGTGCACCTGGCTGATGACACCGCTCCGTACGCCCAACACCCCTGCTGAGCTGCGGTACAACGAGAGCCATCAAGCTACCAGGAACATCGTTGAGCGCACAATCGGCGTGCTCAAGCAACAGTTCCGCTGTCTGGACCATTCTGGAGGAGCCCTGCAGTACTCGCCTGAGCGAGTCTCCCACTTCGTTGTTGTGTGCTGCATGCTGCATAACCTGGCAATCCTCAAAACCCAGCCAATGCCACCAGGCCTTGGAGCACCACCAGAGGAGGAGGAGGATGATGATCAGCAGCACCAAGGCGGGAGGGAGGCACACAATGTCGAAACTGGAAGGGCCGTCCATCAATGGCTGATAGCAAGCTGCTTCTAGGCCCCCGCTTCTGCCATTGAGAACATGAATGAAACCAACCCGCAACCCCTAAGCCGGCCAAGGCAACAATGATTGCAAAGACCAAACATGTACATTTTGAATACAAAAACTTTTTTATTTTACAAACTCTATGTGTCATTTCCCCATGACAAACTAATAGAAAGAAACACAAAAAAAACAGTCATTAACATAACTGGCTCTTACAACCTGGAAATAATGTCCAAAACACTGAAAAAAATTTGACCATGAGCCTCGGCCTTTAATTAAAAAAAATGAACAACATTTTGTCACACCTCCTACTTTTTGCCCTTCGAGGATGATCTCCTTCCCTTGTGTACTTCCCCCCCTTCCCACCCTACAGCTCCTCCGTAATGGGACCCCAGTGGCTGGAGCAAGGCTGGTGGAAGGCTGCTGATTGTCAGAACCTGAGACTGCAGATGCCCTTGAAGGACGGCCTCGACCAGCTCTGGGCCTGGAGGGCCCAGCTGCAGACTGCACCAACTCTGCATGGGCAGCAGCAGTCTGTCCTACAGGCGGTGGCAAGTACAGTGGAGAAGTGCCAGTGATGGCAGCAGGAATGCTGTCATCTTGCGAGAGGACAGCAACTCCCTGCTCGACCGACACACTGGCACTCCCACAGGGCAGCACTTCAGCATCCGGAGCAATCTGATGGAGCACAGATTGCTGGCCTGCTGCGGCGCAGTGAGAGCCACGGGGAAATGTGTCCGAACCAGCAAGGATGGCAGCAGTCAGTGCGCGTGTGGCCTGAATCTGAGTCCGCATGAGAACAGCCAGAGATGGGCTCATGGCAGCCAGTGACTGAATTGCAGCACTAAGCATTTGCGTGGCATCCGCCTGTGCTACTGCGAAGTGCTCCACACACCTTGCCAGTGATTCAATGCATTTGGGCACCCTTCCCACTGCACCCATGAGCTCAGTGTGCCTGTGCACCGCCTGGGTGTTCATTTCAGCGAGGAGCCGCTCCTCCTCTGCGTCCAGTACAGTAAGACTCGCTGGCATACTCTCCCTCTGGGGAGAAGGCCCCCCGAGCTTCCCTATCCCCATCGCGTTGCTGCAGCCCGCTGGGTCCTGGAGCTTCACCCTCATCAGACCCTTCCCCCCCGCTCCCCTCCAGGGAAGGCGTGTTCCCAGTGTGGGCATGGGCTTCCTCAGGAGAGGGTGGCGCTGATGCTCCGGCTTCCTCTTCTCCTCGCCTGCAGCTTCACTCCCACTGGCAGCTTGAGGGCCTGTTTCCTCAACTGGTGAATCACCATCTGAAAGCAGGGAGGTACAAGAGTGGCTTTAGTGTGAGGACAGGGTGGCAGCAAGGGAGGAATGAGTGCAGCAATTTAGTAAGTTGAATTGAAAGTGTCAAAGGCTGGTGTTGTGAGGAACAAGTGGAAGGAGAGAGGACAAAAAGGTGATGACCTTACCATTGCTGTCCAGAACGGGGTCGGCGTCTCCAGTGGCGACGGGACCGATCACCCGGCTTGCCACAATCCTCTGGACGTGCACCTCAAGATCGCTGAGGGGTTGCAGCTGAGGCCGCCCTCCACCCGCCCGTTGCTGCTGTCTCCTATTCTGAGATAGCTTGGCCTGCAAGAAAAAGGACGGTGTCTGAGTAAATATACAGCCATGGTCTTGCCTGATGTGCCTCCCATAGTTGAATAGCCCTTACTGTATGCAGCCATGGTCTTGCCTGATGTGCATCCCATAGTTGAATAGCCCTTACTGTATGCAAAGTGTAGAATGTGCGTGTGTGTTTGATGAAAGGGCCATAGGGGCATTGGGCATTGGGCTTTTAAGACCCTCTGGCCATAAAGTGAGGTTGAGATGGAGGGATGGAGAGGTTTTGAAAAGAAGCCACTCACCCTGACGACCCGAGTGAGGTCGTTGAACTTTTTTCTACATTGGAGATGGGTGCTGGGCACCATGCTCCTTGAGGAGACGCTCTGAGCCACCTCCCTCCACACTCTTCTGTACTCGCATGGCAAAGGCCTCCTGCCACTCTGTGGGTACAGTATAGATCTTCTGCGCTCCACCGCGTCAACCAGAGCCTCCAAGGCCCGCTCGCTGAAGCGCTGTGCTCGCTCCCTGGCCCCCTCCATAGTCCTTGCCTGCAAGATTTAGCCACAGGTCTGTCCAGGCCGAGATTCAAGGCTCCAATGAGCAGGGTGTGGCGGCAGAGCAAGATCGACCCTCCCCTTTAAGAACCGACCGGCGCCAGTATGTCTGTGTTCAATCGGTAACTGACAGCACCTGCGCTGCGCCCGCGCTCTGAGGTAGTGCCTCGCTCCTCGGCCGTAGCGCCTTAAGAGAGGTGTGTTGCGCCTGATTTAGCGCTCCAATCACCTCCAGGGGCGATAAAAGCCAAGTTTGCTGTCAGAGGCGATAATTAGCGGCAGGCGCTAAATTTTGCACACGGCCGATAATGGCGCCCCAAACAGGGCGATACTGAATTTCTCCCCCGATGACTTGGGATCTTCTTTTCTTAGGGCTAGACAAGCTGGATAAATTTAAATTCCCTTGCAGTGTCACTAAATGTGTGACTCTTTCCCCTAGCCCTGCCCCCTTTTTAAAGGTAATGGTATAAGAAACGTTACCCAAATATACAAGGGGCACCTATTTACTGATTGCTTTTGGGACCTTTTTCATGGTTTGAAAGTTTATTTTTGTTCATAAAATTATAGAAATGACAACGCAGAGGCCATTCGGTCTTTGTGCACCTGTGCTGGTTCATTTTTTTGTGAATTAGTACGATTATTTATGAAGTGCAATTTTACATTGTCCTTTTTCTTGAAATTTTGAAGGCTGCCTCGTTATCTTGTTCCCTCACAGTTGAGTATGCTGAGAATCTCCCCATCGATGGGTCACACATTAGATATGAACACGTCGCTGCGTCACCTGCTCTTCCTATTGGAGTATTGTATGGTGACTGGTTATGACTGGTGGGACATCCTCTTGCATGTGCAGCCTAACATGGTGCAAAACCTAGTGGAGAAACTACATGAGGAATATACACGCCAGAATCAGGCTTTGCAACAGGTAAAGGATTAATGGAGTGGCAAGGTGTGCAGTTATAAACCTGTGTCTGTAATAGTCACTTTTGTTTTTGGAATGTTTATTTTTTGCTTTTCCAGTTATTAATCTTGTAAGTGAAGAAAAAAAGCCCTGCTTGTCTCTATCTTGCTGACATACTGTATCCTCAGGGAGCACAACTCTCAACCTGGAGTGTGGTGAAAGGATAAGAATTCAGGACAGGCCAGGCAGGTCTGCAACTTTCTGTAGCACTGACAAAGCTGTTGATTTGGCCAGTTGGTGTGTTGGTGCTAATCTTCTCAATGGTACTGGTTAATGTTGAGAAGTCCTGATTAAAATGGAACGGTTAAGAGATACACAATTGGGAAAATACTGTGTACAAATCCAGATATTTGAAACTCTGCTTGTTATAATTAGTAACCACCCACTGATTTTAAAATTCAGGATATTGTATTTCTCATAGCTGGATACCTAAATCTAATCTAATTCTTAATAAATTATAGAATCATAAAATTTTACAACACAAAAAGACCATTTGGCCCATCATGCCTGTGCCAGCTCACTGAAAGTTATCCACTTGGGCCCGTACCCATGAATTTTTCTTTTTCAATATTTATCCACTTCCCTTTTAAAAATTACTACATGGCAACATAAGCGGTTTATTGAAGCAGACATATATAATCTATATATATAAAAGGATACATCTGTCTGTCTGTCATTCCGTCTGTCTGTATTGAATAAACTCGAAAGTTATAGAGCGTACCTACACGTGTGTTACGTCGAAAGAAAGCTTACGATTCCAGAACCGTCATAAGCGTATTTACTTTTCGGTCGGACAAAAATTGTTCGTGTGTTATGCAAAAAACCTTCAAAATTAAACTCATTATCTGCTAATTAGCATTGATTGACTGACGTCAAGGTCGACCAACCCTGTGCCGGCACGATTGACCAATCCTACAGTTCAGTCGCCTGATGGTTGGCCAATCGCTGCGTCTGTGGGCGGGACTAATGCTTTTCAACTCAGGCATCGGGCAGCCATTGCTTCACTACTTCCAGCTCAAACTACTCTGCTAATCCAGCTTCGAAAAAGTTAGTATCTCTTTTAAAAATAACAAGATTTACCAAAAACGCTTTATAAGTACTTTCACTTTCATCTTTCAAGGTATTAAAAGGTAGAAATGTTGCCCGGCAGCAGATTGAGAGAGGGACACAGAGACAGGGCCCAAAAGCCTGGGACTCGATTTAAACCGCCCGGCCCAAAACAGCCCTGGCAAAGCCGGGCTCCCCCAGCTAGTCTATCTATCTATATATATAAAAGGATACTTCTGTCTGTCATTCCGTCTGTCTGTCTTGAATTAACTCGAAAGTTATAGAGCGTACCTACACGTGCGTTACGTCGAAAGAAAGCTGACGATTCCAGAACCGTCCTAAGCGTATTTACGTTTCGGCCGGACAAAAATTGTTCGCGCGTTATGCAAAAAACCTTCAAAATTAAACTCATTATCTGCTAAGTAGCATTGATTGATTGACGTCAAGGTCGACCAATCCTGTGCCGGCACGATTGACCAATCCTACAGTTCAGTCGCCTGATGGTTGGCCAATCGCTGCGTCTGTGGGCAGGACTAATGCTTTTCAACTCCGGCATCGGGCAGCCATTGCTTCACTACTTCTAGCTCAAACTACTCTGCTAATCCAACTTCGAAAAAGTTAGTATCTCTTTTAAAAAATAACATAACATTTACCAAAAACGTTTTATAAGTACTTTCACTTTCATCTTTGAAGCTATAGAAATCTGTAGAAATGTTGCCCGGCAGCAGATTCACACAGGGACAGACAGACAGGCCCCAAAGCCTGGGACTCGATTTAAACCGCCCGGCCCAAAACAGCCCTGGCAAAGCCGGGCTCCCCCAGCTAGTATATAAATATAATAAAAATAAAATCACCGGTGCAGAATTTCTGAATTTTAAATTCTGTACCTAATATTTACATGTATTATCCTTAATTTATATAAAAATATAGTCATTCAAGTAGACTGCTTCAAATGCAACACTTGGCTCAGTGGTAGCACTCTCGCCTCTGAGTCAGAAGATTCTGGAGTCCAACTCCAGAGACTTGAACACATAATCTAGGCTGGCGCTTCTGTGCAGTACTGTCGGAGGTGCCGTCTTTTGGATGCGATGGTAAACTGAGGCCCCCATCTGCCTTCTCAGGTGGATGTAAAAGATCCCACGGCACTATTCATCGAAGACCAGGGGAGTTCTCCCGGTATCCTGGCCAACATTTATCCCTCAACCAACACCTAAAACAGATTTTCTGGTCATTTATTTCATTGCTTTTTGTGGCAAATTGGTTTGTGCAAATTGGCTGTCACGTTTCCTACATTACAACAGTACTTCATTGGCTGTAAAGCACTTTGGGACTTTCAGAGGTTGTGAAAGGCACTATAAAATGAGTCTTGTTCTTTTTGGATTAGCGTTTGTAGCTTATCCAAATACTTGGCTGCTGCTTCCAATTTTTTGATAGCTCTGTTTGAGAAATTAACATTTGCAATGCTTCACACATTCTAAATGCTTCTTTGCACGCCACGCGCCGAATATCGGCGTTGTAAGACTTGAAGGAACACAGCTGCACCGTGTTAGCTGAATATTATATTTTGCAGGATCTGATACAGCACCTTAACCCTTGTGTCATCCAGCTTACCTTGAGTGACATCAGCTGTTAGTTTTGTTCAATTTATAATGTGTTTCCTTCCTTGGAGAGTTGAAAATATTCTTTGTGTGCCCATATTTAAATTGCTTTCTTTTTTTGCTCTGATTAAGGTTCTATCTACTCGAATTGTTGCCATGAAGGCATCTTTGTGTAAGCTGTCAACGAACACACTGGCAAGAGCCTGTGATTTCCATGCAAAGCTGCTGTTGATTGCAATCGGTTCCACACTTAAATCACTTCTTCGACCACACCTGCTCAACACACCAGACAAGAGCCCTGGAGAGCGACTGACTGAGATCTGCTGTAAAAACACCGACACCGGTATGTGCCCAATTCGTGTATGTGGACCAAGTAATGCAGGCGCAAGGCATGACTGGTATTAAAGCCTTCTGATTCTTCAACTAAGACACTCATGTAAAAGTTTTCAAGTTTCAACTACAGATTGCAGACATTCTTGGATGCAAGAATAGTTGTAGTCAAACTCTGACTTCTTTCATTGTGCAGCTATTTTTAAAGTGCAATTGCCACTTTTTTCCAAATCCAGATAAGGGTGGGGCTGGGATAATTGCTTAAATTCCAATATATCCTTTATTGCTGATGAATAGCTTAACTAATTTCTCCGTCATCAGATAGGGTTGAATTGTTTGTATGAGAAATTAGAACCGTACTAGAATGGCACCAGGAATGATAGAGATTTACAGCACAGAAGGAGGCCATTCGGCCTATCTTGACCGTGCCGGCCGACAAAGAGCTATCCACCTTAATCCCACTTTCCAGAACTTGGTCCGTAGCCTTGTAGATTATGGCACTTCAAGTGCATATCCAAGTACTTTTTAAATGTGATGAGGGTCTCTGCCTCTACCACCCTTTCAGGCAGTGAGTTCCAGACCCCCACCACCCTCTGGGTGAAAAAATTTCTCGTCACATTCCCTCTAAACCTCCGACCAATTACTTTAAATCTATGCCCCCTTGTTATTGACCCTTCTGCTAAGGGAATTAGGTTGTTCCTATCCACTCTATCTAGGCTCCTCATAATTTTATAGACCTCAATTAGGTCTCCCCTCAGCCTCCTCTGTTCCAAAGAAAACAACCCCAGCCTATCCAATCTTTCCTCATAGCTAAAATTTCCCAGCCCAGGCAACATCCTCGTAAATCTCCTCTGCACCCTCTCTAGTGCAATCACATCCTTCCTGTAATGTGGTGACCAGAACTGCACGCAGTAATCTAGCTGTGGCTTAACTAGTGTTTTATACAGTTCAAGCATAACCTCCCTGCTCTTATATTCTATGCCTCGGCGAATAAAGGCAAGTATCCCGTATGCCGTCTTAACCACCTTATCTACCTGTCCTGCTACCTTCAGGGATCTGTGGACATGCACGCCAAGGTCCCTCTGATCTTCTGCACTTCTCAGTGTCCTACCATTTATAGTGTAGTCCCTTGCCTTGTTAGCCCTCCCGAAATTGAATTCCATTTGCCACTGTTCTGCCCACCTGACCAGTCCATTGATATCTTCCTGCAGTTTGCAGCTTTCTTCTTCATTATCAACCACACAGCCAATTATTGTATCATCTGCAAACTTCTTAATCATACTTCCTACATTCAAGTCCAAATCATTGATTATATACCACAAAAAGCAAAGGACCCAGTACTGAACCCTTGGAACCCTTGAAACAGCCTTCCAGTCACAGATGAGGGACTTCAGTTATGTGGAGAGACTGGGAGTAGCTGAGGTTGTTCTCCTTGGAGCAGAGAAAGTTAAGAGGAGATTTGATAGAGGTGTTCAAAATCATGAACGGTTTTGATAGAGTAAATAAAGAGAAACTGTTCCCAGTGGCAGAAGGATCAATAACCAGAGGGCACAGATTTAAGGTGATTGGCAAACGAACCAGAGGTGACGTGAGGAAACTTTTTTTTACACAGCGAGTTGTTGTGATCTGGAATGCACCGCCTGAAAGGGTGGTGAAAGCAGATACAATACTAACATTCTAAATAGAATTGGATAAATACTTGAAGAGAAAAAAATTATAGGGCCAAGAGGAAAGAGCAGGAGAGTGGGCTTAATTGGATAGCTCTACAGGCACGATGGGCCGAATTGCTTTCTTCTGTGCTGTAATGTTCTATGAGTGTGTATTAAAAGTTATAATGTAGCAGGTTTTAATTATACAAAAATAGGTTAATGTTGGGAAATTATCTTTGTACAAAACTGCTGTTGAGAAAGGGGAGGTTTTTTTGCAATGTGTTCAGAACTGTTTTCTCAGTCAGTACAGGAAACTTGGTTTATCCGGAGGTTGTATGTCCGGAATACTCGATCTAGCGGCAAAAATCAGGAGCCGTTTTCTGTAAGTTTTTTTAGATCTCGTTCTTTTTTTTTCCCAGTCAGCCACTGCACGGTCTGTAGCTATAGCAACAGCTTCAGCTACAGACGCTTGCAGCTGCAGCCGACTCTTTAGAAGCTGTTGCTAAGCAACAGTGTTTGTTGTCCGATACGGAGATGAAAACCTCCGTATGCTTCAACATTAACTTTGCATGTCCGGCAGTTTTGATAGATCGGCAACACGTCGGTGCCGGATATCACAAAGTTTCCTGTATGTTGCTGTTCCAACAAGGTAGGTGTTACTACTTAGCTTGTGCAGAAAATTGCTGGCAGAGACCAGATGCGCCACATGACCTGTTTCTGTGCTGTAACATATCTTGATTTGACAAAGTTAAAGGAAAAGGAATTTTGACGTCTGGTTTACATTTCCGAAATTTCCAGAGAGTCCCTTAAAAGCTGGACTGTTTGGTCCAAAGATCAGTACGTATGGATAAGGTTTAATTGTTGCTCTGTACTGTACCTTGTTACATATTGAACCTTGTTAACTCATATCTGGGGGTTTATTTTGTTGCAGTAGCCAATTGGTCTTATGTTGTATTTCTCTAGCCGATTTATAAAAAAAAAAGTGGGCATCTGGGAAGTATGCCCAGTCTCTATACTGGCCTCTGTGCTTTGGTGACTGGAGGAAAAGCTTTTTAACAGGAGCACCAATGTTGTCCAGCAGATGTGATCTTCATCTAGCCATTCCTAGTAAACCAACTCTCCAAAAGTATACTTGATGTTCTGTAAGTGCTCAATTGTTTAAAGGGTCTAACTGATGCTTTCTTTCAGATATTGATAAAGTTATGATAAATCTGAAAACTGAAGAGTTTGTCCTGGATGCTTGGGTGTTGCAGTCACTTCAGCAGCTCATACAGTGGGTTGGAGACTTTGTGCTGTACCTGCTAGCTAGTCTGCCCAATCAGGTGAGCCTAGTTCTGATATAGAGCTGTACTTCTGAAAATATTTGTACCAAAATAGAAAGACTTTGGTGTGGCAATAAAGAGAGACTTATTCCAAACTATTAGGAAATCTTCCTCTTTTTAAAGATTGGGCCTGGCAAACTGCTTTTAAAGCTGGCTACATTGTTCAGCCCATCACCAATGATTTTGTTCACAGGATGTTCAGTCTTTAAGTTGATTTTCTTTTCCCACATGTTTGAGAGATTTGTGTTCTAAACATAAATGCTGGCCTTGCCAGCGACACCCACATCCCATAAACAAATTAAAAAAAAAAACACACATTCCCTCAGTTGAGCACTGTCAACAGGAGACCCATAATAACCAGCTGAAACCATTCCTGCAGTCACAAGTCAGAACAGGGACAAAACCAGATATTTATTTAGCTATCTTGGGGAGAGGTTAAAGTATATTCTATGATGAGTGCTGCACTACTTTTACTCACTGTATACACATCTTCGCTGTAAAAGAAAATTGTACCTATTTTCTTTTTTTTAAATACTTGTCATTCATATACTTGGTGCTTATATTCTAGTGAATCCGTTGAACAGGATATTTATTGCATGTTTTATTTGGTAGGGCTCATCCATTAGGTAAATATTGCATCATGACCACTTAAACAAAATTAAAATATTGAGGAATGCTTGCATCATGTTAAAATGAGCACATTTTGCAGTTTTACTGTTTGAAGCACATTTTTAGCTCCTGTGCTTCTTGAATTCTTGCTCAAGTCTTCATCTAGCATTTGAGGTCCAAAAAAGTGCATAAAGCACAGTCCACTGCCCCCATTCAGAATGTGGCTGAGAAGAACATAATGATGGGTGATGCGCAAAATGTCTGCTACCAGGCTGCCTCTAGCCAGCATGTCCAAAGCATCTATTGTGAGAAATACTGATCAGTGTACAAATACTTCTTGAACATTTAGAATTGTGTAACAGTTCAGTAGACTATATTCTGGCTTAATATACAATAATTTTAACGGGGAAAGAAAGATTGCATTTATATAGCACCTTTCACGACCACTGGATGTCCCAAAGCACTTTACAGCCAATGAAGTACTTTTGGAGTATAGTCACACTTGTAATATAGGAAACATGACAGCCAATTTGCGCACAGCAAGCTTCCACAAACAGTACTGTGATAATGACCAAATAATCTGTTTTAGTGATGTTGATTGAGGGATAAATATTGGCCAGGACACCGGGGATAACTCCCCAGCTCTTCGAAATAGTGCCATGGGATCTTTTACATCCATCCGAGAGCAGGTTTACCGTCTCATCTGAAAGACGGAAGGAAAACGCCTGGAGGGCAAGTAGAAGGATAACTGGTGTAGTTGGATTCGAATGTTTATATTTTGTTTAAACCACTCCCTCTTGTTATTCAAGGGAAATTGTACACTTGCCTGATATTTTCTCCTTTCCTTCCTTATTTTTTGATCATCAATTTTAGCACTTGCCATGAGAACTTTGAGTTAGATCTCCCTTTTGGGCTGTTCCAGTGACTTTGATTACAGTGGGCACTTGGGCAACCTCTCAGCTGTCAATCCTGGGAAACCCTGCTACCGACTGAGAATGCAAATTTCCCAGATGATAGCATCCTGAGGTCAGGTGGCTCCGAAGCAGCTCTTGGACTTGTCTGAAGTCACAGCTCCATGTTTCCAATAGAGTCACTGGGAATCTGGTGGGGGGGCGGGGGGGGGGGGGGTTGTTTTTCCCATACAATGTCATCAGAGCAGTCCTGCCAGGAGGGAGAGAATGCTCAAAGATCACCAAGCACTAAAATTTACTCCATGAAAATGGCAAAGAAATAGTTGGGAAGAGTATATTTTGAACAAACAGTCCTCCCTCTAAGCTTTCCCTTTTAACACCAATGTGTAGGTTTGTATCTTACTGATATCCCAATCTCTCTCTTCAGGGTTCTCCTGTTCGCCCAGGATTTAGTTTTCTCAGGGATGGTACTTCACTTGGCATGCTCAGAGAACTAATGGTGGTGATTCGAATATGGGGTCTCCTTAAACCTGGCTGTCTGCCAATATACACTGCTACATCAGACACCCAGGATAGCATGTCCCTGCTCTTCCGACTGCTCACCAAACTCTGGCTATGCTGTAAGTTCAAATCGCGTGCCTGGCATACTCAGTCACATGTATTCGATTTGTTTCTGACTTGGGTAGAAGCAACTTATAAGTAGTATTTGTATAAGATTGTGTTGGGGTAGAGGGTGATCCTCTGTAAACATTACATGGAGATAGCACTTAGTTTGCTAATGTTGGTTAGTATAAAGCAGGGGAATTCAATCAAGGAAATTCTCTTTCTGTATTTGTTTTAATCCAGAAAGTGTTGAATGTTAAGGAATGGTTGTTTAGGAGAATCACCTGCTTAAATGAAGGACTGGCTCACTACATACTGTTGCACCATGTTCTGTAATGCTACAGTTCCAGTATGTGTTTTGCAGATTTTCTTTTGATGTTTGCTATAAACATGTTGCTCAATTACAGTGTCAACTCAAGCCAAATAAGTAAAACATTTTTTTAACTTATAATTACAATAAAATGTTCACACACTTCCTGCCTGATGGAAAACCAGAAACTTAATTGTGGTGTATAGAATTTCGTCAAGCAGATAGTAATTTGCACAGTCCTCTCTAGAAATAATTGAGACTGTAACTAAATACTGAAATGAGATCTGGTCACTCGAGAATAAAGGAATGCTGCAGGTTGAGGTCTTACAATAGCTTTACCTTTTGACTGTTTTGTGAAATATGCCCTGTAGCTAATTAAAAAAAAAAAGTTCTGAAGTATGAGTGATACAGCACAGTGAATTTGGAGTGATTTGGTATGGTACTTTGGAATCGTGAACTCTGGCCTTAGTTTGAGTCCTGCCCAGACTTTTTTCTTATTCGCTTATGGGATCTGGGCACGCTGGCAAGGCCAGTATTTATTGCCCTTGAGAAGGTGATGGTGAGCCACCTTCTTGAACTGCTACAGTTCGTATGGTGACGGTGCTCCCACAGTGCTGTTAGGGAGGGAGTTCCAGGGTTTTGACCCAGCGATGATGAAGGATCGGCGATATACTTCTAAGTCAGGATGGTGTGTGACTTGGAGGGGAACTTGGAGGTGGTGGTGTTCCCATGCACATGCTGCCTTTGTCCTTCTAGGTGGATGAGGTCGCGGGTTTGGGAGGTGCTGCTGAAGAAGCCTTGGCGAGTTGCTGCAGTGCATCTTGTAGACGGTACACACTGCAGCCACGGTACGCCGGTGGTGGAGTGAGTGAATGCTTAAGGTGGTGGATGGGATGCCAATCAAACAGGCTGCTTTGTCCTGGATGGTGTCAAGCTTGTTGAGTGTTGCTGGAGCTGCACTCATCCAGGCAAGTGGAGAGTATTCCATCACACTTCTTACTTGTGCCTTGTAGATGGTGGAAAGGCTTTGGTGAGACATTTGCCACAGAATACCTAGCCTCTGACCTGCTCTTGTTGCCACAGTATTTATGTGGCTGGTGGTCCAGTTAAGTTTCTGGTCAATGGTGACCCCCAGGATGTTGATGGTGGAGATTCGTCGATGGTAATGCCATTGAATGTCAAGGGGAGGTGGTTAGACTCTCACTTGTTGGAGATGGTCATTGCCTGGCACTTTTGTGGCGCGAATGTTACTTGCCACTTAGCAGCTAAAGCCTGAATGTCGTCCAGGTCTTGTTGCATGCAGGGATGGACTGCTTCATTATCTGAGGAGTTGTGAATGGTGCTGAACTCTGCAGTCATCAGCGAACATCCCCATTGCTGACCTTATGTTGGAGGGAAGGTCATTGATGAAGCAGCTGAAGATGGTTGGGCCTTGGACACTGCCCTGAGGAACTTATGCAGTGATGTCCTGGGGCTGTGATGATTGACCTTCAACCATTACAACCATCTTCCTTTGTGCTCAGTATGACTCCAGCCAGTGGAGCGTTTTCCCCGATTCCCATTGACTTCAGTTTTACTAGGGCTCCTTGATGCCACACTCGGTCAAATGCTGCCTTGATGTCAAGTGCAGTCACTCTCACCTCACCTCTGGAATTCAGCTCCTTTGTTCAAGTTTGGACCAAAGCTGTAATGAGGTCGGAAGCCAAGTGGTCTTGGCGGAACCCAAACTGGGCATCAGTGAGCAGGTTATTAGTGAGTAAGTGCCGCTTGAAAGCACTGTCGATGACACCTTCCATCACTTTACTGATGATTGAGAGTAGACTGATGGGGCGGTAATTGGCCGGATTTGATTTGTCCTGCTTTTTGTGGACAGGATATACCTGGGCAGTTTTCCACATTGTCGGATAGATGCCTGTGTTGTGGCTGTACTGGAACAGCTTGGCTAGAGGCGTGCCAATCCTGGAGCACAAGTCTTCAGCATGATAGCCGGGATATTGTCGGGGCCCATAGCCTTTGCTGTATCTAGTGCGCTCAGCTGTTTCTTGCTATCACGTGGAGTGAATTAAATTGGCTGAAAACTGGCTTCTGTGATGGTGGGGACCTCGGGAGTAGGCCGATATGGATCATGCACTCGGCACTTCTGGCTGAAGTTGGTTGCAAACGCTTCAGCCTTGTCTTTTGCACTCACGTGCTGGGCTCCACCATCATTGAGGATGGGGATAGTCATGGAGCCTCCTCCTCCCGTTAGTTGTTTAATGGTCCACCACCATTCACGACTGATGTGATGAGAGGCTGTAAGGGTGCTCTGTGAGGTGACTGAGCAGAATCAATGCATCTAGTGAGTATAGGCCCACAGCACAAGGGACAGCAGAAAGAAAGTTGGTATGGCAATGAAAAAATTTACAGTGCAGTAGAAGGTGGTCTTCTGAAGTTGAGGTGAAGTCATATTGTTAGGGACATCTAGCCATGATGTACTTAAATCTGAAGTATTTCTTTAAACATGACCAAAGAACTATGTTGGAACTTTGTGATTGTTTCACTATATTTGAAAACTTTAAAACTAGAACTCAACCAGTTCAAATTTGACTATTCTCAGTTGGGTACATGTGGAGTGCACATATACTCACTGAGCTGACATATGGAGTAGTAGAAATGGTGATCAATAATCCAAGTTCTTGCCAACTTTGTTTACCAAGTTTTGTATTTGCACTAGGCAAAAAGGAAATTTCTCTCTTCTGGTAGCTTATGCAGCCTTCCAGCCAGTTGGCTACAGCTTTGAATCCCAGGGTTGGTTGCATGTCACTCAGACCTCCCTGTCGCCATTATAGATTCTTGGAGAGGCTTCTCAATGGGAGCACAACGCTGGTTAATGCCCAATCTTTTGCAAAGGAGAGAGGGGAATTAAGTCCAAACATTTATGGAACTGCAATGACTGAGACTGAAGTCTGCTATGCAACAATCCCAGCTGATGGGGTCTACATGGTTAATCACAAGGGAAAGGTAAAAAAGGGTTTCTTCATCTTGCCTTCTATAATAAAATTTTCAATGATTTTAATTGTGACTCTCTGGTACTAAGTTCACAATGCAACTGATATTGGGATGTTTTGAATGCACAGAAGACCCCCATTTGTGCCTTAATAAATTCATACAAAAGGTGTTGCCTTTTTGCGAAGTTTAACACTTCTCGTATCGCACTTTTTTTTTTCCAGGTAGGGATGAGAACCATATAACTGAACCCGACGACAATCTGATTGATGAATGTTGTCTGCTTCCCAGTCAGCTACTTGTTCCCAGCATGGACTGGCTGCCAGTGAACGACGGAATTATTGGCAAGTTACAGAGCAAGCAGCCACTAAAACTGCAGTTTGGAAAGCCAGTCAGTGTACCCAGTCACTTTGCAACCTCTCAGCTTGATATCTTTGCAAGGTAATTGTCCTGACCCTTCTGACTGTGTTGAGTTGCTGGAGTGCCATCGTGAATTGCCATTGGAAGCTTCGATACTGATGTGTATAAACCTAGTAATTAACACTGAGGAAGTTGCATTGAAAATGAACCGTTGATGTTAGTTTTATGATGACTTTGGGTTATAGGTTGGCTTGAAAATTAATGAGTGTCCACTTAACAACTGCCATAGCCAAAAATTTGGCTGCCTGGGCGCAAGACCCACAGGTAGCATCGATGGTCAATGCAGATCTTTGCATTGTAAACATTTTCCTTGATTCCAGTTGACGTTCTTATTAAAGCTTGGAGAGGAGCTTCCCCCTCAAGACGATCTTCTTTGGCTTGTTCGGAAATGTGACTTTCTGTCATGGAATCTTGCACTCCCTACAAATGCTCATTCATGCTGAGCATGGGCTGGGGGGCGGGTAGGTGCGGCAGTCAAGGTTGGATGTTTCTGTGCCACAGTCTTAGAAATGTGACAAAGATTTGTTTCCCTATAGGAGGCTAGTCACCTTTAGTAAACTCTATTATGATAAATACATCTGCAATCTCATTCAGAATCAATATTAAACCCCTTTCACTGATCACCCTGAGCAACAAGCTGAAGCATCATAGGAGGTTTACACTTTGTTCTCCAGATGAATCATAATGCATGTTGCTAAGCCCCGATAGGATAGAATGCCATCAATGTCATAACTATTTCATGTGAATACAGCTACTATACTTTCAACTTCACTTTATGTTCAGGTCACCAGGGTATCAGAAAATGGACAACTTAAGGCGACTTAATTTAGGAGTGTGCCCAACAGAAGAAACCAAATCTTGTACCAGGTAAACAACAAATAAATGAGAGCATAACATCATTTGTGTATGAGTTCGACTTGATCGTGGTCCAATCGCAAGGTACCGGTGCAGCCGAGCACCCTCTAGTGTGTGCACCAGTATGCTTGATGCACTTGCATTGGTTCAAGATGTCTGCTGAGATGTCTTTGCAAAAATTATAATTATCTGACACCTTGTAGCCAGAGCCATTTTAAAAACTGGTCAAAAGGACAGGTATCTGGAACTAATTGCATTTTTACTCTGCACTTTTCTTAACGGCATCCAATTGTGGGATAGCAAATTCTCCATGTGCAGTTCTCCTGCTTTTACAGTCCTGCATTTTGAGCGGGTCTTGGCGATGCAGAGAGCAAATGCACAGGGCTTGAAAATTAACATAGGGTTAGGCTATGGATGAGGATCTCTTTTATGGAAGACCCAGGAGTTGACGGGCTCTAGAAATGCAGAAGATATTTCAGCTTTTCATGTATGTGAAAGCTCCTGCAATGTGATGTCCTAGACATGTTCTGGAACATATACAATGCAGCTCCTTAAGTGCAACTAACAAGAACTGGGTGTCCCTTTTTTATTGCATTTATTTCAGGCAGTGGAGCATTATAATAAATAAAATAGCAGATTTCCAACACGTTGCTCACAGCTAATCAAAGCATCCATGGTTCTGTAATAACTGGAGCGTTGTATCATGTAACTCCTGTAATGTATTATGTGTTTGTTGTTTTGGATGATTTTATGATGAGTGCTGGCTGTTGATTGGTTCCTTTTTCATAGCTTTTAAAGGTAGTGTTTTTAACCAATGAGACATTTGACACAAACAGGATTTTCCCCTTTGTGGATATTTTTGCATTCTGGACATGTGTTTGACACTAGACCTTATATAGGTGGATATACAGTAACTTGTCCAATTAACTCATTATTAGAATGGAAACCCTGTCTAGCACATTAAAACCATTTAAGATGAAAGCTGGTTAACAGTGTAGCCTTCCCTGAGCACTAATTTGGTTGAAGATTACTGTGAGTTGCATAATTTATAAATTCGAACTTAGTGATTAATGCTCCTATGGAAGTCAATCTTTTTCCATGTGTGTGTTTTACATTTGAGACCTAACTAACTAACCACTACTAACTTCCCAGCTGTCAGCTCGGCAGCGATGATGGGACTGAATTAATTCACTCCATTGTTTTCGGCTCTGAACTAGCCTGGCCGCTTCAGTCATCTGTATCCTTTGCTGTGACATGTCACTCTTGACATTGTAATGAAGTTGAATTCTACCTGTTGAGTAGTCTACTAGATCTCCCCACATTGCTCTAACCATGAATATGTCCCCTTATAACTGATTTCCACATATTTTATCAGTTTGGTGACTCCTCTTAGCCCAGCTACAATATCTAAGTAATGCCATACAGCTGTCCCATCTGCAAGAGAGATAAGTGTTTCCCCTGGAGTTTGATGTCTCGGGGTTAGATTGTGATATATCTATTTTGCTGGTTATTAAAGTATTCCGGATGATAAAGTGCCGTTTAAACAAGAGTTTACTGTAAGTGAAACTTTCTTCTTTTAAACAGATGTGGGTGCAACACCATGCTGAAATCGCCAAACAAGTCAACTGCAGTTAAACAATGGGAGCAGCGGTGGATTAAGAACTGTCTGTGTGGTGGTCTATGGCGCAAAGTCCCCATTAGTTTATCCTAAATAAATCTTTGTTACAAGGACAAGTAATGAAGAAATATACATTTGAAGATGTTCGTTGGAAAATTATCGAAGATCACCTTCAAGGATTCAAAAGACCAGCTGTGTACATTGCCGTTAATTCTCACCTTCATACATTTTCTAAGAATTTTAACAGGATTTCTATTATAGTAAATTGACTTTTTTCATTGAGGGCTTGGATTTTTTTTATTTTTCTGATTTCTGCTTCAGTTTTATTTCTTCCCCTTCCCTTTTCTCCTGAGGAGATTGATGGCCTCACTGGGCTTTAGTTTTGATGGGTGCCAGCTGCCTAATTGTATCTTGCCCAAGTGTCCATTATTGGTGTGTGGCCTATACAAAGACTGTCAGCAAGGTCATCTTCCTGTGGGAGGCATTGCAGCCGAGCCTAATTCCTGCTGTTGTTCATCACCACGCACTTGTACTTTCAGGGGGAGGGGGGCGCATGGAGGATAGTCATTGCCTTGTTATTAGCAGTAGGAACTCTGGAATCCTAGCAGTTCTTCCTTCCCTAATCCAGGGAATCTTTAAGAAAAGGATTCCAAACAGGTGAACGTGGAAAGATTTGAGATTCTGAAGGAAGTGCTGCATTTTTTTTGTGGAATTGTGAAACTCGGAGGAGTTCTAATTCCCTCAGACGTTTAATGGTGAACGGTTGAAACATTTTTTAGTATCTGAATTAAAATACTTGGAGGAAAGCCCCATGCAGTTTCTGTAACTTAAACTTAGTTATTCTTGAGCAGCAAGAGGATTTTGATCTGTTTTCCCCCTCCTCTCAATCCCTTCAAAGTCACCTGTCTCTACAGTCATCTGATTAGGAGGCCCGGATGATCTGGGTTAATGATTGCTGTCGCTGCTGCTCTGTGAATTGTTGAACTGCTAGTTTCCTGCCTCACTGTCAAGCTGCTCTTCCCAGCAACCTGGCCCTGAACTGACAAAGAACTCACTCAATGATTGGCCATCAGTTTCCAGTTAGACACCAGAGGCCTTTCACTGAACACTGCAGTTTATCAGAAAAGGGTAAAAACTCTAGTTATAAGACATCATCTGCTACTTGAGTTAATTTAGAAAAATTCACCTGATCCCTCAGATTTACTCTCTAATTTTTATCCATGAAAAAAATGTTGGCAAGATAAGCATGCAGAATACCTTGTCATTCAGGTAATTTTTATGATTATTTACACACATTTATGTCTGTTACAAATTTTAAAAATTATTTACAGCAACAAAGTCTCAGGTTGTTTGGTCATTCGTTCCAGAATGTCCAGTAACGTGCACAGTTTTTCTCTGACAATCAGCTGACAATTGCAGCATACACTTGGTCTCAGATTCTCTCTCTCAGCCTGGGAAAACTAGTGTTTATGAAAATAATATTTTGACAGTATAAACTTTAAATTTTGCTGTAGATGTCTATTGTATTATTAACTACTGCACTCATTAGAAAACTTACACACTGCTGAGTTCCATTATTAGTGCAGTTAGACAGGAAAGAGAAAGTTTTATTTTTTTAAAACAAGTACCCTCCCCCACCAACAAGTCACACATAATCACATTTGGTTAGTTAGAAGTAAGTTTTCAATTTACATACAGAATTGTACAGGTTGTTTGAACAAAGTTAGACATGTTTGTTGTCCTGAGTTGTTGAAGCCTTTATGAATACAAGTCCAAAGACTATAAGAACCTGCTGCTGACCAGCTATAAACAGACTGTTGAATTTCTGTATGTCTCATGGAGCCTCGCCTCAAAAATCTCCCCCAAACAGCACGGCGAGAATGAAACCGTATTGTTCTCCAATGGTTTCAGTTTGAATGCTGCTCATCTCTTGGGGTCTCAGGAGTACATTTTTCATAGTAAACAATTTTTTTGCGCCTGTTTCATTGTAGAGGTTTAAAAGACCAAAAGGTAGAATAGGATAAACATTCCACCTAATGGTGAGATTGAAAACTTAGCAGTAGCTAAAAGGTGCCAACATTTTGGGGATTGAGAATTAGAATTTGTTGAGGTTTTAATGATGAAGTTGCACTTAAGGTACAGACTAAAAGTGATGCACGGTCCAGACCTAGTTGATAACCTAGTTCTCAGCCAGTGACCTGTCGTATACATCCCCCACCTGTTCACCACGCACTGCTCCTGCCCAAGCTCACTCCACAGAGCTGCAAATAACATCACCCCATGGTTTCTGTGATGATCAAGTACAGTAAAGAGCAATGTCTTTAGTAATGAACAAATTGCTTCTAACATATCGATCATTTCCGTTTTGCCTTTGCTCTGTTAAATTGTAATATTGATTGATTTTCTTTAGATTTCAGGGTTTGTGTCCCTTTGTTACTAAACTAACTTTCTGTGTAAAACAGTGGATCCAAACTCTTCAAAGTCTTGGCGAGATACACACATCTGGTGGAAATTGGAAAGACCAGACAAAATAGCTGCTCCTTTCCATGAAAGATAGTTCCTGTTGGGAGGTGCAAGAACCTTCACCTGTCAAAAAGGAGTAAAAAATAACTTCAGATAAAAGGAAATATTTCTGTATCTAGTTAGGCCAGAAAGGAATGTTGCTGAGTCATCGTTGATTTTTATTAAATTTAAAAATAACTTTAAATTATGGCAGAAAGGGAGAAAATTGCAAACTGAATTGTGCTATAAAACTTTTGCTAAACGGATACCATCAGTCCTCCCGATGACCAGTGGGCTGACATGGTTGCATCCATTAAATATGTGCACATTTTCCTTTGTGAGGTGGCTCTAGAATGCACTTCAAGTTTGAAACCACCGGAATGCACAGTGAGGTGACGAATGGGCAGTGACAACAGCGTAATTTTGTTTTCTTAAGGTTAGAAAATTTAAGAGAATCAAATGCAGAATATGTGGAATGAACTGCCAGCAAAAGCAGTTATTTCTGGATTAATCAGATAGCTTATTTGTTTTTGTTAAAGATGTTTTCTGATCAGAAATAGCTTTGAGGATTTGTAAGTACAAATAGAGATGGTCAAATGCTGTGTTGAACAAGATGACTCCTCAGCTGCTGGAACCATGAAATGTCAAAACCAGGAAGCCACTGAATAATAGAGAATTATAGCACAGAAGGAGGCCAGTTAGTCCATTGCACGCCTGCCAGCTCTCAAATAGCTATTCACTTGCTGGCATTCCTATGAAGCAAGGCACTCTTGCTTCATTTACTTTCTTGGTTTGGGGAGAAACTTGCAGAACATTTCTGAAGATAAGGAGTTGGATCAAGTTATCAGAGAATGGATTGTGTCTGGTCTGTGGAAGTAACTAGCTCGATGGAGAGGATGGCCTTTTTCTCGTGTTATGCTTTGTTAAGCTCACGCACCAGCTATAATGCCTAATCCAAGATCATCTGGCATTTTCAGAGCAAGTTTTGGCAGTTCCAACTTACCCAAAAACACTAACTCACAACATCCGGCCTTAACCATTTATATTGAGCCAAGAAATCAGGAGACAGTTAAGTCCATTTCTGGAGAAAGGATGGGGAGAATGTGAAACTTCAGTTGGTGAGGCTGCCATTTGTGCCCGTGCTTGCTCTACAGCAGAGAAGACATTGGGTGGGGTTGATCTGAAAAAGGAAAAGGTTTGTTCAAGCTATGTGGCCCTTTTTTATATTAACATCTGATTTAACTCCATAAATTTGCTTAATATAAATTTTATGAATAAGTGACTCCTGCTGGAAAGTGAGTTTGTGTGAATGCCAGATGATGGCAGGACCAAGCTTGGCTGTGGTCAAATAGCCTACAGTCACTTACTGTCTAGGCACATACTGGAAGGATGACCATGTAGATGAGGTATTAGAGGGGTACTTGTGGCCAAAGAGTCATACCCTAACAAGAGTACGCGCCTTCTAGAGAGAAAGGTAGAAAATGAGGGGAAAATACCTTTACTCCAGGTTTTGCAAGGTCTATCACCTCCTGTTGGAATCGCTCAGCCATGTTTCTAAACATACTGTTACCACCAGCTAGGACAATGTTGGCGTACATGTCATTGCGGGTCTCCTCACTGCATCTCTCAATCACTGAATGTGCCAGTGCAGGCAGGTTTTGAATGTCTTTGCCTGAAATACAAGTGAATTGGTTCAATGGCATACAGTTTATGTGCCAAAGCAAAACATTTTTAATATACTACTACTACTTCCTCTACACTATGTGCTATTCCCAACGTTGACATGGGTAGATAGATAATGGCTGAAGAGCCTTGTCTAGTGATAAAATACAAATGGAAATGAACCCTAACATAAGGTACCTCTTGCACAACAACCAAGCTACTTATCAGCTGAACTGTACAGGCAGGAGTCTGAGGTCATGAAGGAGACATCTTGGCCTAATCTTGCAGTTAAACATTGTCCTACAGTCAATGATCCATGGGCAGGAAAAGAGGATAAAAATGGGGTCAATGCCTTAAATAGTTACCTAATAAAAATGGTTTAAAGATGACTTCCGGGCAGCTGAATTTCTGGTTTGTGATGATCATATTTTGTCCATCTGGAAGTTCATACTCTTCCTTTATTTCTTCTGGATTGTTCTTGAAGTTCTGCAGTTCCACTTCAAAATTAAGGGCAACGTAGCAAAATTTCTCCTTGATATTTCTGATAGTATCTAACCCAGCTGAAAAATGACACAAAATACAATAAAAAATTTGAAGAGTGGATCATATACAGTCTTCCTGTAACTAGTGGATTTTGAGATTTCCCAATCCGTTGAGACACATTAGGAGTCTGGTTGTTGGGACTGTGCTCTTTTCATTGCATTTTGATCTTCATGCAGCCAGTATCCGAGGAAGCTTAGGATCAGTTCCCAAAACACATCAATTGTTCTCATCTGATGGCCACATGAACTTTCAGCAGTTTCCTGGATAGTGCTGAGGAGCAGGAATCCTGTTGTATTTTCCCTTTCCTCCCTTTAACCTGATGCAGGGAAATTGCAACATCCTGCTGATACCTAGAACAAGTAAGAGCACATTGCAACTTGTTGGTCTGTATTCCTCAGTACTACGCTGCATGGTGCATTTTCTCATTGAGCCATTAGAAGTTGAGTTTTAGCTGGTATACTCTCCTTCATGTTGGCAATTTAGGTCCCTAGTTAATAGCAGATAGAGTTCGATGAAGTAGGGTGGGAGAGGCTTGTGTCGAGAAAGACACAGAGCAGTTGGGCCAAATGGCTTGTTTCTGTGCTGTAAATTCTGTGTAATACAAGAAACTCCAATTAAAATGGAACAAATGATCCTGTGCCAAATTAGCATGTTCCCCTATGCCTTTCCTTTAGTTGATTAGTTTTTGTGTTTCTCCTGTCCATTAGTGTTTTTAGGAGGCAGAATAATAACTGAACAACACTACTTCACAATTGACCCATTTTACACTAGTAGAATGTTTGATTGGACTTGGAATGTGATACTGATCATCTGGATTCTTATGGGGATAGTTCAGGAGGTAGAAGACTAGCCATGATCTTATTGAATGGCAGAGCAGGCTCAAAGGGCCAAATGGCCTACTCCTGCTCCTGTTTCTTATGTTCTACCAATGCATGAGGGTGATGTTTGATGGTAACTGGTAAACAATTCTGTATTAAAATATCATGGTGCTCAACACGATAGAAAACTAATCCTTATGTTAGGAAGAGGCACAATGGAAATTTTAGCTGGATTGACTTTTTTAAGTTTTGTGTTTTTTACCATAGGTCTATTAATTTCCATGTAAATAATTTATGCCTGTTTGACAGGTTTACGCAGCTACCCACTTCTGTTCCTCCATCTTGTAACTTGTAGGACAAAGGAAAGAATAAGGGAGTAAGGGTTTCCAGTTTTTAGGTTGAGAAAAATAAATCTTCCTACCACTGAGTGAGTGATGCCTTAAGTGGATAGATTGTTTGGGTTACATGGTGGTATGTTATGAATATTACCTTTGGAGGTGAAGGACCAGCTGTTGTTTTCAGCCAGGGATCTCATCATGTGCTCTGTCAGGTCCTGTCCCCCCAGGTACACACGCTGGGTGATGTTCTCCAAAGCACCTCCTTCAAAAATGGGAACCACGTGTGTCACAGCCGATCCTGCAGCCAGTAAGATGAAAGAAATCAATTTATTTTGTTAAAAAAAATGGATTCATTTGGTGTAGGAACAGGGCTCTTGCATTAACTACAGATGGTAACTGATGCAGTTTTAACAAAATTCCCTCAAAAATGTAAAACATTTTTACTTTTTGTAGATGGGTTATAATGGACTAACAATAGAAGCAAATCAGTAACAACAGAGTTAAATACACACATGAGATGTGATCTTTTCAGTCACCCTCCTTTGTGATCAGTTCAAACCCATGTCTCAAAGATTATGGACAGACTGTGATACTGTCACATGACATACCTAGGCCCTGAATGTAAAGGACATTTATAGAAATGGTTCTGAGATCAGTTAGTGAGAAGAAGATGCTACCTGAATCAATAACCGTTCCTGTAACTTTGCCAGTGGAGTGTAATGCCAGCACTGCCTGGATCCCCAGAAATAGAGAAGGAACTTGGAATGCTTCAAAAAGAATCTGTATTGGATGAAACAAATGCAACAGGATGCAAGTTACAAAATTTGGATGAAAAGAACTCAAAATGTTTCTAACTTGTCAGTTTAGAGTTTTCACTTTTAGTGTGGAAGATTATCAGGTGGTGAAGCACTATCTGGGAGTGATAGAATTTAGGTTCATTGTCTGCCTTGCCTACACAGTGAATTCACAATGTTGGCTGTGGCATCGGGGGGAAGAGGCAAATGCTCACCCACAGGGACAGGAGGAGGACGTCATCCTGAACTAGTGCTGCCCACTGTCTGGTGTATATATATTAATATGGATTCATAAATAGAAAATTGTATATCTAAGCATGCAGATGACACTAAGGAGGCACAGCGGATTGTGTGGATGAGAACAAGAGGCTACAATGGGACATAGACTAAATGAGTGGACAGAACTATGGCAGATGAAGTTTGAAGTGGGGAAGGGTGAGGTCATCCACTTTGATATTTTCTTAATGGTGAGAAACCAGGAGCTGTGGAGGAGCAAAGGGATTTAGGTGTCCATGTACACAAATCACTAATAGTACACAGCTGCAAAAAGTAATCAAAAAGGCTAATGGAATATTGGCCTTTATCTCAATGGGGTTGGAAATCAAAAGTGAGGATGTGATGCTTCAGTTATACAGAGCCTTGGTTAGGACCCATCTGAAATATAGCATTCAGATTTGGGCACTGAACCTTAGAATGGGTATATTAGCATTGGAAGGGGTGCAGTGCTGATTCACCAGAATGATACTAGGACTTAAATTGTGAGGACAGGTTGTATAAACTTGGCTTGTATTCCCTTGAGTTTGGAAAGTTGAGGTGTGATCTAATTGAGGAGTTTAAAATGATAAAAGGATTCGATAGGGTAAATGCAGCGAAACAGTTTTCTCTGGTGGGGGAGTCCAGAACAAGAGAGCATAATCTTAAAATTAGAGCTAGATCATTTAGGAGTGAAATCAGGAAATACTTTTTCACACAAAGAATAGCGGAAATCTGGAACTTAGTCCCCCAAAAGGTTGTGGGTGTTGGGTCAATCGAAATTTTCAAAACAGATTAACAGATTTTTGTTAGGTAAGGGTATTGAGGGATATGACACAAAGGTGGGTAAATGGAGTTAAGGTGCTGATCAGCCATGATCTAATTGAATGGCAGAACAGGCTCCAGGGGTTGAATGGCCTACGTTTGTTCTTATTAGCCAAGGGTGGTGCCTGACATAAAAGCTAAAATTACGAAGAAAAATCCTGGGAAAAGTGAACAAATGAACCTTTTTATTACTAGTCAGGCTACGATAGAGATTTGAATCCCATAAATGTAAGGTCAAGTTTGTCCTGTTTATTATGCTCTGCTGGGATCTGTGTTCAGTGGTCAAATGTATTTCATTTAGGATCCTTAAGAGGTATCAAAGGGAAGAAGTCTTTCTGGAATATATCTCCTCACAGGTCCCAGAGGTGAAAGGAAAGCTTTCCACCTTCAGTATGCACCCAGTCCCCTCAGCGTACAAAGGTTTATGCATGTATCCCAAAATGCATTTGGCTTAGAGATAACAGGATCTTCTCAATGGTTGCTGGTTTTGTTACCTCGGTTGTTTTCTCCCTGTTCTTCTGGGGGTTGCTTGGCGGTTCTGTCATAACAACTGGGTGCTCCTGAATGTCAATACGGAGCTCGTTTTCAAACGTATGCCTCCAGAGGACTTCCATTTCTGTCCAGTCTGTGATCAGTCCATGCTGAATTGGATACTACGATCAAACACAGCTTAATCAAACATCTGACTAGATGCCTGCTCATCAGCACAGGAACACAATTCCTCACAGCAGCTGAAGTCAGCACTTGCATTGATTGAATTTTCTAATGGACAGAATTCAACATTTTTTGGTGAACTTTTGGTTTATCGAGTTGAGAAATACCGGGGTTGGGGAATCTAAGTTTCTTCACTATTTTCATTCAGCAACCAACATTTCCTTGTCACCATGGATGAGATACAGCTACTTTTACTCTTTCCTAGTAGTTCATACCATAGGTCTGCACCCATATCACAGTTGTATCTCATTTTTGTTTCCCAGCCAAATCATCCTGGTTGCGTGAAATTACGAATGTGCCAAATTATGGTGGCAGGGGAGTGAGTAAGGATACAACACACTCCACAGCTTGGGGGTGGGGCAACTAACACCGAACGGTTAGAATTTTATCATAATTTTAGTACGTATAAACATTTGACTTACAATCAAGTGAAGAATGCTGCGTTTTCTTTGGGCTTCGTCTCCAACATAAGTGCTTCTTTCTGATGATCCAAACACATTCAATGTTGTGTTCTTTGGCCTTCCAACCACACTCGGAAAAACGTAAGTTGGAGAATTATTTCCTGAGAATCCAGCCTTTATCAGTCCACTGCCATTATCAATTATAACTGGAGGATAGAGGTCATCGGGCAAGCTGGAAGAAGGATCGGTCACCCTAGAAAATAATCTATCTGGCAAAGAATTTGGATGGATGAAAGGATAATTAAAGCAAGAAATAACTTTGACTGTCCATTGAAAAGCCAGAAGAGTCTGGATAACAGCACGGCCAACACAACCAAAATTCTCACCTGAAGCATAAAATCCCACTACGCTGATCCATTATGTCTAGATAATAGGAAATGACATTCAAGTATAAACAAGAACGTAAAACCAATTGCTTTGGGCTAAAGAGGGGAAAATTAATCAGTCAAGCTTCAAGTCACCCTACTGGCAAGTGTATGTGGACAGCAGATGAGAACAGGATCAGACCTGGCTATGATGTTCCCATGAATATTCAGGCAGCACTCGCTGTGCCCATATAGGAACATTGGCCACTTGATTGAGGTATGAGAGAGCACCAGGTGTCTGAAACAATACTCCAGCGAGAGTCAGCATCTTCAGCAGAGGATGGGGGAAATTGAAACGAGAAATCTAGAAGCAGTGGTACTTGGTGTGTCGGAGTTGGTAAAATATTGAACATGTTTCTTACCTCCATGTCTCATCAGCAGGTCTCCCTCGCAATGTAGCATCAGGTTGTGAAACTCAACATCTGGGGACTTGGTTGCTTCAGGCTGTGTTTCGTCATTTACACCGTCCTGAACAATCACAATGACTTTGCTGACAGTCTGGCTCTGATCCTCAGGAACTGAATCAATAATTTCTTTCAAAACACACTGCTCCTCTCCCATATTCCTTTCATTAATCTTGCTGTTTCTCCCCACAGTAATGGAATTATTCAAATCTAAAAAATAAAGAATTTGGCATGACTGTTAACAAGAGGAGACTAAGAGATGCCGATAGTAAACTTGTTGATTCAGGTTCTTTATAATCCAAGACTGAATGAAACGGATCAGCAGCTCAGCCTCTGCCAGCTGAACTCTTACCTTCAATATTCTCTGGCTGGAGCTGTCTGCCTCAACTGGGTTGCTTAAATTGACGCATTATCACATATTAATTGTTAAAGGAATATCTCTGAATTACATACTTAGATTGATATGAAACATTGACAGTAAATTGTGCCCCTCCCAAATTCTAGTATGAGCACTTGCAGTTGTTTTGGTTTTGGTTCTGGCCTTGCCCAATACCACCCTACCCGCTAAGGGGACAAAAAGACACCGAGCTGTGCCTCTGTGGCTGGTGGATACCACAGGACATTGACTGTTTCAAAGATACTATTTTCCAGGTAACCATCTGAATTCACTGGCCCATGTTTTAATTTGAACAGACCGTTTCTTTTTTTAAGTTGTGTTCTCCTTCGAGACGTCGCTTGTAGTTGTTATTCTGGTTGCCCAATGCCATTCTATCAGTCTAAAGGCAAACATGGCACTAAATTGCACCTCTGTGACAGGTGGGCACTGCAGAGCATTGCTTGCTTCATCAATAAAACTTTCCGAATTGTCTTTTAAATTCACTGCCATGCATTTTTAGTTTGGACAGGCTGTCCATTATTTACTAGTGCCAGGGTTTCATCTCTGAATCATCATTCAGTGAGCCCTGCTGGAAGTGTGTGTGTGAACCTCAGGTCTGGTCAGGATCAGATTCAACTTCCTACGATTGAATATCTTGCCAACACATATTGTGCAGGTTCATACATGAAGAATGGCTACCTGGGCAATTGTTGGGGTTGCCCCCTGCACCAGAAAGGAGGCAAAAAGGGTAAATAAAATCCTGAGATTTTAATATAAAATTCTACCATTCTCTGTACTTTTACATTTAAATAAAACAAAACTGCGAAGAGCCATGTTTAGCGCTTTTGTACCGGATCTCATTTAGTTCAGATTCCTGGAGCCCAGTGTCAGCGAGTCGAATCTGTGCTTACACTGCTAAATCCAGCTCCCTTTTCCTGATGGAAAAAATGCGCCTGCAATTCTGCTGCAGGATAAGAGAGCTGGATTTAGTAGGTAAACATCTTTTGTTAAGTCCAAAACCGAAAGGAGAGAAGGGATCCAGGTGCGATCATGGCTTCAGTTCCGGTGTATTCTTCACTGCGGGTGATGAATATTCATTGAAACATTAATAAGTAATGGATCGACATCATAAAACTGAAGTGGAAAAATGACTTTAAAAAAAAACTATATGAATTTACTGGCACATGTTTTAATTTGAACAGACCGTGGAAAAAGGAATAGACCAATAGGCCTAACAAGCCTGACCATTTTCATTTGATCTGACCCCTGTGCCTTCATAAAAAGAGTTTCTATACTTCAGAGTACATCTTGTGCTTCAATCACTTTGAAAATGTTATGTGAGATATGATAAAGCAATATATAAATGCAATTTGTCTTATATACTTACTTTCGCATCATATCCCTCAGGGCCTTCTCTTTCCAAAAAGGTTTTTGACACTACATAAGAACATAAGAAATAGGAGCAGGAGTAGGCCATTTGGCCCCTCGAGCTTGCTCTGCCATTTAATGAGATCATGGTTGATCTGATCGTGGGCTCAGCTCCGTTTCCCTGCCCACTCCCCATAACCCACCACTCCCTTACTGTTCAAAAATCTGTCTATCTCCACCTTAAATATATTCAATGACCCGGCCTTCACAGCTCTCTAGGGCAGAGAATTCCACAGATTTACCACCCTCTGAGAGAAGAAATTCCTCCTCATCTCAGTTTTAAATGGGCAACCCCTTATTCTGAAACTATGCCCCCTAGTTCTAGATTTCCCCATGAGGGGAAACATCTTCTCTGCATCTACCCTGTCAAGCCCCCTCAGTATCTTATATGTTTCAATAAGATCACCTCTCATTCTTCTAAACTCCAATGAGTATAGGCCCAACCTGGTCAACCTTTCTTCATGAGTCAACCCCTTCATCTCAGGAATCAACCTTGTGAACCTTCTCTGAACTGCCTCCAATGCAAGTATATCCTTCCTTAATACCAATACCCTGTACGGTTGTAGCAGGACTTCCCTACTTTTATATTCCAGCTCCCTTGCTATAAAGGCCAACATTCTGTTTGCCTTCCTGATTACTTGCTGTACCTGCATGCTAACTTTTTGTGTTTCATACACAAGGACCCCCAGGTCCCTCTGTACTGCAGCATTTTGTAATCTCTCTCCATTTAAATAATAATTTGCTTTTTTATTTTTCTTACCAAAGTGGATAACCTCACACTCTCCCACATTATACTCCATCTGCCAAATGTTTGCCCACTCACTTAGCCTATCTATATCCCTTTGCAGATTCTTTGTGTCCTCTTCACAACTTGCTTTCCCACCTATCTTTGTATCATCAGCAAATTTGGCTACATTACACTCGGTCCCTTCATCCAAGTCATTAATATAGATTGTAAATAGTTGAGGCCCCAGCACTGATCCCTGTGGCACCCCACTAGTTTAACGTTTGCCAACAGAAAATGACCCATTTATCCCGACTCTCTGTTTTCTGTTAGTTAGCTAATTCTCTATGCTAATATATTGCCCCCAACCCTGTGAGCTCTTATCTTGTGCAGTAACCTATTATGTGGCACCTTATCGAATGCCATCTTGAAATCCAAATACACTACATCCACTGGTTCCCCTTTATCCACCCTGCTCATTACATCCTCAAAGAACTCCAGCAAATTTGTCAAACATGATTTCCCTTTCATAAAACCATGCTGACTCTGCTTGACTGTATTATGATTTTCTAAATGTCCTGCTACTGCTTCCTTAATAATGGACTCCAACATTTTCCCAATGACAGATGTTAGACTAACTGGTCTATAGCTTCCTGCTTTCTGTCTCCCTCCCTTCTTAAATAGGGGCTTTACATTTGCAGTTTTCCAATCCACTGGGACCTCTCCAGAATCCAGGGAATTTTGGAAGATTGCAACGAATGCATCCACTATCTCTGCAGCCACTTCTTTTAAGACCCTAGGACGCAGGCCATCAGGTCCAGGGGACTTGTCAGCCTTTAGTCCCATTATTTTACCGAGTACTTTTTCTTTAGTGATAGTGATTGTTTTAAGTTCCCCCCTCCCTATAGCCCCTTGATTATGTATTATTGGGATGGTTTTAGTGTCTTGTACTGTGAAGACTGATACAAAATATTTGTTCAAAGTCTCTGCCATTTCCCTGTTCCCCATTATTAATTCCCCAGTCTCATCCTCTAAGGGACCAACATTTACTTTAGATACTCTCTTCCTTTTTATATACCTGTAGAAGCTCTTACTATCTGTTTTTATATTTTTTGCTAGTTTACTCTCATAATCCATCTTCTCTCTCTATTGGGGCAGAAATTCCTCCCCAAACGCGTGAGTACGGAAGGGGTACTCACGCGTCTGGCCGGAGGAAATGCCGGTTTTCAGCATGCACAGCGCATGCGCTGAAAACCGGCATTTCCTCTCCTCTAACCCAAGAGTTGAAGAGGCTAGCGCGTGCGCTGTAGGGGGCAGCGCGTGCGTCTTGGATTTCCTCTGTTTTGGGGGATTTGTGCATGTGTAAAGGCCTCCGGTCTTTACGCTTGTAAAAAGCAAACGTAAGTATTTATTTTTACAGGTAAGTGGTGTTTTAGTGTAATTTAGAATTTTTTTCCCACAGGTTTATTATTTTAAAGAATCTACAATAAGGTAAGTTTAGTTTTAGACCCTTTTTATTAAAAATTTATTTTTTTCAAAAAAAAAATTATTGTTTAAATTATTTTTCTTAACTTATTTATACTTAATTTAATGATTGGGATGTTTTTTAAATTTTTATTTAAAGTTTAAATAGTGTTTTGGGCCCCCGTAGTTTTCATGAGTTTGACAGTTCTTACTCTCAAACTCATGAATGAACCTTCCCCTCCCCTGATTGGTTGTACAGTGCTCACCTGATCCCAGCCGGCACATCGCACTAACTACGCCGCTGGATCAGGTAAGCACTGCGCGCTGACATCTGAACCGGGCCTGTGACAGGAAATGCAAGCAGGCCTGGGCTTCAGATGTCAGCGCACAGGGTGAGTGCAGATCGGGGGCTTGCACCCGCAGGAAGCCCCCGACCCGAATTTTTGGCCCATTATATTTTTAGTCGTCCTTTGCTGGTTTAAAAAAATTTCCCAATCCTCTGGCCTTCTACTAATCTTGACAACATTGTATGCCTTTGTTTTCAATTTGATACCATCCTTTACTTCCTTAGTTAGCCACGGATGGTTCTCCCTTCTCTTAAAGTCTTTCCTTCTCACTGGAATATATTTTTGTTGAGACTTATGAAATATCTCCTCAAATGTCTGCCATTGCTTATCAACCATCTTACCCTTTAATCTATTTTCATAGTCCACTTTAGCCAACTGCCTTCATACCTTTGTAATTGCCTTTATTTAAGATCAGGACACTGGTTTGAGACCCAACTTTCTCACCCTCCAATTGGATTTGAAGTTCAACCATGCTATGATCACTCTTTCCTAGAGGATCCTTTACTATGAGATCATTTATTAATCCTGTCTCATTACAAAGTACCAGATCTAAGATAGCCTGCTCCCTGGTTGGTTCCACAATGTATTGTTCTAGGAAACCATCCCGGATACACTCTATGAACTCTTCCTCGAGGCTACCTTGGCCAATTTGATTTGACCAATCAATATGAAAATTAAAATCACCCATGATTATTGCTGTACCTTTCTTACAAGCCTCCATTATTTCTTGATTAATACTCTGTCCAACAGTGTAGCTACTGTTAGGGGGCCTATAGATGATGCCCACCAGTGACTTTTTTCCCTTATTATTTCTTATCTCCACCCAAACTGATTCTACATCTTGCCAATATCATTTCTCACTACTGCACTGATCTCATCCTTTATTAACTGAGCTACCCCACCTGCTTTTCCTTTCTGTCTATCCTTCCAAAATGTCAAATACCCCTGAATATTCAGTTCCCAGCCTTGGTCACCTTGCAACCACGTCTCTGTAATGGCTATCAGATCATACCCATTTATATCTACTTGTGCCGTCAACTCATCTATCTTGTTACGAATGCTGCGTGCATTCAGATAAAGAGGTTTTAGTTTTGTCTTTTTACTATTTTTCCCCCTTTCTGATGCACTCTTATTTTTATACATTCTGTCCCTTCCTGTCACACTCTGGTTACTATTACCCCCATCGCTACCCTGCTCTATTGCCTTCTCCTTTCTTTTTGACTTTTTAAATTCCTGCTCACCTGAGCCCTCCCCCCCCCCCACTATTTAGTTTAAAGCCCTCTCTACACCCTAGTTATTCGATTCACCAGGGCACTCGTCCCAGCATGGTTCAAGTGAAGCCTGTCCCAACAGAACAGCTCCCTCTTACCCCAGTAATGGTGCCAGTGCCTCATGAATCTAAACCCATTTCTCCCACACCAGTCTTTGAGCCACATGTTCATCTCTCTGATCTTATTTACCCTATGCAAATTTGCTCATGGCTCAGGTAGTAATCCAGAGATTATTACCTTTGTGGTTCTGCTTTTTAATTTAGCCCTTAGCTGCTCATACACCCTCAGCAGAACCTCTTTCTCTGTTCTACCTATGTCATTGGTACCTACGTGGACCACGACAACCGGATCTTTCCCCTCCCACTCCAAGTTCTTCTCCAGCCCAGAGGAGATGTCCTTAACCCTGGCACTGGGCAGGCAACACAGCCTTCGGGACTCACGCTCTCGGCTGCAGAGAACAGTATCTATCCCCCTAACTATACTGTCCCCTACCTCTATTACATTTTTATTTACTCCCCCAACTTGAATGGCCCCGTGTACCACGGTGCTGTGGTCAGTTTGCTCATCCTCCCTGCAGTCCCTGCTCTCGTCCATACTGGGAGTAAGAACCTTGTACCTGTTGGAGAAGTGCAAGGACTGAGGCACTCCAATGCTACCTTCTGGATCCCCATACCTGCCTCACTCGTAGTCACACCCTCCTGTCCCTGACAACAGACCAAATTTTAATTATTTAACCTAAGGGGCGTGACTGCCTCCTGGAACACAGTATCCAGGTAATTCTCCCCCTCCCTGATGTATCGCAGTGTCCGAAGCTCGGACTCCAGCTCATCAACTCTGAGCCGAAGCTCCTTGAGCCGTCAACACTTACTGCTGATGTGGTCGCTGTGGATCACACTGGTGTCCACCAGCTCCCACATGCAACAGCTGCAACACATCACCTGCCCTGCCATCTCTTTTATATTTTATTTAATTAATTAGGTTATCAAGTTTTGAAATATCAATTATCTATGTTTAGTTTTTAATCCCAGCTCTTAATTTAAACCAATGCCCAAGTTTAGAAAAAAGAGAAATACTCACCAACCAATCAGTTACCTGCTTTCCTGTGACATCACAGTTTGATTCCCACCCACCCCACCCCCTCGCAGGTCCGCGCTGTCCCCGGGTCCCGCTCTCTTTATTCTGTATCACCGACTCCTTGCAGGTCTGCACTGTCCTCGGGTCCCGCTCTCTTTATTCTGTATCACTGACTCCTTGCAGGTCTGCACTGTCCTCGGGTCCCGCTCTCTTTATTCTCTATCACCGACTCCTCGCAAGTCCGTGCTGTCCCCGGGTCCCGCTCTCTTTATTCTCTATCACCGACTCCTCGCAAGTCCGTGCTGTCCCCGGGTCACGCTCTCTTTATTCTCTATCACCAACTCCTCGCAAGTCCGTGCTGTCCCCGGGTCACGCTCTCTTTATTCTCTATCACCAACTCCTTGCAGGTCCGCGCTGTCCCCGGGTCCCGCTCTCTTTATTCTGTATCACCGACTCCTTGCAGGTCTGCACTGTCCTCGGGTCCTGCTCTCTTTATTCTCTATCACCGACTCCTCGCAGGTCCGCGCTGTCCTCAGGTCCCGCTCTCTTTATTCTCTATCACCAACTCCTCGCAGGTCTGCACTGTCCTCAGGTCCCGCTCTCTTTATTCTCTATCACCGACTCCTCGCAGGTCCGCGCTGTCCCCGGGTCCCGCTCTCTTTATTTTGTATCACCGACTCCTCGCAGGTCCGCGCTGTCCTCAGGTCCCGCTCTCTTTATTCTCTATCACCGACTCCTCGCAAGTCCGTGCTGTCCCCGGGTCCTGCTCTCTTTATTCTCTATCACCAACTCCTCGCAGGTCCGCGCTGTCCCCGGGTCCCGCTCTCTTTATTCTCTATCAGCAACTCCTCGCAGGTCCGCGCTGTCCCCGGGTCCCACTCTCTTTATTCTCTATCACCGACTCCTCGCAGGTCTGCACTGTCCTCAGGTCCCGCTCTCTTTATTCTCTATCACTGACTCCTCGCAGGTCCGCGCTGTCCCCGGGTCCTGCTCTCTTTATTCTCTATCACCGACTCCTCGCAGGTCCGCGCTGTCCCCGGGTCCCGCTCTCTTTATTCTCTATCACCGACTCCTCACAGGTCCGCGCTGTCGTCAGGTCCCGCCCTCTTTATTCTCTATCACCGACTCCTCGCAGGTCTGCACTGTCCTCAGGTCCCGCTCTCTTTATTCTCTATCACTGACTCCTCGCAGGTCCGCGCTGTCCCCGGGTCCTGCTCTCTTTATTCTCTATCACCGACTCCTCGCAGGTCCGCGCTGTCCCCGGGTCCCGCTCTCTTTATTCTCTATCACCGACTCCTCGCAAGTCCGTGCTGTCCCCGGGTCCTGCTCTCTTTATTCTCTATCACCAACTCCTCGCAGGTCCGCGCTGTCCCCGGGTCCCGCTCTCTTTATTCTCTATCAGCAACTCCTCGCAGGTCCGCGCTGTCCCCGGGTCCCGCTCTCTTTATTTTGTATCACCGACTCCTCGCAGGTCCGCGCTGTCCTCAGGTCCCGCTCTCTTTATTCTCTATCACCGACTCCTCGCAAGTCCGTGCTGTCCCCGGGTCCTGCTCTCTTTATTCTCTATCACCAACTCCTCGCAGGTCCGCGCTGTCCCCGGGTCCCGCTCTCTTTATTCTCTATCAGCAACTCCTCGCAGGTCCGCGCTGTCCCCGGGTCCCACTCTCTTTATTCTCTATCACCGACTCCTCGCAGGTCTGCACTGTCCTCAGGTCCCGCTCTCTTTATTCTCTATCACTGACTCCTCGCAGGTCCGCGCTGTCCCCGGGTCCTGCTCTCTTTATTCTCTATCACCGACTCCTCGCAGGTCCGCGCTGTCCCCGGGTCCCGCTCTCTTTATTCTCTATCACCGACTCCTCGCAGGTCCGCGCTGTCGTCAGGTCCCGCTCTCTTTATTCTCTATCACCGACTCCTCGCAGGTCTGCACTGTCCTCAGGTCCCGCTCTCTTTATTCTCTATCACCAACTCCTCGCAGGTCTGCACTGTCCTCAGGTCCCGCTCTCTTTATTCTCTATCACTGACTCCTCGCAGGTCCGCGCTGTCCCCGGGTCCCGCTCTCTTTATTCTCTATCACCGACTCCTCGCAAGTCCGTGCTGTCCCCGGGTCCTGCTCTCTTTATTCTCTATCACCAACTCCTCGCAGGTCCGCGCTGTCCCCGGGTCCCGCTCTCTTTATTCTCTATCAGCAACTCCTCGCAGGTCCGCGCTGTCCCCGGGTCCCACTCTCTTTATTCTCTATCACCGACTCCTCGCAGGTCTGCACTGTCCTCAGGTCCCGCTCTCTTTATTCTCTATCACTGACTCCTCGCAGGTCCGCGCTGTCCCCGGGTCCCGCTCTCTTTATTCTCTATCACCGACTCCTCGCAGGTCCGCGCTGTCCCCGGGTCCCGCTCTCTTTATTCTCTATCACCGACTCCTCGCAGGTCCGCGCTGTCGTCAGGTCCCGCTCTCTTTATTCTCTGTCGCCTCTCCCGCTGACTCCTCGCAGGTCCGCGCTGTCCTCGGGTCCCGCTCTCTTTATTCTCTGCCTCCTCTCCCTCCGACACCTCGCAGTTCCCTGTATTTATACTGTTTGCTTCCCTGGTAACTTGTTCCACAACTCTATTACCCGTTGGATGAAAATATTTCACTTATGTCATCTTTATCCTAATTTCCCAATTTTTAAGACCCCTTGATATTCTTGAGGATAGTGAACAGTTTAACAACAGTTGGATTTTAACAATCCCTTTCATAAAACCGAAAACTCCAGTTAGGTCACCTCCAAGTTTCTTTCCCAAAGTATTTGCATTTAAATGGTGCTTTATCACGTGCTTTACAACCAATTCATTACATCTGACGTGCAGTCACTGATGTTATGTAGGCAAATGGGGCAGCAGGTTTGCACACAGCATAGTCCCACAAACAGCAAATGAACGAATGATCCAAGAACCTATTTTTGGTGGTGTGGATTGAGGGCTAAGACTTTAAATAGTGCCTTTTACATACACTTGAACAGGCATGCAGAGCCTCGGTTTGCTGTTTCGTCTGAAAGACAGTACTTTGAACAATGCAACATTTCCTCAGTACTGCATTGAAATGTTATCTGTTTTTACAATGGCTTCATTCATCCAGTACACTTATAACTCCCACCGCATGCCCCAGAACACCGCACACCTCAGCGCTTCCATTCATTAGGAAACGTCTCCCCTGGGTTCTGTGGGTGAATGTCCACCTGGTGTGATACTGAGCCATACAGGACAGGAAGATCCCGAGTTCCATCCCCACCCCGCTTTGGCAGCTAGTCCCGAGCAGCGAGAGGTCACAGTTGGCCCCAGTGACCCCCAGGTCAGGCAGGGAGAAAACCAGCTGAGGGGGCTATAGACATTTTGTAGGATTTCCTGGTACATTCGTTGTTCAACAATTAGAAATTCACCTGTATAGATTATGCTGGGCACTTTGATTCCAACTATTATTATTATTGTTATTCTCAACAGATTACATATTGTGTTTCACTAGATGGCTGGAACGTCTTTTCGGGCTGATTGTAGCTCAGTTGTTTAAGGAACTGTGGCACTTTTGCTTACGAGAGGAACTTTAGTTTTAAAATAACCAATAGTTTTTGACTTTACTGCAGATACTTGCCATTAGGACTGGGATTAGCGGTTCTCTGTTCCAAGTGTGGCCGGGACTGGCATAACAGTTCCCCGGTCTCCTGGTCTGCTTCCTCGCAGTCCGGTGCCAAGCTTAGGTCACCTTTCGGGGTTCGGTTTTGGTCGGTAGGATCCAAGCGGACGGCACCAGTGAGCGTTTTCTGGCTGAGTGGTTGTGTTTGGGAATCTCCCACCGACAGTGAAGGCGAAGCCGGTTGCGTTGTCTTTACACTGGAGGCACAGCCCATGGCGACCTCCTCTCTTCACCCTTCCCGGTCTTCACGCGTTTGTGCGATCAGAAGTTTTCGTTTCCCAGTCCCGGGGCCCTGAGTTGATACATTAATGTGCTGCCAAATCCTCAGTTGCACATCTCGAACCAGGGGAAGAGTGTTTCAGCTAGCAGAGGCAGAGACTTCGGCGTTGCTAAGCTACACGGTATTAACATTGACTATTGTGGAGCATTGTATTCAGGGCAAGAACCATTTAAAGGGACAATGCTCGTCAATAATGCTTTGCATCAGTGCAATTTTACACAGAACCATATTCACGTGGGGAAATATTGCATCTGAATAATTATTTTTAGAGAATTATAATGATTAAATACATTTAAACAGGTACTTCGATTTTCCATTAAACGCCCTTTCGTCAATATATTTAATAAGAAGGCAGTGTACTAGAATCAGTTAATGAGGAACTAGTGGCTCTTGAACATTTGTTTAAAATAAAGTGTCACTCCACGTAAAGCCATCTATTTATAACTCAGAGTAACTAAGTAAAGAAAATAGTTGACGATTTGTTAATTAAATTAGATTGTTGAAAGGCAGAAGGTAAAGTTTCTGACGAGTGCTTCCTGCTCCAGTAAATGACGACCTCTTTATTGCACTTTATATATGATGGTCATTCTCCTGTGGGTTTGAAGTAGACCAGGCCCGTGGACAAGGGCATATATGTATAGATATTTAAATTATATTTATCTTACTGGAAACAATTTATTCCAGACATTCATTGAGTCTCCCAAACCACAGCTTTCTTTCAAGATTATAAACTGCTTCTGAAGTAAGTAATGCAAAAAGAAACCCCCAATGCAGAATCGTGTATTTAATTAAAACTTTCATGATGGGAACATTTAGTTGGATTGAGAATGGGATCTGCAATTTGAAGCAACATAAACCCTGAAACAAAAACAAAAAATGCTGGAATGCACAACAGGCTTGTCAGCATGGAAAGGCAGGTTAGGACCATTCGGGGTATAACACCCCTTCAGACTGAGGGCTCCAGATAATCAGGCATTTTAGTAAGATCGGAAAAATATAGAGGGAAAGGAGGGAGGAGACAGAGAGCATAGACAAGAAGCGAAAGGGGCAATAGTGAAGGTGAACAGCATGAAAGAGACAAACAGAAATCATGAAAAGAGAACTTCTTCAAGGCTCGCATTCCTAAAAGACAAATGGCAGCAAATCAAATCAGTGCTGGAAACTGAAATAAAAACAGAAACTGCTGGAAATGCACCATGGGTCAGTCACATCTGCAAAGAGATAAACCGATGGTAGGTGTGGGAGGTCAAGCGCATTATTTAAAACAGGAAACAAGTGATTTTGTTACTTTGTTATCAAATAGCTTCATCAGCCAATGTTAACATTCAAACTGACACAGGGCCGGGCTGAGGGTATAAAACAAAACAGGCACCATTCCGATTGACGAATGGGCAATACAATTATCGAATTCAAGATAAACAAAAAGCAAAAAAAATGAAGATGCTGAAAATCTGAAACATAAACAGAAAATGCTGACAACACTCCGCAGATCAGGCAGCTTCTGTGGAGAGAGCAGACCAGTTAACGTTCCGGGTATAGAGCCTTCTCCAAAACTAGTTTCAAGAGATGTGAACAGAATGACAGAACACGTTTACACTCAATTCCTTGTCATTTGGCGCAACTCTGTGATGTGTTCATCTACAATAAAGTACCCGACAGTTAATCAAATCACAGTCCACGGGTTCTATTTAACCAAACTAATGCTGGGTTTATTTTAAGGTGGATTCAGTGCACTGGGCGCCAATCAGTTTCATGTCTTTTTTGTGTGAAATTAAATACAAACCGGGGTCTTTTGTACTGTCCAGCACAGAGAGGTGGACAAATATATCAAAGAACATGAAAGTAAAATAATTCTATCTATAAAATATTAGTGGACGCAGTAACATCGCAAACAATTCACAGTAGAATTGTGAATTTATGAAATGATCTTAACTTTTAAGTCAGAACATAGACACAATCCAACATGATAGCTTTTAAGTACAGATTTCATCATGTTGAACGTTCTGATGTCGAGTACATGTCAAAGAGCTGCCAGCACCAGATGTTTCTCAACAAGCACTACAGCAATCACCTAGTTACAGAAGGAAAGGGTACAGTGCGACACTGACCAGTAAAGCGAGGGGCTGACCAATACAATGAGAGGCTGACCAATACAATGAGAGGCTGACCAATACAATGAGAGGCTGACCAATACAATGATAGTTTGACTAATATTGAGATAGATTGACCAATATTGTGATAGATTGACCATAGAACTATAGAACCTTACAGCGCAGAAGGAGGCCATTCGGCCCATCACATCTGTGCCGGCTCTTTGAAAGAGCTGTCCAATTTAGTCCCACACATAAACAGAAAATGCTGAAAACACTCCACAGATCAGGCAGCTTCTGTGGAGCGAGCAGACCAGTTAACGTTCCAGCTTTCCCCCCATAACTCTGCAAATTAGTCCTCTTCAAGTATCTCTCCAATTGCTTTTTAAAAAGCTCCTATGGAATCTGATTTCACCACCCATAATTTACATAGAACAAGAAAAGCAATGGTCCCAATACCACCCCTGGGGGACCCCACTGCATACCTCTCTCTAGTCAGAAAACATCCCTTCACCACTGCTCTCTGCCTCCTATTCCTTAGCCAATTTCGTACCCAATTTACTATCGTCCCTTTAATACCATGTGCTTCTATTTCCCAAATAAGTCTGTTATGAGGTACTTTATCAAATGCCTTTTGAAAGTCCATATATATAAGATCTACTGCACTACCTTCATCAATCCTCTCTGTTACTTCATCAAAGAACTTAATCAGGTTAGTCAGACACGATTTACCTTTTATAAATCCATACTGGCTGTCCTTTATTAACCCATGCTTCTCCAAGTGAGAATTAATTTAGTTCTCAACAATGGTCTCTAGTAGTTTTCCCACCACTGACGTTAGACTGATTGGTCTGCAGTTACCAGGTTTATCCCTCTCCCCTTTTTTGAACAGGGGTGTAACATTTGCAATCCTCCAGTCCTCTGGCACCACTCCAATATCCAAGGAGGATTGAAAGATTGTAGTCAAAGCTTCCACTATCTCCATTCTAGCTTCCCTCAGCAACCTAGGATGCTCATCTGGACTGGGTGATTTGTTGACTTTTGATGCCAACCTATTTAGCACCTCCTTTCTATCTATTTTGATCCTATCCAATATCTCTACTCCCCCTTCCTCTATGACATTAACTTCATCCCCTTCTTTTGTGAAGACAGATGCAAAGTCCTCATTCAGTATTTCAGGCATGCCCTCTGCCTCGATTTCATACACTCTGGCAAGAGACCAGGAGGAAATAAGTACCCCAGAGTCACATTAACACTATTGGTTTGGAAAGAGTCCGTCTTCTTCCGAAGATCCCACTTGGTCTGCCATCCCTTGCCCCAATCTGCTGCAATAAAGAACTTCCAGATCGGCTTCTCACAAGTTGATTCAGAGAATGAGAAAGGCATCATCAGGATAGTGTAGCTTCTGCACAAAAAATGATTATGCCTTTCCAGGCAGCTTCTACAGCACCCACCCCTCCAGATTACAAACTCCTACAGGAGCCAACAACAGTTCACAAACTAAACCGCCTAGAACTACAGATCCTTAATCTCAAACACAACCATAAACATATTTTTGCCCTTCACACTGCGCTCATTGGCACATCAAGAGACTCCACAGAAAAAGCTAAAGCCAGGCCGAGAGTGAGACCAAGGCCGAATAACGGAAGAATTGAGGAAAATTTAGGAACAAATGCTCACAATCACCACTTGCAATAAAATACCTGACGGCCAACTAAATGAAAAATTGGCTGATGAAAAGGCCTACTTGAATCAGGATCATGGATTACTGGCAGAAGGTGTTATCAACGATGCATCTCACTATCAAAAACAATACAAATAATAGCAAATTTAGGAAATATTGTATATTTAAATGTTTTTTTCACGTTTACTTCACATTTATACAGTGAGGAAGTTTAGTTAATTGTTGAATGTTAAAACAAGGGAGAACTTTCAATTACTGTTTGCAACCTATCAATTCTTCCTTAGAATCCTCAATTGTTCATTTTCCGAACATTTCGTTATATTTTGGAACGCTATCTCCCTGGAGACCCATCGATAAACATTACCTTTACCGTAAGTCATTAACACATTAAGTCGCTTTCTCACTGACTGCAAAAGTGGACTCAAAATGCAGCGTTCGACAGGATTTCAGAACGAGGGATTTTCACACAGGTCGAACCTCCCTCTCCCGGGACAACCGGTAGCCCAGTTCCCATCAAGCTCAGCAACAAGATACGTTCTGCAAGAACATCAAGGTCAGCTGTGTTTCCAGTTCTTTGTATTTCATGATTACACTCTTTTTACACATAGGGAACGGTAGCGTAGTGGTAATGTCACTGGGCCAGAAACATGAGTTCAAGTCCCACCACAACAGCTGGGAAATTAAAATTCAGTTAATTAAATAAATCTGGAATAAAAAGCTAATATCTGGTTCACTAATGTCCTTTAGTCTGGCTTATATGTGATTCCAGGCTTGTGCCAAAATTGGGAGAGCTGTCAAGCAACAGCCTGACATAGTCATACTCACAGAATCAGACCTTTCATAGTCATACCCACAAAATCATACCTTTCAGCCAATGTCCTGAACTCCTCCATCACCATCCCTGTCCTGTCCCACCAGCAGTCGGGAAGGAGTGGCCCTGGGAGTCCTCAACATTGACTCGGTCCCATGAAGTCTCATGGCTTCAGGTCAAGCATGGGCAAGGAAACCTCCTCCTGATTACCACCTACCGCCCTCCCTCAGCTGATGAATCAGGACTCCTCTGAAGCACTGAGAGTAGCAAGGGCACAGAATGTACTCTGTGTGGGGGACTTCAATGTCCATCACCAAGATTGGCTTGGTAGCACCACCACTGACCGAGCAGAACATAGCTGCCTGTCTGGGTGAGAGAACCAACAAGAGGGGAAAAACTTACTTGACCTCGTCCTTATCTGTCCATGACAGCATTGGCAACAGTGACCACCGCACAGTGATTGCGGAGACGAAGTCCCATCTTCACACTGAGAACACCCTCCAGCATGTTCTGTGGCCCTACCACTGTGCTAAATGGGATAGATTCAGAACAGATCTAGCCGCTCAAAACTGGGCAGCTGTGGGGCAGAAGCAGAATTGTATTCCACCACAACTTCATGGCCCGGCTCTACCATCACCACCAAGCCAGGGGACTGACCCTGGTTCAACAATGAGTGTACAGGAGCAGCAGCAGGCATATCTAAAAAGGAGTGTCAACGTGGTGAAGCTGCAACACAGGACTGCATGCATGCTAAGCGATCCCACGATCGAAGCGAAGCTTCTGCAGTCCTGCCAGATCCAGTCGTGAATGGTGGTGGACCATTAAACAACTAATTGGAAGAGGCTCCAATAATATCCCCATCCTCAATGATGGTGGAGCCCACATGAGTGCCAAAGACAAGGCTGAAGCGTTTGTAACCAACTTCAGCCAGAAGTGTCGCGTGGATGATCCATATCGGCCTACTCCCGAGGCCCCCACCATCACAGAAGCCATTCTTCAGCCAATTCAATTCACTCCATGTGATATCAAGAAATGGCTGAGCGCACTGGATACAGCAAAGGCTATGGGCCCCGACAACATCCCGGCTATCATGCTGAAAACTTGTGCTCCAGAACTAGCCGCACCTCTAGCCAAGCTGTTCCAGTACAGCTACAACACTGGCATCTATCCGACAATGTGGAAAACTGCCCAAGTATGTCCTGTCCACAAAAAGCAGGACAGATCCAACCCGACCAATTACCGCCCCATCAGTCTACTCTCAATCAGCAGCAAAGTGATGGAAGGTGTCATCGACAGTGTGATCAAGCGGCACTTACTCACCAATAACCTGCTCACTGATGCCCAGTTTGGGTTCTGTCAAGACCACTCGGCTCCCGACCTCATTACAGCCTTGGTGCAAACATGGACAAAGGAGCTGAATTCCAGAGGTGAGGTGAGAGTGACTGCACTTGACATCAAGGCAGCATTTGACCAAGTCTGGCATTAAGGAGCCCTAGTAAAACTGAAGTCAATGGGAATCAGGGGGAAAACACTCCACTGGCTGGAGTCATACCTAGCACAAAGGATGGTGGTTGAAGGTCAATCATCACAGCCCCAGGACATCACTGCAGGAGTTCCTCAGGGCAGTGTCCTAGGCCCAACCATCTTCAACTGCTTCATCAATGACCTTCCCTCCAACATAAGGTCAGAAATGGGGATGTTCGCTGATGACTGCACAGTGTTCAGTGCCATTTGCAACTCCACAGATAATGAAGCAGTCCGTGCCCACATGCAACAAGACCTGGACGACGTTCAGGCTTGGGCTGATAAGTGGCAGGTAACATTCGTGCCACAGAAGTGCCAGGCAATGACCATCTCCAACAAGCGAGAGTCTAACCACCTCCCCTTAACATTCAATGGCATTACAGGTGCATGATCCCTTATCCGAAACCCTTGGGGCCAGCTGTGTTTTGGAATTCGGAATTTTTCGGATTTCAGAACGGATAATGCTTTTTTGCTGGCCACCTGCCTGCACCTCCTCGTGCCGCCGTCCCCGGCCTCCTGAGCACCCCCCCCCCACCGGGCAGTGCTGGCTGTGTCCCAAGAGCCCGGCACTTCTCCTCGGTGCCGGGCTCTTTTGCCGGCACTCGCGATCTCCGATCGCACTGGTGCAGGCCCCTCCCTTGCAAGCTGCTCAAGCTTTTACACTGGAAATACCGAGAGACGCTCCACGAAAAAAAATTCGGTTTTCGGAGCTTTTCGGTTTTCGGAAGTGGTCGTGCACCTGTACTGTTGCCGAATCCCCCACTATCAACATCCTGGGGGTCACCATGAACCAGAAACTTAACTGGACCAGCCACATAAATACTGTGGCAACAAGAGCAGGCCAGAGGCTAGGTATTCTGCGGCGAGAGTCTTACCTCCTGACTCTCCAAAGCCTTTCCACCATCTACAAGGCACAAGTAAGGAGTGTGATGGAATACTCACCACTTGCCTGGATGAGTGCAGCTCCAACAACACTCAAGAAGCTCGACACCATCCAGGACAAAGCAGCCCACTTGATTGGCACCCCATCCACCACCTTAAACATTCCCTCCCTCCACCACATGCATACCATGGCTGCAGTGTGTACCATCTACAAGATGCACTGCAGCAACTCGCCAAGGCTTCTTCGGCAGCACCTCCCAAACCCGCGACCTCTTCCACCTAGAAGGACAAGGGCAGCAGGCGCATGGGAACACCACCCCCTCCAAGTCACACACCATCTTGACTTAGAAGTATATCGCCGATCCTTCATTGTCACTGGGTCAAAACCCTGGAACTCCCTACCTAACAGCACTGTGGGATTACCATCACCACATGGACTGCAGCGGTTCAAGAAGGCGGCTCACCATCACCTTCTCAAGGGCAACTAGGGATGGGCAATAAATGCTTGCATTGCCAGCGACGCCCACATCCCATAAACAAATTTAAAAATACACTCGTCACACCCTTTTATATAAATGCCCTATCCTTTGTGTCCCCCATCTCGTGCATTCCAAATTTTATGTTTCATTTTGTTCTATTTGATGTTTTTCTGTTTCAGTAACTTTCATTTTTTTGTTCAGCTGTGGGTGCTTTGGTTTTCCTTCTCTCCTGGCTTGTTTCAAAGTATGAAATATTTACAAGACATGAGGCCTGCAAGAAATTGCAGTTACATAGCATCCTACCATCTCCTCACAACATCTCAAGGGGGTTTACAATCAATGAAGTAGTTTAGAAGTGTAGTCACTGTTGTTATGTAGGCACATGCAGTAGCCTATAGCAAGATCCCACAAACAGCAAATGAATGAATGAATGTTTTGTTGGGGTATTGGTTGAGAGAGGAATGTTGACCAGGACACCAGAAGATCTCCTTGCTCTTCTTCAAATAGTGCCATGAAATCTCCTGCATCCACCTGAGCAGGCAGACTGGGCCTCCATTTAATATTTCATCCAAAAGATGGCACCTTCAACAATGCAGCACCCCTTCAGTACTGCACTTGAGCATCAGCCGAGATTATGTGCTTAAATCCATAATGGCCCAGAAATTCGGGTCGAGGGCTTCCCGCGGGTGTAAGCCCCCGACCTGCACTTACCTTGCGCGCCGGCCGTTGAGCTGTGGGCCCCCGTGGAATTCCGATCCTGGGTCTCCTCCAACTGCCGGCGCGCAGTGCTTGCGTATCCCAGGGGCGCAGTTAGTTTGATGCGTACCCTGGGATCACGTGGGCCATGGGGAGCCAATCAGAGCAGGGAATGCTTCATTCATAAGTTTGACAGGAAGGGCTGTCAAACTTATAAATACTATGGCCCCAAAACATCACTAAATCTTCAAATAAATTTTTTTTGAATCACATTTTTTAAATAAACTATAAATTACATGAAATAGCTATTTTAAACAATAATTTAAATTTTTGAAAAAGATAATTTTATTTTCTAACAGGGCTAAAAATAAACTTACCTTTCTTTAAAGTATTAAAAAATAATAAACCTGTGGAAAAAATGTTTTAATTTTAATTAATTCACCACTTACCTTGTAAAAAGCAGGCCTTGCGACTGCTTTTTATATGTGTAACTTCTGGAGACTTATCCTCCTGGGAAAACCTGTAAAAAAAACGTAAGTTCAATGCGCACGCGCAGCCTCTCCTGCGTACGTATTCAACCTCTGAACCTCTTCTTTCAGGGGAACGGAAGTGCCGGTTTCCCACGCATGCGCAGTGCATGCAGGAAACCGGCACTTCCATTGGGCTTATGGGTGAGTACCCCGTGCATACTCACCCGTGGAGACCCGAATTTCTGGGCCAATATGACTTGAATCCAAAATCTTCGGGCAAGCTGAGCCATACTAACTGAGCCAAGCGGACACAAGCAAATAACTAACAGTAACTGATTATACACCACAAGCAATGCAATCAGTGAAACAAGAGGATACATGTTGAGGACTGTTAGTTTAGGAAACTATATCAGCTGGCCATATGTGAATAAGTTATGTTAGCCACAACATGAGTGTGCCAACACACATTCTATTTATACACCATATCCTTCCTTTCTCTTATAATCTTTTTGGCTTTTACCTAATTACTCCTCTCTGATTTACCTTTTCAGCTCTGGCGGTGTCCTCCACTGTGTTCCTTGATTCTTCACCTAGGTTTCTCAAAACAAAATAAAAAGTAATTTTTAAGTTAACTTTTGGCTTTGCATTCATTTCAGCTGGAGTTACCAGCTTCTATGTTAGTATGAGGCTGTGGACTGACATATGGTGACGTCACCCAAAGCAATTTGAATTCCTACATTACAACAGTGACTACACTTCAAAAAATACCTCAATGGCTGTAAAGCACTTTGGTACGTCCTGGGCCAACCAAATTAGTAACAATACTGTGGAGGAGGAATTCCTGGAGTGTTTACGGGATGGTTTCCTGGACCAATATGTCGAGGAACCAACCAGAGATCAGGCCATCTTAGACTGGGTATTATGTAATGAGAAAGGATTAATTAGCAATCTTGTTGTACGAGGCCCCTTGGGTCGGAGCGATCATAATATGATCAAATTCTTCATTAAGATGGAGAATGAAGTAGTTGACTCAGAGACTAGGGTCCTCAATTTAAATAAAGGAAACTACGATGGTCTGAGGAGCGAGTTGGGTAGGATTGATTGGGGAATGGCACTCAAAGGGTTGATGGTGGATAGGCAATGGCAAACATTCAAAGACCGAATGGATGAGCTACAGAATTTGTTCATCCCAGTTTGGCATAAAAATAAAACAAAAAAGGTGACTCAACCTTGGCTAACAAGGGAAATTAGGGATAGCATAAGATCCAAAGAGAGGACATATAAATTGGCCAGAAAAAGCAATAATCCTGAGGATTGGGAGCAGTTTAGGATTCAACAAAGGAGGACAAAGGGATTAATTAAGAAGGGGAAAATAGAATATGGGAGTAAGCTTGCAGGGAACCTAAAAACTAACTGTAAAAGCTTTTATAGATATGTGAAGAGAAAAAGATTGGTGAAGTCAAGCGTAGGTCCCTTGCAGTCAGAATCAGGGGAATTTATAATGGGGAACAAAGAAATGGCAGACCAACTAAATACATATTTTGGTTCTGTCTTCACAAAGGAGGACACAAATAACCTCCCAGAGATGCCGGGGAACATAGGGTCTGATGAAAGGGTGGAACTGAAAGAAATCAGTATTTGTAGGGAAATGGTGTTAGGAAAATTGATGGGACTGAAGGCCGATAAATCCCCAGGGCCTGATAATCTACATCCCAGGGTACTTAAGGAAGTGGCCCTAGAAATAGTAGATGCATTGCTGGTCATCTTCCAGAACTTGATAGACTCTGGAACAATACCCATGGCTTGGAGGGTAGCTAATGTTACCCCACTATTCAAAAAAGGTGGTAGAGAAAAAGCGGGGAATTATAGGCCGGTAAGCCTGACATTGGTAGTGGGGAAAATGCTAGAGTCCATTATAAAAGATGTAATAGCAGAGCACTTGGAAAGCAGTGACAGGATCGGACAAAGTCAACATGGATTTACAAAAGGTAAATCATGCTTGACTAATCTACTGGAATTTTTTGAGGATGTAACTGGTAAAATAGATAAGGGAGAACCAGTGGATGTGGTGTATTTGGACTTTCAGAAGGCTTTCGATAAGGTCCCACATAAGAGATTAACATGCAAAATTAAGGCACATGGGATTGGGGGCAAGGTATTGACTTGGATAGAGAACTGGTTGGCGGACAGAAAGCAAAGAGTTGGAATAAACGGGTCGTTTTCTGAGTGGTAGGCAGTGACTAGTGGGGTACCGCAAGGATCGGTCCTAGGACCCCAGCTGTTCACAATATATATTAATGATCTGGACGAGGGAATTGGATGTAATATCTCCAAATTTGCAGACGACACAAAGCTGGGTGTGAGGGTATGCTGTGAGGAGGATGTCGTGAAACTCCAGTACGATTTGGACAGGTTGGGTGATTGGGCAGAAACATGGCAAATGCACTATAATGTGGATAAATGTGAGGTTATCTACTTTGGTGGCAAAAACAGGAAGGCAGATTATTATTTGAATGGCAATAGATTGGGAGAATGGGAAGTGCAAAGAGACCTGGGTGTTATTGTGCACCAGTTGCTGAAGGTAAGCATGCAGGTGCAGCAGGCGGTTAAGAAGGCAAATGGTATGTTGGCCTTCGTAGCAAGAGGGTTCGAGTACAGGAACAAGGGTGTCTTGCTACAGTTGTACAGGGCTTTGGTGAGACCGCACCTTGAGTATTGTGTGCAGTTTTGCTCACCTTACCTGAGGAAAGACGTTCTTGCCATGGAAGGAGTGCAGTGAAGATTCACCAGGCTGATACCTGGGATGGCAGGAATGACATATGAGGAGAGATTGTGTCGATTGGGCTTATACTCACTGGAGTTTAGAAGATTGAGAGGGGATCTCATCGAAACCTATAAAATTCTGTCAGGCCTGGACAGACTAGATGCAGGAAGGATGTTTCTGATGGCCGGGGAGTCCAGAACCAGGGGTCATAGTCTAAGGATAAGGGGTAAGCCATTTTGGACTGAAATGAGGAGGAATTTCTTCACCCAGAGAGTGGTGAACCTGTGGAATTCTCTGCCACAGAGGGCGGTGGAGGCCAGTTCATTAAATATATTCAAGAAAGAGTTGGATATATTTCTTAAGGCTAAAGGGATCAAGGGATATGGGGAGAAGGCAGGGACAGGGTACTGAATTTGGATGATCAGCCATGATCTCATTGAATGGCAGAGCAGGCTTGAAGGGCCGAATGGCCTACTCCTGCTCCTATCTTCTATGTTTCTATGTTTCTATGAGATTGTGAAAAGCACTATATAAATGCAAGTTCCTTTCTTCCTATTGATGAAAAAAGAGTAAAAGTTTAAATAAACTACTTTTTTACAATAAAAATAGAAGTAGGGCATAGTTTAAAAATGATGAACTAGTAGCTCCCCAATGCACCTTGTGGGCAACACTGACCCATACAGATCAGGAACATCACAGGTTTAATTCCTTCTTGACCTATGCTGAATCAGCCTGTCTCAGCTGGGCTGGCAATGGGGTGCTACCACTTGTCTCAATATCCCTGGAATAGAGTTTCAAAAGATCAGCCAAGGTTCCCACCCCTGATCACTATCCTGTGACCCTTACTGAAATTTTGAGTGTATTGACATGATCAAGCTTGACTGTGGTGCCTTCTATGGTTGAATAATGTACTGACATTCACTATCTGGTCTGTCTATCAAGAATGGCTAGGTAAGTGAGATAGTAGAGCTTTGCAACCACACAGGGAACCATAATCCAGCATGTCCATGTCAATGCCGCAGGAAAGGGAAAGGATGGGAAATTGAGCCAGTCTTCTCTCAAAAGCATTTTTAAAGAAAGTGGAGACATAAACTGATGAGAATGAACCACTGGTCTGTATACCACACATGTTGATTGGTGGCTAAACACTGGCTATCTTTTTATTCATTCTCCCTTAACTATAAATCAAGACATTTTGCACCAATTATTACTCAAGCTCAATCTGTGGAACTTCTTACATCTCTCAGTTTTCCTCCTGCAATCTTCAAGCTTTTAAAACCCAACATTGGTGCCACCCAATCACTACCTTTCCATTGATCTGGTCTTCTATCCTACTCTTTACAACCACGGTGCTGTCCTGCACTATGTGCCCTGGCCCTTTACTGGGATTTAAAAAAAATAAAGTAAAAGAATCAATTTGAGATTAATTTACATCATAAACTGTTTTTCAGCTGCATCCAGGGATTGGAGTCATTTGATGGAGACTCTGATTGTTTTACAATGTGCAAAATGTTTTGGAGTTTAGCTTTTTTGATATTGTGGGTTTGTGCAGGATGGTGAAATATGGAAGAATTCATAATTTTCCACATAAATAATCTGTATTTTACTGTCAATATCAGGCTATTTATATGGAGAATGGTGAAGCACTCCAATATCACAATAAGCTGCTTCAGACTGTCTCGAATCAGCAGGTAAAACATTATAACAAGGGGTGACTGAGAAAAAGGGCAGTGGGGGAGTGCAACTTCAAACAAGAAAAAAGCAAATTTAGGAATATCAGAAAACTTCACACAAATGAGAATGATCAGCATGCACCTGGATTTCTGGGCCAGTAAATGGAAGCAAAAACCTTATATCTATGAAAGAAACGGCTGGATTCTGGGATTGGACGGGGGGGTGGGCTGCAGAGACTCGCTGCATGGATGAACTTGGATGGACTAAATGGCTTTCTTCACTTTATGTTTCGCATTTGGATAATTTGGTTGCTAATTCATCCTTTAAGAAACCATGGAGAAGATTTTCAATCTGTGGCTAAAATGGGCGTGAAGTGTGCGTGGCACCTGCCCAAAGCCTAGCACTCTCGCCTCTGAGTCAGAAGGTCATGGGCTCAGGTCCCACTCCAGAGACTTGAACACATAATCCAGGCTGACACTTCCGTGCAGTACTGAGGGAGTGCTGCACTGTCAGAGCTGCTGTCTTTCAGATGAGATGTTAAACCGAGGTCCCGTCTGCCCTCTTAGATAGATGTAAAATATTCCATGGTACTATTCGAAGAGCAGGGGCGTTTTCCCTGGTATCCTGGCCAATATTTATCCCTCAAGCAACATCACTAAAACAGATTATCTGGTAATCATCTCATTGCTGTTTGTGAGACCTTGCTGTGCTCAAATTAGCTGCTGCAATTCCTACCTTACAACAGTGTCTATACTGCACAAAGTCCTTAATTGGCTGTAAAGCGCTTTGGGATGTCCTGAGGTCATGAAAGGCACTATATAAATGCAAGTCATTTCCTTCTTTCTAAATAAGGTGTTGCCAGGTTGGAATTGAAATTGTAGCTATTAATTTGAGGTCTTTTCCATACCTTTTCTAATACAAGCACTGTACATCTTTTTGTAATGTGGTGTCCAGAATTGAACACAATACTGTCAGTGTGGTTTGACCAATGCATTGTAAAACCTTAATATAAATTCTGAAGACTTATATGCTACTGTTCTTAGATTGGGAGCTACAGTATAACCACAGTCACAGATTCCTCCATTAGCTATTTCATCATTCCACGTCGAAGACTAGTTATTTTCTGGCTCCACATTGAAATCTTTCTCTGACAGTGGCAATGGGCTAACAACATGGAATGTCTCTCGTTAATGCACAGACTCATCGGGGACAATTTTGCCTATAGCCTACTGCCTTGTTTATCCTGAAAATTGTGGCAGTAGACAAACAAATTTAAAAATAAAAACTACCACGCACTATCTGGCCGAGGCCCGTCTGACTCAATTTTTGAGTTCGCCTTATACAAATATTTAAATTGGAGTCTAAATATTTAAATTGGAGTCCTATACCATTTGTAGGACCACAACACAAGTTACAGATATCAATGTGTGCACTGTGCATGCTCCACCCAGTGATAATAAACATAGAGTGGCCAAACCAGTGGTCCTTAAAGAACTGCTGCAGGCTGTTCCAGAAACGCTTCAAAAAAGCCTGTGGCAAAGATTTTTGCACTGGAAGGAGCATGAATAATCCTCCTGGTCCCACAGAAAAATTCCAGCTTACTGCTGGTCCCCATGTGCTCCCTCCACCCCAGGAATTGTCTCCCTCTCTTTAAGTGATGACTTCTGGCTTGGCTCCGTGGAGGAGCGTCTGGATTTCCTGCTCCCCAGATCTATGAGGTGCCTGTCCATGCTCATTGAGCACTGGTGGCTCGTCAATCACATTAAAATAAGGCCTGGCCATTGTAGGGGGTGGCATGTGTGCAGTCAGCTTTGCCCCTGACTGGGTTTTGAGTGGTTCGAATCGCTCCCACACCCCTGGGTTCTAGACACTGGACTTAGGTACAGGCGGCGATACAGAATTGGAGTAGACAACTGGTTTGGTGCAAGAAAACTGTATTTTTTATTAAAGGCACAATCAAATCACAACACTGAGAATTACTAGAATAGTTACAGGCATACAAGAGTACACTTAATTAGGAATGGGGAACACACGGCACATCGAGGGAAAAATCACAGTAATAATCCCCCTACCCTTGTCCCACCCCCAATATCTAACTAAATTGTGCTGTAAGGGGCCAGGGATTATGCTCACCAATAGGGGTTTCTGGACAGGTCGAATCCTGTTGACTAAGCCGGTTGCGGTTTTGGGGGTTCACTCTTTGTGTCCTTTGAGGCCTGCCGTTGTCACTTGGTCCCAGGGCGCGGTGGTGGAGTCGTCTGAGTAAAGTACCCTCTTTTCTCCGTTAGAGATAGGGAGTAAAGTCTTTGTTGGGTACTTTACCTTGTAGAGTGGAAAACTTCGGGTTTTGTTCTTCTGGTGGCGGTCTGGTCATCGAGGTTTTGTTGCGGTTGGGGCTCGGTTGGCGGTCTTTGGTGTTAGCTCGGTCGCGGTGGCCTAGATCACTACCTGTGCAGTGGTAATGATCTGAAGGTATGGTTTACCCGGCCCTTTGTTACCGCGGTGCTCGTGGTCGTTCTGCTTCTTTGAGTTTCGAGTATCTCTGGACCTGAGTGTGTGCTTGCTCATCCCCAACGCTTCTCCACGCTGCCCTTCTCTACTTGCTCGTCGGCCTTGCCGTTCATCTCGCCTCGCTTGCCCTCTTGCTGCACACATTTGGTTACCGGTGGGCCTACAATTGTACTATTTCGGAGGTTCGTTATTTGCGCGCCAAATCAGGGTTAGTTCTTTGTCTAATTTTGGCGGGATCATCTAAGATGATTATAGTCGTTCACCTTAACTGCTTTTGGGGTGGTTGTCTCGTTGCTAAATGGCTTTAATATCGTGGGTGTTTGTTATTCATAATGTTTAACCGGCGTCTTCCTGGCTTGGTAGCTACTTCGAACTGTAACCGATTATTTATGCAAAGGTTTGATGGGTTCAAGATTAAATCTTTCCTGAGTTGATTTGTTTCAAAATGAAGAATGTGTATTCTGCATTATCTAGTTGTCTGGCTTCAGAAATAACAAGTCTCTCACAGGCCCAGGCATGTCATTTGACCTGCTGTGTTTGCAGGGTCCTGCTTTCCAATCTTGCAGGCTTCTGCCACGAGGTCCAGAAGCCATTTTCTTTAGGGTACCCTTATTAATAACTTTGTCCTTCAGGGTCCCTTTATTACTAACTTTGGGGAATGTGGGAATTTTGAGAACCCTACACTATGAAAATGGTTTGGGCCTCTCCCTCGTGCCATTGGGTAGGCAGTATGAAGCGTGCTACAGCTGAAAATCAGCCCCATTGTCTTCATAAATGTGTAAAATAATAAATCTGGTATAGATAAGTACCTGTAAAGTATACATATATATATGCAAAATATGGATAAGTACCCATAAGGTATACATATACACCTCCAAGTATAGATAGATACCTGTAAGATATAGATATGTACCTATAAGGTTATGCATGTATCTGTAAGCTAAAAGTATTGAGAAAATTGTTCCATTATTTATAAAAGTGTAAAGTAGATTTTTGAATTTTGTTTCTTCTTACAGGATTCCATGTAGCTCCATGTGGCTGTCTGTATGACCCCAGAATACACAATATTAGGAATAATGGAACCCACTGTGAATTGCCACCTCGACTTGCCTCACCATATTACGGTCATAACTTTATTTTAAACACAGCAGCACCAATCCCTACACACCCTGACCTTCAGTACCTTTCCCCATTATACTGTTCACCATCTGACCAAAGCAATACCATTTACCAACCACCCCAAGTCTACTATCAACAAACCTCAATTTTGCATCCGGGAAGAAACCAATTCACATACTCTGGTCCATTATTTCCTTTTAATGATAAAACTCATGTGCCCCATGTTCCTGCAAGGTTTCAAAATGAATTGAGACAACATCAGGTTCAATTGCAACAGCATCATAACCCAAGACAAAACCAAAGCAATCAGCCTCCAAAAGCTTTGAAGTCTGAGGATGCAAGGAGTAAAGAAACCCCTGTAGATACGCCAGTTCAGGAAAATGCTTCTGATCAACTGATCTCAAACCTCAGTCCTACCTCTAATAGTGAACAGGAAAAGCAAAAATGCATAGTTTCTCCAACCGGTAATAAAACCCAGTTAATGGATGATGAGGAGCAAATGCTTGCTGCACTGGATGCAGTGAGTGAAGAAGAGTTACATGAACTTATTTCCAATGAAAGAACAGCAAACAAGGGCAAAGACTCTGGGAGTCCAGCTGCTCAAGTGTCAGATGCACTGCCTGATGAGGTTTCATTAGAAGATGCCATGAAGATGTTTGATTGTATCCCCTTTCACAATGCATCACTGAACAATTCACCTGTTACAGTGTCAGGAAAACCTTCTAGTGGTGCAGATGTAAATGAATCCAGAACAGATAGCGAGATCAGCCAGGATAATACGGAAGAAAATAATACAGCTGAAGATGTCGCAAATGCCATGGAGATCCCCTGGGGTGAAATGTCTGATCTGTCTCTGACATTTGAAAAAAGTTTTGAAGACAGCATGGGACTCCTGGCACTGCCCAAAGAGCTGATGTCCTCTGATTATGAAGTACCTGAGATTGCAGACATAATCACAACCATGGATTTTTTTTACAGTGTCAGCATTTACGGTCTGTTCAATGATGAGATATCAAACTGGAACCCACACATGCCATTTTATGGCACTGTAAAAGATAACAGTTGCAACTCAGGTGTGGTTACCTTACCAAAGCTTGGAGAGTCATCTCCAGGAACTGATATTGCCACAAAAATTGTTCGTGACTCTGTCAAAAAGGAAAAGCGGCATTCTACTGATATGATCTCACACCCTGTGTCTAAGAAGTGCAGGATTGCTGATTCTGCAGCTCTGGAAGCAGTTCAGGAGTTCTGTGCAGTTTCAATGTCTGCTACAATGAAAAAACGTCTAGGGATTGAAGACCAGTGAATATTCAATTTGAGATCAAATTGACTTTATGGTGATATTTTGAAGTCCACTCTGATACAATAAAAACATATTTTAATTGTGTATGTGCAAATAAATAATTTGTGATAAAAATTCTTTAAAGGTGGTTGCTAATTCTATAGTGGCAGGAGAATGTATGGTCGACATCCATGATTTGTAACTTTGATCCCCAATCACAGGATTTGAAAATAACGGGCAACATCTTCTATTGAGAGGTGAAAGCTGCTTCTCTAAAGATGTCAGAGGTATTAAAGTATCTTCCACATTTATAATAGCTATTTTTTGTAAAATGAATATGATATAAACCAGACTCTTGGGCCTAGAAATTGGGTTGAGGCGCCAAAGTGGTGCCAAGTTCGCCTGGGCGCTGATTTTTGCGCAGCGTTCGGAGCATTAACGAACGTCAGAAATTCAGTTTCAGTGCCCCTAGAGGGAGATGGGGCGAGGCTCGAGGCGCTCCGTGTCCCTCTTAGGGCGCTGAAACTGAATATTGCAGCGCAACATGCCGCAGCACCACACGCTGCGGCACGGCACGCTGCGGTACTGCAGGCCTTCCTCCCATTGTTAAGGGGGAGGGGCCTGCAACAGCGCGATCCCCGATCGCGAGTGCCGGCAAAAGAGCCCGGCACCGAGGAGAAGTGCTGGGCTCTCGGGAAACAGCCGGCAATGCTGCGGGGGGCGGGGGGGGGGGTCAGGAGGCTGGGGATGGAGGTGCTGGCAGGCGGCCGCCCCGCACCTCCACCTTAACTTGCGCCACTGCCGGCACAGCAAGGCCCCGTGAACTGGGCGCGGGTAGCGAATGGCGCTACAGCGGTGTTCGCTACCAAATATCGCGATCGGGGCGCTAATGGGGCGCTGCGCACACCGATGACATAATCGGTGGCAGCACAGCGCAACAGGCTAATGCCACCATTAGCGCCCCCGCTGAATATCGCGGGAGGCGTGGCCAGTGGCGCTACAGCCACTGACTGCCCTCTTTAGGCGCTAATAGGTGGCGCAACATACCCAATTTCTCCCCCTTGATGTTAAGTCACCAATTGCAGACCTATCTATAATCCTACTAATGAGTTTAAACCCTGGACCTGTGATTCGATCTATTCAGAATTTCGATGACTAGTCATTGAGAACTCTCTGCATGTATCTGATTAAACTAAATGGACCTAGTATCCAACATTAGTGGAATGTTTGTTTGACACAATGGGCGATCTAATGGTAACCTTTTTTAAACAACAGTTTTGTCGCGTGACCCACCATACAGACCACTGCCTTTTAAAAGCAAAGAGTAGGTAAATATTGGAAGCAAAGGCAGATGCAGGGCAATGGGGTGAGAACAGGAAGTGGGATTAGTTTTGGATTATTTAGCAGCCAGCACAGCCACGATGGGTCGAAAGGTCTCCTTCTGTGCTGTAAATGTCTATAGTTCACTTATGCACATGCTCACTGATGTCTGTACTGGAGGTTAGATGTGAATATTTTAATTTCTCAACAGATATGGACATGTCAGAACTCACAATAAGTTGGTTCCTTAGAATTTGTAGAAAAATATTTGTAGTATAAAAGCTAACAAATGGGGCACTAATGTTTAACTGTCAGTTTTTTTATAATTGCAAATTTTATACTTGTAATTTGTGACTATTTCATCCAGCAGGGATTTTGGATCGATTCATAGTAGGATGACGTTATTAAATTAAATTTAGCTTACAAGGGATTAAATCCACAACATACAGTTTCCAGGAATGTGGATTGGAATCAGATGAGGTATTTGTTAAAAGTGATAACACATTAGCTTGAGATGATGGAAGTTTGTTAAAGACATTCCAGTAAACATTTACACACGTTGTGTTGGAATGACTTTATTCATGTGAGCTCAGTGGGGTTTGGCTGACCAGGCCCCATTCCCAGGAGGGCAGTAGCAAGCGTAATTGGCAGCTAGACCAGGCATAGAGAGCTAGGGAGGGTCAGAGGTCAAGCCTTTGATTCCCCGTCTAGCTGAGAAAGGGCATAGGCAGTCTTTAGAGCTCTGAAGTAAAACACAGACACAAACTGGGCTGGATTTTGATACTGGAGGCGTGTAGGAGGCGGGACTACAACTTTTGGGGTTGTAGTCCCACCTCCATCAAGTTGTGCCCAACCCACTTGATTTTCACTTGATTGGCCTTGTTGAGCCTGCCCAGCGGGTTCAGCAGGCCAATTAAGGGCTACCCGGCAACAGGTGACGTCACAGATTAACATTTCATCTGTCAAGAGCTTTTGACAGATGAAATATCAGTGTTTGACAGCTCTTTGTTAATTCCTTCCTCTCAGGCTGATTTAGAGATCTCTCCAGAACAGAAAGCTGAATGCTGCAACTTTTGACAGCTCGCGACTGTTAAATCCTTGAATCTTGCTGTATGGTGTCCTTCAATTTATAGACAGAGACTGCAGAGGAACAATCAACAGGTGTTTACTGGATGAAGATTACTCTAAAACTAAAAGTACAGATCCCTACTCAGGGTTTATATACAGGTGTGGTCACTGCCGGTACTACAGTATACAGGAGCTGTAAAAAGTAGTTCTCCCCTGAAAGGTACATACACTACAATTCCTCCCCTTTTAGATTAACAGTACCATAACATTCATTTAACAGTTAACACTTTTAACATGCAACATTAACTGAAAATAGTCCATTTATAAATTCAGTCTTTGGGGCGGCTTCCTGATCCTTTCTGGATAGTGCCTTTCCTGAGTGTCTTGCTCTTGGTGCGGAGGTGATACTGCCCCCCTGTCGTTGGTTGGTTCATCAGCTTCCGATGCGACTGTTTCTGGGGCATATGCTACCTGTATGTCGGGTTCATCACCAGATACGCGAGACATGGGGTTGACTCGTTTCTGTGACGCTAGGATCTGGTCGACATGGCGTCTCACAATGTTCTCCCCAACATCCACTGTGTACATTAGTGGCCCCTGCCGTGTGCATATCGTTCCTGGTTGCCATTTCTCTGTTTGGTAGTCGCGGGCCAAGACTGGTTGCCCTACATTGAAGCTCCTTGTCGGCTTCTCATTGATGTGCTGGAATTGCTTATTCTCCACATTTCTTCGCACATTTGGTCTGAGCAAATCCAGACGAGATCTCAACCTTCGGTTAAAGAACATCATGGCCGGGGTCTGGTTGGTAACTGCATGTGTTGCATTTCTGTAGGCTAACAGGAAATTGTCCACCTTATGCTGCAGTGGAATGTCGTCATCGCACATGGCCCTTACTGCCTTTTTAAAGGTTTGTACGAACCTCTCAGCCAATCCATTTGTGGCTGGATGATACGGGGCGGATGTGTAATGCCGTACCCCATTCCTTCTCATAAATTTCCGAAACTCTTCGGACACAAACTGTGGTCCGTTATCAGAGCAAATCTGCTCTGGCAAGCCGTTCCTGGCAAATATGGTCCGTAGGACTGCAATCGTTTTCTCCATGGTGGTGGAGGACATTTTGATCACCTCAGGCCATTTCGTGTGTGCATCCGCGGCTATTAAGAACATTGAGTCCATGAATGGACCAGCAAAATCAATATGCACCCGTTGCCATGGAGAGGAGGGCCACTCCCATGGGTGTAGAGGGGCATGTGGTGGTGCATTTTGGACCTTCTGACATCCTGAGCAGCTCTTTGTCAGGTCCTCGATTTGCTGATCGATCCCCGGCCACCACACATAAGCCCTAGCAAGGCTTTTCATTTTCACCCCTCCCAGATGGCCTTCATGAAGCTCATTGAGCACTCTCTCCCTTAACTTGGGTGGAATTACCACTTGGGATCCACACATCAAGGTCCGCTGGAATCCCTTGCAGGACTTGATTCATTGCCCGTTGCCAAATGGCCAGAGCTGATGCTACCCCGAACACCAGCCGGTTGTATTGGTAGAGACCTTTGTGAGTGTTGATCGTGAGGTACTGTTTCGAGGCTTCTTCTACCTTCATTTGCAGGTACGCCTGGGCCAGATCAATCTTAGTGTAGTGTTTTCCTCCAGATAGCGAGGCGAAAATATCTTCAATCCGCGGAAGCGGATATTGTACCATGTGAAGGACTGGGTTCACTGTCACCTTAAAGTCCCCACAGATGTGAACCTTCTTTGGTTCCCCAGGCGTATTACTCAACGACCTATTCATTACAGGAACGATGGGTGTAGCCCACTCGCTCCAGACCACTTTGGACAGTAGTCCAGAACGTTCCAACCCTTCTAGCTCTGCTTTGACGGCTGGGCGGATCGCATAAGGCACCGGTCTGGCCTTAAAAAACTTTGGGTTTGCATTTTCCTCTATTTTGATCGTCGCTGTTATGCCTTTTAGTGTTCCGAGTCCCTCCTGGAACACTTCTTGTGCGTCAGTTAGCATTTTTGACAGTCGTCCAGGTGTGACGTCGTCATCCTTTTTGGCATCTACCGTCAGTGCTTGTATGGAATGCCAATCTAACTGTATCTTCCGGATCCATTCACGTCCTAGTAGTGGTGGTCCTCCATCTGGCAATACATATAGGTCCATTTTTGGTGTTTCCTTGCCGTTGTATATCACGTTCACCCTTATTTTTCCTTTGGGGTAGACTTTTTGCCCCGTGTACGTCTTCAAGGCAATCTCTGTATCTCTCAAGGGTATATGTGAGAATAGCCGCTTGTAGTCCCTTCGGTTTATGACTGTTAGGGCTGATCCTGTGTCCAATTCCATTTTCACTTGGACTCCATCTATCTTGAGCGTGACCCAGATAGTTTGGTGATCCTCCATTTTGATTACATTATGTAGTTTCAGACAACCCAGCTCCTTGCTTCCAGAGTCTGTATCACTTTTCTGTTCGTCTGAACTACTCTCTGTCACCTTATGTACCTTTTTGTACTTCTCCTGTGGAGATTTCTTGCTGCTGGTTTTCTTTCCCGACCTGCAGACTCTTGCTATGTGTCCTACTTTTCCACACTGTCTGCACACTTGGTCCTTGAACCAACAATCCTTATGGTCGTGTGTTGTTCTGCCGCAGCGATAACACTTCACTGCTCCATATGACATTTCATTTGTGCCATATTCTTGCGGTCTCTGTTGTATCTCTGCAGCGCCCCGTGCAGCTGCTTCGTGTGATACTGCCATGCTGAAAGCCTTGTCCAGCGTAAGATCCTTTTCTGATAGAAGCCGTTTCTGGGTTCCTTCACTTTAAAGCCCACACACAAACTTGTCCCTTAAAGTATCTGCTAGTCCCGTTCCAAACTGGCAGTGTTTCGATAGCTTGCGCAGTTCCGTTAAATACTCAGCATTACTTTCGTCTTTATGCTGGTTCCTTTTGTGAAACTTAAATCTTTCTGCTATCAGCAGCTGTGTGGGGTTTAAGTAGTCCTGTAGGATTGCCACTATGCTTTCAAAATCCTTTTCCACTGGCTTCTCTGGGGTTACTAGGTTTCGCAGTAAGCCGTACGTTTTTGCACCCATGGAATTCAACAATACCAGTGCTTTCCTGGCATCTGGCACTTCATTCGCCTTGCAGTGCACTTCTATGCGTTCTACATATGTCGCCCAATCTTCGACTTCATTGTCGAACGCTGTGACACTGCCACTCTTCGGCATCCCTGGGTGTGGTTAGACTGGCTTAAAATGGCATCTCCCGTGCTTTCCTTTCCTCCCCCGTGGACGCTGTTCAGCCCTTGAACACCGGCCGTGCTCTGCGCATTTTCCTGCGCGCCTCTCTCATTGACGCCGCTCGGTCCTGAACCCCGGCTGCACCCTGTGCGCTTTACCCTCTCTCTCTTTTTTTTTTCCGTCGACGCCGCTCGGTCTTCAATCCCGGCCGTGCCCCGTGCGCTTTACCCTCTCTCTGCTCCCGTCGACGCTGCTCGGCCTTTTCCTGTGCCGTCGGTCGGCTCTAGCCGCTGCTGTGCGGGAAGGGTCCGCGCCGTACCTGTTGCCAGCCCGTCATAAGAACATAAGAACATAAGAAATAGGAGCAGGAGTAGGCCAATCGGCCCCTCGAGCCTGCTCCGCCATTCAATAAGATCATGGCTGATCTGATCCTAACCGCCAATCCACTATCACAGAACCATCTCCTGAATCTAACAGAATTAGACACACGAAATAGGAGCAGGATCATGCTACACGGCCCCTGGGCCCGCTCCGCTACCCACAGGGCCATGACCGATCCGAACCTAGACTCATGTCCAAATTCCTGCCCGCTCCCCGTAACCCTTAATTCCCTTTACTTCTAGGAAACTGTCTATTTCTGTTTTAAATTTATGTAATGATGTAGCTTCTACAGCTTTTTGGGGCAGCATATTCCATGGACCTACCACCCTCTGAGTGAAGTAGTTCCTCCTCATCTCAGTTTTGAAAGAGCAGCCCCTTATTCTAAGACTATGCCCCCTAGTTCTAGTTTCACCCATCATCGGGAACATCTTCCCCGCATCCACCCGATCCAACCCCTTCACAATCTTATATGTTTCAATAAGATCGCCTCTCATTCTTCTTTACTCCAATGAGTAGAGTCCCAATTTACTCAACCTCTCCTCATATGTCCATCCCCTCATCCCCGGGATTAACTGAGTGAACCTTCTTTGTACTGACTCGAGAGCAAGTATGTCCTTTCTTAAGTATGGACACCAAAACTGTACGCAGTATTCCAGGTGCGGTCTCACCAATACCTTGTACAACTGAAGCAATACCTCCCTATTTTTCTATTCTATCCCCCTAGCAATGAAAGCCAACATTCCATTGGCCTTCTTAATCACTTGCTGCACCTGCATACCAACCTTTTGAATTTCGTGCACCAGGACCCCCAGATCCCTTTGTACTTCAGTACTTTCCAGTTTCTTGCCATTAAGATAATAACTTGCTCTACGATTTTTCCTGCCAAAGTGCATAACCTCACACTTTCCAGTATTGTATTCCATCTGCCAAATCTCTGCCCACTTACTTAGCCTGTCTATGTCCCCTTGCAGGTTTTTTATGTCCTCCTCACTCACTACTTTCCCTCCCATCTTAGTATCATCTGCAAACTTTGATATGTTACACTCGGTCCCCTCCTCCAAATCGTTAATATAGATTGTAAAGAGTTGGGGACCCAGCACTGACCCCTGCAGAACACTGTTATGTTCATTAATAAATAGACATTCTTATTATGAACACAGCTAGCTTTTGCTAGCTACTTTTATTGAGCACATGTGGACTTGTGCAGCATCTTGTAGAGGCTTCCATCTTGACTGCTGCCTTGTGGGTAGCCTAGCCTCATGGGTAATGTAGTCTTAATATGATATATAGCTGGGTAGTGTAGTCTTATACATACAGCTATATACAGCTCTACTGCTCCACTTAGTGTCCACCACAGAATGACATGTTATTGATCACTACATCCTCCTTTCTTTGAGGTTTAACAAAATCAATATCAATCAACTTTCAAGAAAACAATAAAGATAATATCAGTAACACTTTTGTTAGTGCTCTATAAACATAAGCATTTTCAAAACAGTCAACACATTTTCAAAGCTTTACATTACATAAGAACATAAGAACATAAGAAATAGGAGCAGGAGTAGGCCAATCGGCCCCTCGAGCCTGCTCCGCCATTCAATAAGATCATGGCTGATCTGATCCTCACAGAACCATCTCCTGAATCTAACAGAATTAGACACACGAAATAGGAGCAGGATCAGGCTACACGGCCCCTGGACCTGCTCCGCTACCCACAGGGCCATGACCGATCCGAACCTAGACTCATGCCCAAATTCCTGCCTGCTCCCCATAACCCTTAATTCCCTTTACTTCTAGGAAACTGTCTATTTCTGTTTTAAATTTATGTAATGATGTAGCTTCTACAGTTTTTTGGGGCAGCATATTCCATGGACCTACCACCCTCTGAGTGAAGTAGTTCCTCCTCATCTCAGTTTTGAAAGAGCAGCCCCTTATTCTAAGACTATGCCCCCTAGTTCTAGTTTCACCCATCATCGGGAACATCTTCCCTGCATCCACCCGATCCAACCCCTTCACAATCTTATATGTTTCAATAAGATCACCTCTCATTCTTCTGAACTCCAATGAGTAGAGTCCCAATCTACTCAACCTCTCCTCATATGTCCATCCCCTCATCCCCGGGGTTAACCGAGTGAAGCTTCTTTGTACTGACTTGAGAGCAAGTATGTCCTTTCTTAAGTATGGACACCAAAACTGTACGCAGTATTCCAGGTGCGGTCTCACCAATACCTTGTACAACTGAAGCAATACCTCCCTATTTTTATGTTCTATTACCCTAGCAATGAAAGCCAACATTCCATTGGCCTTCTTAATCACTTGCTGCACCTGCATACTAACCTTTTGAGTTTCGTGCACCAGGACCCCCAGATCCCTTTGTACTTCAGTACTTTCCAGTTTCTTGCCATTAAGATAATAACTTGCTCTACGATTTTTCCTGCAAAAGTGCATAACCTCACACTTTCCAGTATTGTATTCCATCTGCCAAATCTCTGCCCACTTACTTAGCCTGTCTATGTCCCCTTGAAGGTTTTTTATGTCCTCCTCACTCACTACTTTCCCCCCCATCTTAGTATCATCTGCAAACTTGGATATGTTACACTCGGTCCCCTCCTCCAAATCGTTAATATAGATTGTAAAGAGTTGGGGACCCAGCACTGACCCCTGTGGAACACCACTAGTTACTGATTGCCAGTCCGAGAATTAACCATTTATCCCAACTCTCTGCCTTCTGTTAGATAGCCAATCCTCTATCCATGCCAGAATATTACCCCCAATCCTGTGATTTTTTATCTTAAGCAATAATCTTTTGTGTGGCACCTTGTCAAATGCCTTTTGGAAGTCTAAATACACTACGTTCACTGGTTCCCCTTTATCCACCCTATATGTTACTTCCTCAAAGAACTCCAGCAAATTTGTCAAACATGACTTCCCCTTCATAAAACCATGCTGACTTTGTTCTATTAAATTATGATTATCCAAATGTCCTGTTACTGTCTCCTTAATAATGGACTCCAAAATTTTACCTACCACAGATGTTAGGCTAACCGGTCTATAGTTTCCAGCCTTCTGTCTACTGCCCTTTTTAAATAAGGGTGTTACATTAGCAGTTTTCCAGTCTGCCGGGACCATTGCCGAGTCCAGGGAGTTTTGGAAAATTATTACCAATGCATCCACAATCCCTACCGCCACTCCCCTCAAGACCCTAGGATGTAAGCCATCAGGTCCAGGTGATTTATCCGCCTTGAGTCCCATTATTTTACCGAGTACCACTTCCTTAGTGATTTTGATCGTGTTTAGCTCCTCCCCCCCTTTAGCCCCCTGTTTGTCCAGTGTTGGGATATTCTTAGTGTCTTCTACTGTAAAGACTGATGTAAAATATTCATTCAGTGTTTTTGCCATCTCCATATTTCCCACCATTAATTTCCCGGTCTCATCCTCTAAGGGACCAACATTTACTTTAGCCACCCTTTTTCTTTTTATATAACTATAAAAACTCTTACTATCTGTTTTTATATTTTTTGCTAATTTACTTTCATAATCTATCTTCCCTTTCTTAATCAATCTTTTTGTTATTTTTTGCTGTCTTTTAAAGTTTTCCCAATCCTCTATCCTCCCACTAGATTTGGCTACCTTATATGCCCTTGTTTTTAGTCGAATACTATCCTTAATTTCTTTACTTAGCCACGGATGGCTGTCTTTTATTTTATACCCTTTTCTTCTCAGTGGAATATATATTTTTTGGAAGTTGTAAAATAACTCCTTAAATGTACACCACTGATCATGTATCATCTTACCCTTTAATCTATTTTCCCAATCCACTCTACTCAATTCCGCTCTCATACCTTCATAGTCTCCTTTATTCAAGCTTAGCACGCTTGTTTGAGATCCAACCTTCTCACCCTCTAATTGAATATGGAATTCAACCATGTTAAGGTCACTCATTCCAAGGGGATCCTTTACTAGGACATTTTTAATTAATCCTGTCTCATTACACAGGACCAGATCTAAGGTTGCCTGCCCCCTGGTCGGTTCAGTTACATACTGCTCAAGAAACCCATCCCTAATACACTCAATGAACTCATCCTCAAGGCAGCCCTGCCCAATTTGATTTGTCCAATTAATATGATAGTTAAAATCCCCCATAATTATAGATGTTCCCTTATTACAAGCCTCAACTATTTCCTGATTGATACTCCATCCAATCGAGTTGCCACAGTTCGGAGGCCTATAGACTACGCCCACTAGTGTTTTTTTCCCCTTATTATTCCTTACCTCCACCCAAACTGTTTCATTGTCCTGATCTTTTGACCCAATATCATTTCTCTGTATTACAGTGATTCCTTCCTTTATTAACATAGCCACCCCACCTCCCCTTCCTTCCTGCCTTTCCTTCCTGATCGTTAAATAACCTGGTATGTTTAATTCCCAGGCATTGTCACCCTGCAGCCATGTTTCTGTAATGGCCACAAGATCATACCCATATGTAGTTATTTGTGCCATTAACTCATCTATTTTGTTACGAATGCTACGTGCATTCAGATAGAGAACTTTCAAAGATGTTTTGTGACACTTAGTTCCTGCTTTTGCCCTTTTTATTACTTTACCTTTTACTCCATACCTTCTGCCCCTTCCTGACATGCTCTGGTTTTTAATTTCCCCACTGCTACCTAAGTCTATGACCTTCTCTCTTGTCATTTGTATTATTTGCTCTCTAGGAACCTCCCCCCCACTAGTTAGTTTAAAGCCCTCTCTACAGCCCTAGTTATATGATCCGCCAGGACTCTCGTCCCAGCACTGGCCAAGTGAAGCCCGTCCCAACGGAACAGCTCCCTCCTGCCCCAGTACTGGTGCCAGTGTCCCAGGAAGCAAAACCCATTTCTCCCACACCAGTCTTTGAGCCACGCATTTAACTCTCTAATTTTATTTGTCCTAGCCAAATTCGCTCGTGGCTCAGGTAATAATCCAGAGATTATTACCCTTGTGGTTCTGCTTTTTAATTTGGCCCCTAGCTGCTCAAACTCCCTCAGCAGAACCTCCTTCCTTGTCCTATCTATGTCATTGTAATCAAAGATTAAGTCTATCAGGCTCTTTTACTTCACGTGTGGATCTTCTCAACACGGGTAAGTCTGATGTGTCTTCATGAGATTGTTCTGGCGGTGAATGACAAGATGCAGTTGCGGCATTGTCATCATTCTGCTCTTCTATAGATCGAGGTCTCCTTGCGATCTTTGCTTGGAGAGGGTTTCAGTGTTTCCTTCACTCTTCATGCCATAACTCTCAATGTAGTCAATGCACTCTCAAAAAACTGCTGGCAGCTGGATCCCATCATACAGCATAGTCCTCTCAGCAGCCTCGGCTAATGGAACACCAAAGATTGGCCTGAGGAAAGAAGGAATATCCACCGGAACTGCTTCCTGCTCTGGTGCAGGCTTCTTCTTTTTCTTTTTCTCTTTCCACTGCTTAACAACATCTGCTGCGGTTATATCTTTGGACTTTTTCTCCTTGTTTTTTTCCTCTTTGTGCTTTTCTTCCTTTGGCTTCTCTTTGACCTTAAAGTCTTTTTCTTTCTTCTTGGAGAAACGAGGCTTTTTGAAGACATGGATACCCTTTGGCCTTTTCATCCTTGATGGGCTCTCTGCTTCATCACCTGAGTCATCTGGTCTGCTTATGGCACAGTTTATACGGTAAACTCTTTTGACCAGTTCTAAGCCCTCACAAGCTTTGTCACCCAGTAGTGAATCAAGCCTTTCAGCCACAACAGAAAACATGAGATGATGCACTTTGTCTTTGACTGTCACTTTAAGTCTGCATACACCTAAGCTATCTATTTTCTGTCCATTATAGTCCTTCAGTAGTGCTGACTTTTTCTGTATTTTGGGCTTTTCTTTCATATTGTTAATGTCACTCATATTGATTAGGTTTGCTTTTGCCCCAGTGTCCAGTTTCAATGTAACTAATGCTCCATTTATCTGCAGTGGGATCATCCATTTGTCCTCTTTTACTGCATTAACTTTATGTTCAGCATTGTCTATTTCTGAGGGCTGCACATTTTCTGTATCTTTTTTGATATCGTCACATGACACCATTCCTACAAAAAATGTCTCACTTAAATCAGTGTCCTCAATTACATTAACTCGTTGCCCTTTCTTAGTTTGTACTTTTGAAAAGCATTGTTTGGCAAAGTGATTCTTTCCATTACACTTTGTGCACATTTTTCCAAACGCTGGGCATTGTCTTAACTGGTGTTTGTAACCACAGCATTTACAATTAAAAATTTCATCCTCCGATTGCTTTTCATTTCTGTTCTGCCCATGTTTCTTCCCCTTATAGGACACAGCACCAACAGCAGCATTATCACTCATTACAATTGCATCATTATTGATTTCACTGAAAGTCTTCGCGTGCTTTCGAGCTAGCTCGCTGGCTTGGCATATTTTCACTGCATTTTCCAAATTTAGTTCGGTTTCTCTCAACAGATGTTCCATGACTTTTTTATCATGAATACCAAACACAATCTGGTCACGAATCATGGATGCTTTGAGCTCAGAGAAATTACATGTCTGTGCTTTCAGTTTCAGATCAGTTATAAAGCTATCAAAAGTCTCATTTTGCTGCTGTGTCCGAGAACAGAAGATGTATCTTTCATAGGTCTCATTCTTTTTGGGAGAGCAATGTGCATCAAATTTTTTTAGCAATCTTCTAATTTTTCTCTGTTCTCCACTGGATTAAATACAAATGTATTAAATACCTCTATCGCCTGTGGGCCTGCAACCGTAAGCAGCAACGCTATCTCCCTTGCGTCTGGCTTCGTACTGAATCCGATGGCTGCAATGTAGAGTTTGAATTGTTGTTTAAGAGTCTGCCAATTGTAGTCGATGTTTCCTGTGAGTTTCAAATGCTCTGGTGGCTTCAAATTCTCCATGTCGCTTTTCACAATTTTCAGCAGATCTTCACCACCCTGGTACCATGTTATGTTCATTAATAAATAAGCATTCTTATTATGAACACAGCTAGCTTTTGCTAGCTACTTTTATTGAGCACATGTGGACTTGTACAGCATCTTGTAGAGGCTTCCATCTTGACTGCTGCCTTGTGGGTAGCCTAGCCTCATGGGTAATGTAGTCTTAATATAATATATAGCTGGGTAGTGTAGTCTTATACATACAGCTATATACAGCTCTACTGCTCCACCTAGTGTCCACCACAGAATGACATGTTATTGATCACTACAAACACCACTAGTTACTGATTGCCAGTCTGAGAATGAACCATTTATCCCAACTCTCTGCCTTCTGTTAGATAGCCAATCCTCTATCCATGCCAGAATATTACCCCCAATCCTGTGATTTTTTATCTTAAGCAATAATCTTTTGTGTGGCACCTTGTCAAATGCCTTTTGGAAGTCTAAATACACTACGTCCACTGGTTCCCCTTTATCCACCCTATATGTTACTTCCTCAAAGAACTCCAGCAAATTTGTCAAACATGACTTCCCCTTCATAAAACTATGCTGGAGTCTCCGCCGGGTGGTCGACGCCCGTGCTGGTGGAATCGGCCTTTTTCTGCAGAGTTGCAGGTAGGTTCGAATCGACTCGTCGCCAATGTTAAATCCTTGAATCTTGCTGTATGGTGTCCTTCAATTTATAGACAGAGACTGCAGAGGAACAATCAACAGGTGTTTACTGGATGAAGATTACTCTAAAACTAAAAGTACAGATCCCTACTCAGGGTTTATATACAGGTGTAGTCACTGCTGGTACTACAGTATACAGGAGCTGTAAAAAGTAGTTCTCCCCTTAAAGGTACATACACTACAGTGGCCATTCTGCTTTCTGTGCCGGTGAGATGAGGGACTCCCGAGACTTGAAGGAAGGAAGGCTGTAAAGCTAAGTAAAGGTAATTCAACTTCTTTAAACACTTTACACACACCAAACACACTTACCTCTGCACTCATGCACCCATCACTCACCTGAACACCGGACATCTCGAACCCTCCAAGCCCTTCAGCTCGACGGTCCGCCTCGCTAAATTGGTGTGGTTTGGAGCCGTCAGGAATCCCACACTTCAGGGATAAAAATAGGGATTAGGCTAAAAACTGCCTGTTAACTAACTGTTTACAGGCAGTTAATTGGCACTAATCCCCTTCCTGCCTCGGGGAGGCGGCTCCCAGCACAGGTCAGGTATCTGCCTCCTTTGAAACTGGCATGGAGGTGGGTTGGGGGCGGGATGGATTCGTGCCCCCCAATTTCACGATTTTAACCCCCCACATGCCTCCAATCCCGCCTCCACGGCCCAATGAAAATCCTGCCCAAAGGGTGAAAGCTCCCTGCTTAAATTTAATGCTGATTAATTTCAGGGAAATTAGTTTGAAAGTGTATATGCCTTGCTAACAGCGATACTGTGAAATTTTATTATTTGCACTGTCATAATGAGTGCTGCAAAATAGATTGTTTCATTTATATTCTGCATCTTTCTTAATGTACAGCAGCTCTAAACATTCATTTCTGGCCCAAAGCTAGACCTCTTGATTCAGTTTCAGTATGTCATTTAAGTGGTTATGTGTGTAAGCCCAGACTGTATGTGTCAACAGGTTATTAATTTATGGAAGGCATCACAGCAGAACTTGATCACATGCCTGATGTCCAAACATACACATTTTCTGATAAGGGGGCTCAGTGGATGATTAGGAACATAAGAACATAAGAAATAGGAGCAGGAATAGGCCACTTGGTCCCTCGAGCCTGCTCCGCCATTCAATAAGATCATGGCTGATCTTGGGCTCAAAGCCACTTCCCTGCCCGCTCCCCATAACCCTTCACTCTCTTATCTTGCAAAAATCTGTCTATCTCCACCTTAAATATATTTAATGACCCAGCCTCATGGCTCTCTGAGGCAGAGAATTCCACAGATTAACGACCCTCTGAGAGAAGAAATTCCTCCTCATCTCAGTTCTAAAAGGGTGACCCTTTATTCTGAAATTATGCCCCCGAGTTCTAGATTTCCCCACGAGGGGAAACATCCTCTCTGCATCTACCTTGTCGAGTCCCGCAGTATCTTATGTTTCAATAAGATCACCTCTCATGCTTCTAAATTCCAATGAGTATAGGCCCAACCTGCTCAACCTTTCTTCATAAGTCAACCCCCTCATCTCTGGAATTAACCTAGTGAATCGTCTCTGAACTGCAGTGGGAAACTTGGCTGATTTTCCCCTTCCCCTAACCTAGGGGCACTAAGGTCAATTGTACTGCCGGCTTCTGAGATCAACAAATTCAGCATGGACCAGTGATCGAACCTACAACCTCTATGTATGGGTTGGAGCTGCTCAGGCCTCATGTGTAAAACTCCAATGCATAATTTATATAGATTATGTGCAAATTCTGAAAAAATATACAAACAGCAGGAAAGTATTTGCTTTTGAACACATGTGTACTATACAGGTTCAGTTTTAGCATCACATAACTAGCTGCACCAGAGATTCCCCCTTCCAGAATATGTTTCTTTTTAAAATCCCAATCTAGACACCAATCATGGAAAAGTGCAGTGACATTAATCTTTTCACTAATACTTCAATGCACTGAGCCAAACAAACAGCTTAATTTTCTTCTTTAAATTTAATTTAGATGCTTGCACATAGCTCATGTGGCTCGGTGTCAAACTTTGTTTGATAGCGCTCCTGTTAAGCGGCTTGGGATGTTTTAATATAATAATAATAATAATAATAATAATAATTCAACTTTATTGTCACTGTACAATGCACAAGTACATGAACAACAAAATGTGATCTTGCAAGCTCCCATGAGTCCAGTACAAATAACATTAACATTAAACGTAAATAGCACTGTCCTGGGAGAAGCAAAGCCGCTGCGTCTGTGCGCGCCGCCATTCCATTTCCACCATTCCTCCTGTCCGACAATCTTCAGCCCAATGCCCGGGCCTGCTCACCAGCCGCCCCTCGCGGGGCTCCTTCCGTGACCTTCTCACAAGTTGTTGTTGTTGTTTACAATCTTACTTATCAGTTGCTTAATATTTCCAAGTTGTGAACTGGCAGTCCAGGCACTATACGCTCTATATTTTACCTGTTTGTAGTGCTGTGCTGTCTCCCGCCCGGATTCTGAGGGCCTCTGTCTGATGGGAACAGAGCAGTAGTGCCCTGAAAATCACAGCGCAGAAGATACTTCCTCATTCCTACCACCATTTTCCCCGTGGACCTTCAACAGGGCAGCTCAGGCGCTCTGTCCACTGCTATTGCTTTGCCCACCACTCGCCAAAACTTAAAATCACCCTGTGTCCTCTCCTAGCTCTCTGTTCTACATTTACTTCTTGTTTCACTATGTTGTTCACCTTCTTGCGCTTCTTTATTCTTTCCTCCTGAGCTGCCCTTCATCATTGCCCCCTTCCCTCTGCTTACTGTTCCTTTCCCTTCCATTTTTCCTCCCCTCCTTACTTAGCTTCCTGGGTCCTCACACTTCCCCTTCCCAGTCACCTCCTTTCACCCATTTCATCTTCCCTGGTCCCTCTTTCCCCTATTTCTTTCTTTACCTGCTCCCCATTTGCCTCTTCGCACTTCGGCTGTAAAATTTGTGCCCTCTCCGATACACCCACTTTTCATTATCCCCAACTTTACATCTTTATTCTTGAAATATCCTTCTAAATAAATGTTTACCCTTCACTCCCAACACTTCCCATTCATCATGCACCTCATCCACACCTTTCTTCTTATTTCCAGACCTTACTCTCTCCCAACTTCCCCCTTAGTCTTTGCCTAACCTATTTCCCACCACCTTCTTTACCAACCATAACTACTCCCTTTCTCTCACATTTCCTTTTCACCCCAGTTACCGCATTCACCTCTCGCTGACTATCCTTAATTTCACACACATCTTTCCCACCGACTCCTACTGCTCCCCTCATCCAGCTCTCACCTTCCTCTTTAACCCCTATCTTTCCCCTAACTCTCCCTTAATCCTATTTCCTTCTCACCCTCACCCACCACTCCACCCCACCCCACCCCACCCCTCACAATAATGAACAGTTGCACAAAATTTTCCACTTTCTAATATAATAATATGCTGCAATTGAATCAGTTCCTCCACCAATTTAATTCTGGTGAGGTTACCTCCTCCAACAGTAGATTTCAGAAGCATGTGAAGTCAGTCACAGTTTATTTCTGGGTAACATGGCATTAGTTTTCTTTTGTCCCTATCACCCCATGTCCCCTTCATAAAAATGTCTGTGTCTTACATGTAGGCAGCCTTTACATACTGTACCAGTGTTTCAGTTGCCTAATTGGAAGTGTGCAGAAATTCAAAGAATCTTCTTGAGTGGCAAATTCCACACCTATTAACACAGCCTAAACACTTGCACTGTTTAAGATACCGCAGTTATAGAGAAGAACTCATGTATCATTATCAAAATTAACAGTTCTGTTTAAGATAATGGCTTCTTGAAATAACCTTCTAAATAATTGTGTTGCAAAATCTGGATCCCACCTGAAATGATTTTCGTCACCTCTATAGCTCCCACCACTATCACTTGTTTTTCTTGGACAGCTCAGTTCAGATTCTCTAGAAGACACGAGGGAGCACCATTTTCAATTCAAGAATTGCACTGGGCTTTGAAATTTACACAATGAGCCACCTTCTTGTATCTATACTCTTGGCCTTTGCTTATTTCTTCAAAGATTTCAATACTTCCTCTATCTGATTCACAAATTTTCCCTAACATTGCACCATGACAGAACTTATACACAGTTTTGTTTGCTATGCCTCGCATGATTGTATTCAACTTTGTGGATTGTTTGGAGGACAAACTTCGACACACCCATGGCAGTCCATTTGCTTATTTGAGCACACAGGTTTATATTCACTCACGTACACATTGCTCCCACTAATTCTTGAGCATTGTTGCATGCACAATTTCAGTTACGTTGATAGACTGGAGAAGCTGGGGTTGTTCTCCTTGGAGCAGAGAAAATTGAGAGGAGATTTGATAGAGGTGTTCAAAATCATGAGGTCTGGACAGAGTAGATAGAGAGAAACTGTTCCCATTGGCAGAAGGGTCGAGAACCAGAGGACACAGATTTAAGGTGATTGGCAAAAGAACCAAAGGCGACGTAAGAAAAAATTCTTATGCAGCGAGTGGTTAAGATCTGGAACTCACTTCCTGAAAGGGTGGTGGAAGCAGACTCAATCTTATCTTTCAAAAGGGAGATGGAAAAGTATCTGAAGGAAAAAAATTTGCAGCGCTATGGGGAAAGGGCGGGGGAATAGGACTAGCTGAGAGTCAGCACGGGCTCGATGGGCTGCCTTCTATGATTCTACAATGCTCTTCTCCCTTTCAAAACATGAGGCTATGTAGATTGAAAGAATTGGCTGCAGCAATGTTTTGTGCTAAATAATTTTTTGAGGGATAGAGTGGAGGTGGGTGGGTAGGGAGATGATCAGTCCTCACCCTATTGTAAGGTCAGTGGGGTAGGGAAAGACCTGCCATTGGTTAAAAGTAAGTGCAAGAGAAGCAGCAGCGCATCTACCATGATCAATTGTTTTATTCCTGAATCATAAATCAATAAACAAAAGATAGGCAATTGTGAGCTGACGAGCCCTGGACCTGATACTACGGTTGTGACCATCAAGGAAAGGAGGGGAAGCCACATAGAAGAATTTTTTAAAATCTGGTGGGATGAAATATATTTAAAAAAAATTTGAACACTGATCTTTTCTAGAATTTATTTCCTTAAAGTCTTCTGGTGCTGGTCACGTCAACAATGTTCCAGAGAAGATTATTTAAGTTGAATCTAGCTGGTGTACTTACTAACCACATGGAGGTCTGCACTGACTGTAATGGCAGACATAGCAGAAGTGAACACTGCTGCTACAGTGTATGCTGCATATTGGCTATAGACCAAGGCGGTGGTAGATGCATAAAACATGCAAATTGCAATATAAAGTACAAATAAAAGGAGACAAAGGAAGCGCGATACTGGTTGACACTTCATGACAAGTTCATTAGGAAATTCCCAACCATCCTAGGTGCCCCTTCATGCCGAGAGAGATCAACATGTGAAATGGACTTTCAGATCTGGTAGTGGAAGCTAAAATTCTGGAAATCATTTAACAGTTGGATGGTGGGTACAAAGGAAGAAAAGCGTAGATGCTTTCTGGATGGATGAGCTAAGATGGGCAAAATGGCCTTCCATATCTATCTTGTGATCTCTGCTGTAGCCATTTATTCTATATTTTGATGCATTAATGCAAGAACTACCATTGACTTGAATCCGTACTGCAGGACCAGATGAAGATTTGAAGGGATTATTACTAGTCCTAGCTCCTTTAGGGCTACCCCGGATCAGGCGTATTCCCCAGATGTTCACTTTCAACTAAAGTTTGAGGTAGCCAAATCCTAGAGACGCTTAATTGGGTCTAAAGGTCCAGACTATCTCTCCCTAAAGGAAAGGAACAACCTGAAGATGTTACCGTCCTCCAGATAGCACTTTTAATAAGTTTAGCTAGACTGTAACGTTATGGATATTATGAGGGCCCGGAAAACTCCCTCAGAATTCTGCAACTCCTCACCAAGGAGCGTACAGAGATTGAGTTCGCGAGTTTGATACAGAAGTATTATGTGAGACAATTCTAAAAATATATAGATTTATTAAAGAACCGACATGTAATTAGATGTTTCAATCGCAACATTAACAGTTCCAAATACAAAAAACTTACAATTCCATTATCAGAAATCCTTATTCTCAAATCTTAACTTCGCTAGTTTTATAGTTCTTCGTTTATTCCAGGATATCCACCAAAATCAAATACAATACCTTGATCCCCGAGATACAAAGAGTTGAAGACTTACAGAGCTAGCTCTTAAGCCGAGAATCGCTTTACCCCTTTACAGCGAATCTATCATCCCATTTGAAAGTTCAATTTTTATACCCTTTTGCAGTGGTATTCACATTGAAGTTTTCTGCTGATGTAAGCTAATTATCTCTAGTCATTTTTCTGCTGACCCCTGCTATTTTTACAGTTACATCAGCTGGTAGCATTAAGAATTATGTCTCTACCCTAGATGTTTGAAGCTTATCATAAAAAAAGTGTGGAGCAGGTGCATCTATTTGATGTCATTTTTACCAAGGTCTTCTATTTGTGTCTTTTTACGAAGTATAAATTAAAACACCTCAACTGGGCGCACCATTGTTTTCTTCAGCTGGTTGTAACAGACTCATGTGTCCTGTGTTTCATTTGATGCCATTTTTACGAAGGCATATGTTTCTTAATTTTCTGTGTTTCTTTCTGACGTGTAATTTAGGACACCTTAGCAGGGTATACCATTGTGTTCTTTCCAAAGTTTCAGACTTTCACGAGCTTCCAACCTCCTGTTTCAATAAGGTTATTGATTCAGTGTCAACAACTTATCTTAATAGCCTGTATGCTGTTCACAACTTCTCCATTGTTAGGTTTTTAGATTTTCAAGCCCAGTTTGTCATGTTACATTTTCAAGCCCAGTTTGTCATGTTACAAAGGCCAGAATTCTTTCATAGAATGGTGTATTTTTCTGAATATGGCTTATTCCTTCATAGATTACAACTGGGATTAGTTATGAAGATGTACTTTTTAAAATAAATTCACAGGATGGGGGCATCACTGGCAAGGTCAGTATTTATTGCCCATCACAAATTGCCCTTGAGAAGGTGGTGGTGGTGAGCCACCTTCTTGAACCGCTGCAGTCTGTGTGATGAAGGTACGCCCACAATGCTGTTAGGTAGAAAATTCCAGGATTTTGACACGGCAATAATGAAGGAAAGGCAATATATTTTCAAGTCAGGCTACGGTGTGACTTGGAGGGGAACTTGAAGGTGGTAGTGTTCCCATGTGTCTGCTGCCCTTGCCCTTCTAGGTGGTAGAGGTCATGGGTTTGGGAGATGCTGTGGAAGAAGCCATGGCACATTTCTGCAGTGCATCTTGTAGATGGTACACACTGTAGCCACAGTCTGTCTGTGGTGGAGGGAGGAAATGTTTTAAGGTAGTGGATGGGGTGCAAATTAAGTGGGCTGCTTTGTGCTGGATGATGTCAAGCAGGTGGAGAGTATTGCATCACACTCCTGCCTTGTGCCTTGTAGATGGTGGAAAGACTTTAGGGAGTGTGGAGGGGAGACTCTCACTGCAGAATACACAGCCTTTGACCTGCTCTTGTAGCCACAGAATTTATGTGGCTGGTCCAGTTAAGTTTCAGTTCAATGCTAAGCTCTAGGATGTTGATGGTGGGAGGATTCAACAACGGCAATACAGTTGAATGTTAAGGGGAGGTGATTAGAGTCTTGCTTGTTGGAGATGGTCATTGCCTGGCACTTATGTAGCACAAATGTTACTTGCCACTTATCAGCCCAAGCCTGAATGTCATCCGGGTCTTGCTGCATGCTAGCATGGACTTCAATTATCTGAGGAGTTGCGAATGGAACTGAACACCATGCAATCATCAGCAAACATCCCCAATTCTGACATGAAGGGAAGGCCATTGATGAAGCAGCCAAAGATGGTTGGGCCTAGGACTCTACCCCGAGGAACTGCTGCAGCGATGTCCTGGGCCGAGATGATTGGCCTCCGATAACCGCAACCATCTTCCTTTGTGCTAGTTATGACTCTAGCCAGTGGAGAGTTACTCTTCGCCACACGCACACACTACTACCACCATCCCACCCCCACATTCCCATTGACTTCAGTGCTACTAGGACTCCTTGATGCCACAGTCAAATGCTGGGTGTTTTAATCTACATATAGACTGGCCCACTAAATTAGCAATAATAGTGTGGAGGGTGAATTCCTGGAATCTGTACAAGATGGTTTTTCAGACCAGTACCTTGAGGAGCCAACTAGTGAACAGGCTATCCTAGATGGGTTATAGTGCAATGAGAAGATGTTAATTAATAAATCAGGGAAGAGTGACCATAACATGATAGAATTCTTCATTAAAAAAAAGGTGGAAAGTGAAAAAGTCCAATCCAAAACTAGGGTCCTAAATCTAAACAAAGGAAACTACGAAGGTATGAGGAGTGAGTTGGCTGTGATCTATTGGAGAGCTCCATTAAAAGGCATGATGGTGGATAGGCAATGGCTAACATCTAAGGAACGAATGCATGAATTGCAACAGTTACACATTCCTTTCTGCCACAAAAACACAAAAGAAAAAGCGGTCCAAGCAAGGCTAACAAAAGAAATTAAGGATAGTATTAGATCCAAAGAGGAGTCATATAAAGTTGCCAGAAAAAATAGCAAACCTGAGGATTTGGAGCAATTTAGAGTTCAGTAAAAAAGGATCAAGAGATTGATTAAGAGGGGAAAGAGTGTATCAGAGTAAACTTGCAAGGAACATAAAAAGCGGACTGTAAAAGCTTCTACAAGTATGTAAAAAGAAAAGTGAAGACAAATGTAGGTCCCTTAAAGTCAGAAACGGGAGAATTTATAATGGGGAACAAGGAAATGGCAGAGCAATTAAAGAAATACTTTGGTTCTATCTCCACAGAAGAGGACATAAATAACTTCCCAGAAATGCTAGGGAACCAATGTTCTAGTGAGAAGGAGGAATTAAGAGATTAGTAAAAAAAAAAAAAAGTGCTGGAGAAATTAATGGGACTGAAAGCCGATAAATCCCCAGGGCCTGATGATCTGCATCCCAGAGTACTAAAAGAGGTAGCCATGGAAATAATGGATGCATTGGTTGTTATCTTCCATAATCTATAGAATTTTGGAACAGTTCCTGCAGATTAGTGGGGTTACATTTGCCACCCTCCATTTAAAAAAAAGGGAGAGAGCAAACAGGGAACTACAGACCGGTTAGCCCAACATCAGTAGTAGGGAAAATGCTAGAGTCTATTATAAAGGATGTGATAACAGGACGCTTAGAAAATATCAACAGGATTAGACAAAGTCAACATGGATTTATGAAAGGGAAATAACAGAAAATGCTGGAAAAACTCAGCAGGCCAGGCAACATCCGTGGAGCGAAATTAGAGCCAACGTTTCAGGTCAAACCCTTTATCAAGGCTAAAGAGGCACAGGGAATGAAATAGATTAAGAGGCCGGGCTGGGAGAGAACAAAAAAAAAAGAGACGAGACATTAAGAGGTATTCAAAACGAGATGAGATGGTGATAGGACTAGTGGAGACAAAAGACAGCTCAGATTAGGTGTGAAATGCACTGGCAGAATGGGAAATCGTGTTTGACAAATCTACTGGAGTTTTTTGAGGATGTAACTGGTAGAATAGATAAGGGAGAACCAGTGTATATGGTGTATTTGGATTTTCAGAAGGCCTTTGATAAAGTCCCACATAAGAGATTAGTGTGCAAAATTAAGCACATGGTGTGGCGGTACCACTGGTTGTCCCTTACATTGAGACACAATTCCCTTTAATTTACCTTTTGGGGCCGTTGCCCTTTTAACTTACTTGTTGGGGCCATTGCCCCTTTAAGACGCGCCCTAGCGCGCTGACGTCACGTACAACGGGATGTGCGTGCGCCGGCACAGCCTGGCCCAGCATCTTCGGCCTCAACGGCCAGCCGACAGGAGCGACGCGATCTTCCGCGGCAAGCACCGGCACAGCCCGGCCTAGCGTCTTCAGCCTCAACGGCGCGCATCACGTGACGCCCTAAGCGCGGGAAACGCAAACAACGGGATGATGTCACAACACAAACGCGATGACGTCATCACGCTCCCCACAGGACTGCGAACTCAGTCCTCGTGGAGTCCCCACTGGGACAAGACCTACACCACGGTGCTTCTACAGTCAGCCATCTTACCTGCTATCTTACCTGTTGTAATTAGCCTGTTCCTGTAAATAAACAACTTATAGTTCATCGAAGTCAAACTCTTATTTAGTGGCGATCTACACGAACCGCTACATTGGTGACCCAACGATGTGAGTACAGGAGCTCATCAGTTCCAACACTACAATTGGTGAACCCGTATCAGTGAACGATTTTCACGGTAGCAACGCGCGCCTGAACCTTGTCTTCACTCAAGACGACCAACGCACAACCGACGAACAACCACGGAACAGCAACCGCCTAACATCGATTCCACCAAAAGCGACCCTGTCTTTGCGTACGTATTCGCAATGGAAGCGCAGCTTGGAGGTGAGCCCGTTTTTCACGAACGATTTCACAGAGGTAGAGCACGACCAACGGCAACCGTCATCCACCAGCGCTACAATTGGTGGGTTTGTGAACGTCTTTCACAAACGAAGCACGCTATGGAAGCATCAGCCGTTCTGCTGTCGCTACCGCAATCCAGGGAGCCACGGTCTCCTTCGTGCTTTATGCAGGTAGAAGCCCTGTTCGCCGAGAACATCGATGCAGCACAGACCACGCACGTGCTCAGTCTCCGTAGTCGACTCTTCTACCGCCACACGGATTGTCCGCCTCTACGTCCAAAGCAACAGCAAGTATACATCTCTCCAAGCGTGGGGTACAGCATGTTCGGGCCCACAAGATCGGAGCGCGCCCGCGGGGATACCACGAGGACTCACCCCCGCAAAACATGAAGGCGCACTCCTCGCGCATGAGGACACATCCCTCGTGAACACCGATGACTCCTTCTCCGCCGACGACACACCAGCCCTTCAGCCTGCTGGTTGTGTTACCTACTACACGATTCGGCGTGAACAAAAGCGTGCCGCCCTCCCGGCTGTTTTCTCCTAAATCTACAACTGTTACAAGTGTTGCCGCCCTCCTGGCAAAGTTAACCCCTCCTGAAAGCAACAACAACCTGGACCGTTGCCACCCTTTATCCAGTTTTCCCTTTAGCAAATGCAAACGTCTACTGAAGCTGCACAGAGGACGGGTCCAACGGGCATCCTGCGGCCGCGATCAGCCACGTGAAAGTTGTTGGCCTCACCGATCACTGATCAACGCAGCAACTCTTCACCCTCCGTTGCGTTATCGTCATAGCACTATGGCACGCACCGTTCCGTGCGTTCCAGCCTCCCGAAGGTTTCGCTCACCTGTCGGCGAGTTCACCGACCTCACCAGTCAAGTCCTCCTGGATCACCCGTCGGCGTTCCTGCAGATTACGTCGGAACAAGGACTTGTTTCAACATCAACGGAGACATCGCCCGCGTCCGCCCAACCTGCCCGTCACTCTGACAAGGCCTGCTGTTTCGCACGTCTCCACGGTCCTTCGCCTGCCGGATACGTTTTATTCGCCACGATGCGCGTAAGGATCCGCTCATGAGCAGCATCTTCATACCTCGCCTACCAAGTTGAGACAGCACGACCGCTGTGACCACCAGCTCGTCAGACCATCTCATCCTTGGACTTTCGTTAAAGCGAATTCTGGGGGGGCCTATGTGGCGGTACCACTGGCTGTCCCTTACATTGAGACACATAATTCCCTTTAACTTACTTTTTGGGGCCGTTGCCCTTTTAACTTACCTGTTGGGGCCATTGCCCCTTTAAGACGCGCCCTAGCGCGCGGACGTCACGTCACGTACAACGTGATGTGCGTGCGCTGGCACAGCCCGGCCTAGCGTCTTCGGCCTCAACGGCCAGCCGATGGGAGCAACGCAATCTTCTGCTCCCGCGGCAAGCACCGGCACAGCCCGGCCTCCCGACTTCGGCCTCAACGGCCAGCGACGTGCATCACGTGACACCCTAAGCACGGGAAACGCGAGCAACGCGATGACGTCATCATGCTCCCCACAGGACTGCGAACTCAGTCCTCGTGGAGTCCCCACTGGGACAAGACCTACACCACGGTGCTCCTACAGTTAGCCATCTTACCTGCTATCTTACCTGCTGTAATTAGCCTGTTCCTGTAAATAAACAACTTATTTATCGTTCATCGAAGTCAAACTCTCTTATTTAGTGGCGATCTACACGAACCGCTACAATGGGATTGGGGGTAATATACTAGCATGGATTGAAAATTGGTTGACAGACAGGAAACAGAGAGTAGGAATAAAGGGGTCTTTTTCAGGGTGGCAAGCGGTGACTAGTGGGGTACCACAGTGATCAGTGCTTGGGCCCCAGCCATTCACATTATATGTCAATGATTTGGATGAGGGACCCAAACGTAATATTTCAAAGTTTGCTGACGACACAAAACTAGGTGGGATTGTGAGTTGTGAGGAGGATGCAAAGAGGCTTCAAGGCGATTTAGACAAGTTGAGTGAGTGGACAAATACGTGGCAGATGAAGTATAACGGTGATAAGTGGATAACTTCACATTTCGGTAGGAAAAACAGAAAGGCAGAGTATTATTTAAATGGTGATAGATTGGAAATGTTGATGTACAAAGGGACCTGGGTGTCTTTGTACACCAGTCACTGAAAGCAAACATGTAGGTGCAGCAAGCAGTTAGGAAGGCAAATGGTATGTTAGCCTTCATTGCAAGAGGATTTGAGTACAGAAGCAAGGATGTCTTACTACAGTTAAACAGGGCCTTGGTGAGACCACACCTGGTGTACTGTGTGCAGTTTTGGGGGTCTTACCTAAGAAAGGATATACTTGCCATAGAGGGAGTGCAGCGAAGGTTCACCAGACTGATTCCTGGGATGGCAGGACTGTCTTATGAGGAGATTGGGTCGACTAGGCCTGTATTCACTAAAGTTTAGAAGAATGAGAGGGGATCTCATTGAAATGTATAAAAGTCTGACAGGGCTAGACAGACTGGATGCAGGGAGGATGTTTCCCCTGGCTTTGGGGGGGGGGGGGGGTGCGGGGGGGGGGTCTAGAATGAGGGGTCAGTCTCAGGATACAGGGTAGGACATTTAGGACTGAGATGAGGAGAAATTACTTCACTCAGAGGGTGGTGAACCTGTGGAATTTGCTACCACAGAAGGCTGTGGAGGCCAAGTCACTGAATATATTTAAGAAGGAGATAGATAGATTTCTAGACACAAAAAGCATCAAGGGGTATGGAGAGAGAGCAGGAATATGGTATTGAGATAGAGGATCAGCCAGGATCATATTGAATGGCAGAGCAGGCTCGAAGGGGCTACTCCTGTTTCGATGATGCCAAGGGTAGTCACTCTTCCCTCACCTCTGGAATTCAGCTCTTTTGTCCATGTTTGGACCAAGGCTGTAATGAGATCTGGGGCCGAGTGGTCCTGGCAGAACCCAAACTGAACAATGGTGAGCAGGTTATTGTGAGTAAGTGTCGCTGAGCACGGAGGACAACGCTTTCCATGACTTTTTTGATGATTGAAAGTAGACTGATAGTATGGTAATTGGCCAGATTAGATTTGTCCTGCTTTATGGACAGGACATACTTCCTGCCATCATAAACTCTGGACTTGTGCTGCCTTGCTCTACAAGCCAGTGAGCAACATTTTCCCACCACTGTCACTTATCAATTACAGCAGCCAGTACATGTTTCATGCCAAATTCAATGGTTATAGAACAATACACTTCAGTATGCAATTATTTATTCATAGTAGCAATCAAGGGAATGTACACTGATCAACCCTATATAATGTAGCAGTTACTTCATTATACTAATCTCATCATAAGGGATTTAAAAGGTGCTTAATACTCCAAGTACATTATACATAATTGTATTCCAAGTTTTTTTTGTACAGCATGACAAGTAGATAGTAATGGTTTACTTTTAACAAACTAACCTAAAATTTACCACAGCTACTCTAACTGCCATAAAAATTACATCAAGTCTCAACTTCTGAAGGGCACCCTCTGCTGCACAAGAGTGATATTTCAACTTTATTCTTAAGGTACATTGGAGGGAAAAAAGTAGAGTTGCAATACATTCAAAGATAATTTTGTGCCATACACCTCAGTTTCCCACAAACTACATTGTGAACCCCTCACTCATTTATCATAAGAGGCCATCAAACCTTCTCTTTGGGGTGACTCAGGCCTAAGTCTCAGTGTTAGTTTTAAATATAAATCAATGTCTCAGAATTATTCTCCCTCTTCCAATGCTATTATGAAAACCTTTAGTGCCATCTGGGCCAAAGGGAAGACGGACCAATCCAGGAGGAAGGCTTGTACCACCTTGAGGCTTCCTTACTGATTGTCTAAGTGTTGCTTGGCCAATTTCTAGAGAAGCAGCCCGACTGGCAGCTAGCCGGCGTCGTTGCACCCAGGGACTTCCAGAACAATTCCCACTATCAGATGAGTAGTCATGGAATTTCTTGGTAAACTCTGGACTTGTACCTGGGCTGGGCCAAAATCCTTGTCCAACAAAATCGGTTAGGGGCGATGGATTGTGATAAACTAGACTTCTGCGGGGATTGCATGGACTGCAGTGATGGTCACTCCATGAATGGGACCACGAAGCCATGCTTGGACTGGACATTTGACTATTGCAGTTATAGGCATCACATATTTTGTGTTGCAGGTATCTTTGGACAGAAGCAGGCGAATTAGCACCATCAGATTCTGAAGAACTGTACACAGACTCTTCCATAGCATACTGCAACTGCTCCATCTTTGCTGGCCGTCTTGAAGGCTTTTTAGGGTTTGATTTTTTTAAGTCTTCAGCTTCATCTGGATCTATGCCATTGATTTTTTTGGTACCTTTTCCTGTCAGTATGACAACTTTTAGATTTTCATCATTATGGCAGTGTTTTTTGCCAAGTTCTTCATAGGCCTTTTTGGCTCCTTCATAGTGTTCATACTCAACCAAAATACAAATTTTGGTTCCAACTTCTGGATACTTCAATGCATATTTTTTCAATTCAGCAGGAATTTCCTTACCTGGTTGCAAGATGCAGATTGAACTGATTGGACCATGAATAGCAAAGATCTTAATTGCAGTCTCCATGATGTTTATTTGGCCTTGTATTTCACTGTTATTCTCTGGAGAATCCTTGTAAAGGTTCCATGCCAGTATACGTTTACTTGGCGGTACTGTGAGGAGGGACTCCGGTACTGGGTTTCTGCGACGAATTTTTGTCCCTTCTTGATTGATTTCCAGTAATTTAGAATAATTCAGAGCATAAGCGGTTACCTTCCAGTCCTTAGTCAAGCACTTCACCTGTAATGGAAACAATAGTTCATCAGAAATATACACAGCAACTTTAAATTGTGGATTAAGATAATTATTGGGATGGATTTATAATAGACTATTTAACTACATAATTTAAAAATAACTGTCACAATTCAAGCAATGAGGTAGTTGTGAGTTTAAGGCTAAACCAAGATACGGTGCTATAGTCAGAATGGCAAGCTGCATTGCAATTGTGAAAGGTTCTGGAGAATTTAAAGAATGGCAGTGCAGACTTCTACTGAACTGTAGCAATACTGTGATATTTAGTTGATGCAAATGTCAAAATCTGATCTTTAAAGATCCTTTTTATAATAAACACCACCTATATGCAAACAGAATTGTTTTATATATTTAATGGGAATTAAAAGAACTCATTACCCATTCCCATATTGCAAGAGCCCCTGCCAAAAGCAGCTCTGGTCTTTGCACAGCTCACACATTCTCGCTCATTGCTGCATTTGTACCATGTCTCCCACAGTTTTCAACCTCCTCCCCTCATTCCTCCTGTATACAACATCCCTTTCCTGAATATAAACTAGATGGAGAAAAAAGGTTAGGGCTCAGATGAAGATGGGGAACAATACATATGCTGGGTCAGGCAGGGAGAAGTCACCCAGGGAGGGATTATAATGTGTACACATAAGAGACACTGACACGATAGCAAAATACTGCAGATGCTGGAAATCCGAAATAACAACAGAAAATGCTGGAAAAACTCAGCAGGCCAGGCAACATCCGAGGAGAGAGAAATAGAGTCAACGTTTCGGGTTGAAACCCTTCTAGAGACACTGACATCTTAAGACAGAAGAAGCTGGGATCAGACCTGGGAGGAATATGGAAAAGTTAAGAAAACACTGCTGCAACAACTTGCATTTACATAGTAAAATGTCTCAAAGCACTTCACAGGAGCGATTATTAAACAAAATTTGACAGCCATGAGGTATCAGGACAAGCGACCAAAGCTTGGTCAGAGGGAGGTTTTAAAGGGCATCTTAAGGAGGAGAGAAAGTTTCAGGAGGAAATTCCAGAGCTTGGGGCCTATGCAGCTGAAGGCACGGCCACCAATGGTGGAGTGAAGAAAATAGGGGATGTGCAAGATGTCAGAATTGGAGGAGCAGAGATCTCAGAGGGTTGTATGGCTGGAGGTGGTTAGAGAGATAGGGAGGAGTGAGGCCATGGAAGGATTTGAAAACAAGGACGAGTTAAAACTCAGATGCCGGACCAGGAGCCAATGTAGGTCAGCAAGCGCAGGGGTGTCGGGTGAACAGGATTTAGTGCAAATTAAGAGATGGGTAGCAGAGTTTTGGATGTTGCCTGGTCCCAAAAACTTATCACTCAATCACCACTCCCTAAAACATCTGTTCAATTCCCCCACCCCCCCCCCTTGCCTGTTCGAAGCTTGAACCTGTGTCCCATAGTTCTAGAGTTTGTGTTCAAACATGCCACATCAGGATTCAGTTTATATATTCCTTTACAAATTTGCAATATCTCCTCCAAGCCGCCTCTTCTCAAAAGTAAACAATTTCAGGTTCTAGCAACTTCTCATAGTTCAAATGACTCCAGCTTGGTATGCCTTTTCTGCACTACCTCCAACTATTGCCGTACTAAAACAACCAAAAATGTACACGTGTGGTCGTACCAGTGCCTTGGACAGATTCATTATCACCTCCTGGAATTTGTGCTCTGACCCCCTAGCTGTGACTCCCAAAATCTGGTTGTTCATCTTTATTACACACCATACTTTATTCCAATGAATGCCCATCAATACCCCAGAAAGAAGAAACAGATATTAAGCAAAGAGCTTTGCATCACAGGCTAGATGATTTTTCTGTTGAGGTCACTGTAGGTTCAGAATCACAGGCCTGACTGGAAGTGGCATCTCCCAAAACCACTGCAAACATGCAGACCAGAGAAAACTGGAAGGTCAGGGATCAGGAGTGAGGAGGCCATTTGGAAATGTATGTTTTCAGTCTGCAGCAGCACCTTTCTCTCCCCTCCACTTTTCTGTTCTCTCTCTCTATCCTCCCCCATCCCCATAATCAAGTTGCTCCTTGCTAAACACTATCAACTGAACAGCTACAATAGAGGCTTAGAGTAAAAAGAACATTTTGCAAAGTGACCATAATATGACAGAATTTGATATTAGGTTTGAGGGGGAGAAGGGAGAGTCTCAAACCAAGGTTTTAAATTAAAGTAACACAAATTTCGAAGGGATGAGAAATAAATTGACAATTGGTAAACTACAGACAAACAGTATGCAAAGTAGTATTTGGTACAGAACCAGTACAATACCTATAAAAAAGGCAAAAGCTCCACTTATGTAGTTCAGCAAACATGGTCAGTAAACGAGGCAAGTGATAGTATCAAGCTAAAAGAAAAGGCTTACACAAATGTAAGGGAAAGTGGAAATCCAACACACTGGAAAAGTTATAAAAAGCAAAAGGGATACAAAAAGGGAGTAATGAGGAGCAAAAAGGGAATATGGAAAAAAAACTTGCAAGGAGCATCAAAGCCAACAGTAAAAGTTTTACTAAATATATTTTTAAAAAGTGGCAAGAGTGAATGTGGGTCCATTAAAGACAGATGCAGGCAGGACTATAATGGACAAGGAAATAGCAGACTTGTTAAATTAATACTTTGCATCCATTTTCACAGTAAAAGGAAGGACAAAATACTAGTGGTACAAGGAAACCTAAAATAAGTCAAGGGGAGGAACTTATTGAATTTAAGTAAACAAAAAAAGAAAATAATGGGACTCACGATAAACAAATCTCCATCTTCAGGACCAGATTAAGAAATGTGAGGAAATTGCAGATGAATTAGTTATAATGACACCAAGTTAGGAGGTTAAAATAAATTGTGTAGATGAGAGCAGGATGTTACAAAGGTAAGTTGCAAGTGGGCAAAACTGTGGCAGATGGAGTTCAATGTGAGGTCATTTACTTTGGATCCAAGAATGATGAATCAGAATTTTTGGCAAGACACTAGGATCTATGGAGCAACAAGATGATTTGGGTGTCCATGTACACAAATCACTAAAAGCTAGTGCACAGGTACAAAAATTAATCAAAAAGGATAATGGAATGTTGACTTAGCGCAAGAGGACTGGAATACAAAGGGAAAGAGGTCATGCCGCAGTTGTACAGAGCCCTCATCAGACCATATCTAGAGTACCACACCTCAGGAAGGATATATTGGCCTTAGCGAGGGTACAGCATAGATTCACCAGAATTATACGAAGGCTTAAAATTTAAATTATGAAGACAGGTTGCATAAACCTGGGTTGCATTCCCAAGAGTTCAGAAGGTTGAGGAATAATCTAATTGAGGTGCTTAAAAGGGATTAGATAGTTCCTTTGGTGGAGAAATCCAGAACAAGGGGGCACAATCTTAAAATTAGAGCTAGACCTTTTGGAGTGAAATTAGGAATGTTTTTATCCCCTCCATGAAGGATAATGAATATCTGCAAATTCTCTGACCCAAAAGGCTATGGATGCTGGGATAATTGAAATTTTCAAAACAGAAAATAGATTTTTGTTAGGGATATGGAACAAAGACAGGCAAATGGAGATGTGGTGCAGATAGGATTGAATGGCAGGTTAGGGTTAGCGTTGCTCCCATGTTCCTCACTTCAATTTTACAATCATAATATTAAGTATGTTTTAAAAATTGATTATGGGTAGTCAGAGTCAGTGCTGCTTAGCATTATTCCAGTCAGGTTGAGGCATGAAGCACAGAGACAGAGGCCAATGCTCAGGGTGGGCTAGAAAGCAGAGTACAGAATTTTAAAATGAAAATTACTACACCTTGAGAAATAGGAGCTTATGATTTTCCTTCAGTTAATTTTAAAATAAACTTCAGGAACTCGGCAGTAGAAAAACTTTGTAAACCCAGAATGTTCTAGAAGACTCAAAAAGACAGATACTTGTTTGCTACCCACTGCTCTACACGGCTTACCCGTTAATAGAACAAGGGGCATGTACTGTAATGGAAACTGCAACTACCTACGATTTGATGTTAAGTTCACAAATTTTAAGAACTAGTGCCCAAAGAGCAACAGCATCCTTAGAAAAACATGCTTAATAAAAGCATGACAATTGGTCTACTTAGCCACCATATAAACGGAGTTACAGTAAATTATTAATTCAAGATGTCCATACCTGGAGTGGAATGATATCTATATTCCAGAACCTATTCAGCAGTGTATCAATTGGCAATTGTTTGTTACCTGAAGATTTATCCCCAAATGAAAAGTGACAACATTATAAATCAAATAAGGAAAGAAGTCCACAGACTTCTCAATCTTCAGCATCAGCACTACTGGGTATACTTTCTCCACCATAATCTCTTCAAATGGAATTAAGTCCAGTAGCAGTCCAATTAGAGTGCAAAATAAATTCTGATATGATGGCTGAAACTCTTCAACTTGCCAGAATAAAGAACTAATGCTAGGAATGTAATAGCTTTAGAAAACAAAATCCTCAGAAAAGGAATCAGAATGTCACAGCATAAAAGCAGGCCATTCAGCCCATCAAGTCTGCACTGTATTTTCTCCACAAGAGACAGTCTAATTACACTCTCCTACTTGCTCCCCATGACCTTTAACATTCCTCTTATTCAAGCATCTAATTCTCTAATTTACAGTTTTTGTTTCAACAATTTGACAAAACTCTAACCACCCTCCTGGTAAAGTTAAAAAAAAAACACACTAATTGATTTTAAATTTCATGATGAAAAAAGATGAAAAGCTCACAATAGTGGGAAGGGGCACACAAAAAAAACTGCAGATGAACTCTAATAGCGTGATGCAAAGCAAGACTAAGTCTAATCTATTAAGACTAATCATCGGGGAGGGGGGTGGGAGGGTTGCCTGATCATTTGGCGTAACTTGGCAGAAGAACCATTGAAACGCCATTTCTCCAGGGTTTCTGTAGATCTGAAGTTATGCTGGATGATCAGGAGAACCCCAAGAATATAAGCATTCAAGATAAAGATTTGACTAAGAGCTTGTGCCAGTTACAGCCAAGCCATCAATCCAAGGTTCTGGTCGGAGTTCAGCTCATTTTCCCCTTTGCAGCAGCAGATCTAGTTTGATGGACAACCAGGTCCCAAGCAAGATTCGAACTGAAGAGATTTGAGAATAAAAGATTCCCTACACTAATATTGGAATTAGCACTTCCTCACATTGTAGATTTTGCAAGATCTTCAGAACGAGGGAGTGCGCAAAAGGTCTTTGCCTTCTAAAGACGAGAGTGCTAGGTGGTCCCAATTCCTACAAAAGAACTTTTCAGGTAATTATTTTCAAAACTGGCTAGACCAATCTGTGATACACTTATTTGTCAAAGGTTACTGTCAGTCATTGCAACTAGAGAGAGTAATTTCATGGCATCTTGCTCAGGAGATCACAACAGAATCAGAGATTTGGAAGGCCATTCTGCCATTTTAGTTCATCCATCCAGATTCTCACACTCCTTTATGGTTTTGATTCTGAAAAATGCTGAAGCATCAGCTGGCACATGCATCTAAAACCTTTGCACCAAATAGCTTAACCACCCATACAGATGAAGCATAGAGAACTCTTATTTAGAGCATGAACCCCATAACTGGGAACTTGATACTTGGAAATTGAGTGAACGTTCATCTCCCATCCCAAGAGCTTCCGACAACTAAGCAAATGTAATGGTTTGCATGACAACCACCAATAAAATCCACTGCCTTCAACAGGAGATATCATCCTTCTAACAGATGACTTCTTTGCCATTTGCTCATGGATCAGATTAATTCAGTATAGAACCCAGATTCATGTCAAGGGCAACTTTAGGCTGCCGATATGCTACATACCAGTATGTAGCGTGTGATGCACAGACTAGAGTTAAACTGCCAGCTGTAGGTTGCACCAAGCTCAATGAGAAAGGAAGATTTTTTTTGATGTTATAACAATATAGGCAGGAGCAGTGTTTCTCTCCTAACTTCATGATCTGAATTTTTGCAACAGCTATGCACTTTTCAAATATGGCTTGACACCAGATTGAAGCTACACTATACTGGGTGCAACGCTTAAACAGTGCAAGACTACTTGCTGGAGGTGGACTCCCAGTTACTAACTTCACTATCTCAAGTCAGATTGCTGCCTTGGTACCAGAGTTGTATTACAACATTTACATGAAAGGATTTAGTACAACAATGCCTTTAAAAAAAGGTACAACCAATGTTTCCAATTATACTGAAAATCCACAGCGCTTCCAGCACTCACTTCCCACAAGTTCAGCAGAACAGTCGGGAATTAGGTAGGAGTTGTTTATAGGCCCCCAAACAGTAGTTGTAATGTAGGGCAGAGTATAAATCAGGAAATTAGAGGTGCATGTAACAAGGGTAATACAGTAATCATGGGGGACTTTAATCTACATATAGACTGCACAAACCAAATTTGCAGTAATAATGTGGAGGACGAATTCATGGAATGTATGCAAGATAGTTTTCTGGATCAGTATGTTGAGGAACCAACTAGAGAACAGGCTATTTTAGATCTAGTATTGTGCAATGAGAAAGGGTTAATTAAAAACCTTGTAGTAAAGGGGCCTTTAGGAAAGAGTGACCATAATATGATAGAATTTTATATTGAGTTTGAAAGTGATTGAGTTAAATTCGAAACTAGGGTCTTAAACCTAAACAAAGCAAACTATGTAGGTATGAGGGGAGAGTTGGCCAAGATAGATTGAGAAACTACATTCAAAAAGTTAGGACGGTAGACAAGCAATGACCAGCATTTAAAGAATTAATACATAATTGACAACAAATATACATTCCTTTAAGGCACAAAACCCCATAGGAAGTGTTCTGACCGTGGCTAAAAAGAAAAGTTAAAGATAAAGATAGTATTAGATCAAAGGAAGAGACTTATAATGTTGCCAAAAAAGAGTAGCAAGCCTGAGGATTGGGAGGATTTTAGAATTCAGCAAAGGAGGACCAAGAAATTGATGAAGAAAGGGAAACTAGAATGAGTGTAAACTAGCGAGAGACATAAAAACCAGATTGTAAACATTTCTATAGGTATGTAAAAAGGAAAAGATAAGTGAAAGTAAATGTGGGTCCCTTACAGGCTGAAACAGGAGAAATTATAATGGGGAATAAGAAAATGGCAGAGATATTAAACAAATGCTTTGTGTCTGTCTTCACAGAAGACGACAAAAAACTTCTCGGAAATAATGGAGAACCAAGGCTCTAGCGAGAATGAGGAATTGAAAGAAATTAGTAAAAAAATAGTATGGGAGAAATTAATGGGACTGAAAGTCGATAAATCTCCTGGACCTGATGGCTTACATCCTAGGGTTTTGAAAGAGGTGGCTATAGAGATAGTGGATGCATTGGCTGTCATTTTCCAAAATTCCATAGATTCTAGAACAGTTCCCACGGATTGGAAGGTGGCAAATGTAACCCCACTATTTAAAGGAGGGAGAGAGAAAACGGGGAATGACAGACTAGTTAGCCTGACATCAGTAGTAGGGAAAATGCTAGAATCTATTAAGGAGGACATGGTAACAGGGCACTTAGAAAATAATACGATTGGGCAGAGTCAACACAGATTTATGAAAGGGAAATCATGTTTGACAAATCTATTAGAGTTTTTTGAGGTTGTAACTAGCAGAACAGATAAGGGGGAACCAGTGGATGTGGTATATTTGGATTTTCAGAAGGCATTCGATAAGGTGCCACACAAAAGAGGTTATTAAACAAAATTAGGGCTCGTGGGATTGGGGGTAATATACTAGCATGGACTGAGGATTAGTTAATGGACAGAAAACAGCAGGAATAAACAGGTCATTTTCGGGTTGGCAGGCTGTAACTAGTGGGGTACCGCAAGGATCAGTGCTTGGGCCTCAGCTATTCACAATCTACATCAATGATTTGGATGAGGGGACCAAACGTAATATATCCAAGTTTGCTGATTATTAAAAGCTGGCTGGGAATGCAAGTTGTGAGGAGGATGCAAGGAGGCTTCAAGGGGATAGACAGGCTAAGTGAGTGGGCAAGAACATGGCAAATGGAATATAATGTGGAGAAATGTGAAGTTATCCACTTTGGTAGGAAAAATAGAAAAGCAGAGTATTTTTTAAATGGAGAGAGACTGGGAAATGTTGCTGTTCAGAGGGACCCGGGTGTCATTGTACTCAAATCACTGAAAGTTAACATGCAGGTACAGCAAGCAATTAGGAAAGCAAATGGTATGTTGGCCTTTATTACAAGAGGATTTGCGTATAAGACTAAATACATCTTACTGCAATTAGATGTGCCCTGGTGAAACCACACCTGGAGTATTGTGTACAGTTTTGGTCTCCTTACCTAAGGAAGGATATACTTGCCATAGAGGGAGTGCAACAAAGGTTCACCAGACTGGTTCCTAGGATGGGGGAATTGTCCTATGAGGAGAGATTGAGTAGACTAGGCCTATATTTCTAGAGTTTAGAAGAAGAATGAGATATGATCTCATTTGAAACATACAAAATTCTTACAAGACTTGACAGGGTAGATGCAGGGAGGATGTTTCCCTTGGCTGGGGAGTCTAGGACCAGGGGTCACAGTCTTAGACAAAGGGGTTGGCCATTTAGGACTGAGATGAGGAGAAATTTCTTCACTCAGTGGTGAATCTTTGGAATTCTCTACCCCAGAGGGCTGTGGAGGCTCAGTCGCTGAGTATATTTAAGATAGAGATCGATAGATTTTTGAATATTAAGGGATAGTGCAGGAAAGTTGAGATGAGTTAGATCATCAGCCATGATCTTATTGAATGATGGAGCAGGCTGGAAGGGCCAAATGGCCTGCTCTAGGTTATGAAGTTTCCTCATCCCTGGCCTGGGAAGCAGAATGAAGGTTGGTATACCAGCCCACCAGCTGGTGGCAGTAGGCCCTACCGGAGGCCTTCACTACTGAAGATTTATTTTTTTCCCCCAGGGGTGGGGGGTTGGCAAGCAATGGAAATAGTTACCTTGTTCCAGCTGGCAGGCACTTGAGATGTGCCCTACTGGCATGGGTGCTCACCTTTGGTACAAGGCAATGGATCATTTTATGACTCAGTTTCTTATCCTCACTTCCACTTAACACAGCTCTGGTGCACCCAGGCACTGCAGCACACCAGACACCTTGGGGTGCTTGATGGTCCTGTAAAAAAGGATGCCGGCATGGACTCAACACCCTTCAGATATATTACGGTGACCTGCTGACACCCATGCTCCAGCAGGATCAGCACTAGAGAAACCTACAAGTTCATCCCAGTACTTGCACTGGGCCCGCAAACTTTTGGCCTCCAACCTCATTTCTAAATAAGGCATTCTTTTGAAGGAGGTTGCAATAATGTCTGCATCCTTACCCTGAAGTGCATTTTCTGGCACTCCAAGCTGTCCAATGTGCTTCAGTGCCTGCTAACACCAATGATGCAAAGTGAAGGGGAGGACAAGGACCACAGAGTCATAAAAGCACCCACTGTCTTCTTCTTGGAGATGCTGTGTACAGGATTGGAGCTGGATCCAGGACTAACATCCTGTTCTTTAGTCCCTCTTTCTGACAGAATACAGCAAGTTTAGATTATGAAGCAAACATTATAATTCAGAGTACTCAACCCTGATTAGTTGCATTCCATGTCAAGAATTCAATGGTCCCATGAGACTAAAGCAGGAGTATTTGTTCTAGGTCTCTCCTTGCAAACTTCTATCCTGTTCTTCGATACACAAGCTTTTATTTTTTAAAAACTACTCAAGACAATGACTTGTTGGAAACCAAGACAATTTGATTCCAATGAGAAAACCCTTACCTTTTTGAAGGAGGTGAGAAGTTTAATGCTGATGTAACCCATTTTATTCCTCTTCATGTGCTTTAGTAGAAAACTATCTACTAACAAGTTTTCATCAGAGAGGTAAAATTCAACCTGGGAGATTATTTTTTGTATCGTGTCAGAGTTGGGGGGAATCCATTCGTTATATTCTAAGCAATCATCATTAGTTTCACTCGGGTCATAGGAATTCCTGTATAAAACAAGACAGGAGAATAGGGTGCTCACTTAAAAAGTCACCATTTAGACAATCATTTTGGGACTTCCACAAATTTCTAAAGTGCAAAAAAACTTTTTTGACCCTCATCCTTTCATTTGCCAATTTTCACTTCTAGATCAGTTTTAAAAATGTATATCAGCTCACACGTCTGTTTACCTACAATAGAACTGAAAATTTGGAAACTGGCCACTCTCCTGAATAAACATAAAAGACCAGTAGACATGCATACAACATCTAATAGAAGAATTTCTGTTGTTGAACTTCTAGAGCAAGAAAAAGAAATGCCATTCAACCAATCAAACCCACTCCATCCACAGTCTGTGCTTGATTATCCCTCAGACTTCCCTACACCACCACCTGTTAAATTCCTTATTTTAGGGACTACTACAACAACAGCTTGCATTTATATAGCACTTCTAATATAGTAAAATATCCATGGCGCTTCACAGGAGCATAATCAGACAAAATTTGACACCGAGCCAAAAGGAGGAAATATTAAGACTGAAAACTTGGTTAAAAAGGTAGGTTTTAAGGACCATCTAAAAAAGGAGAGATATGTTGGAATTTAGGGAAGGAAATCCATAGCTTAAGGCCTAGATGGCTGAAGGCACAGTCACTAAAAACAGGATGAAAGAAGTGCATGAGGCCAGTGTTGGAGGAACGCAGAGTTCTCAGAGGGATGTAGGGCTGGACGAGGTTAGATATTAAATGGTAATTTACCCCAAATCAACTACCTTCTTGGAATTTATCACACATATGGGACTAAAATGTTTCTAATCTCTAACTTTCTTCAAGGCTTCTGAATTTTGCACTTGTATCCTCTAGGCTTATGCTTACTGCCCCCAAGATTAACAATTTGTTTGCTTCCACCTCATCCCATACATTTATTTTGAAGGCCTGTTATATTTCCTCTCTTCGGTCTCCTTTCTTCCACCCCCATTGCATCAACTCCAATTGGGCAAGTTGGTAAATCACCCCAGAGATTACAATTAATGGCTCACTGAATAGAAGGTACTATAGATCCCATGCCCTATGACCCAGCACCTCCCGTTTACTCGCATATGCTAAAAATAAAATCCAGACAATTTTAACAATTCAATGCTCTGTTTGTACTATACAAGAATATGCTTCATTGTGCTTATATGCCCAAATACCCATCTAAGAAGTTCAGCTTCAAATCACACTAACCCCATTTAAAAGAAAATGTCAGTTTTGTGCAGTATTCTCTGATAGATATAGAACTGTACCTGATCCTGCCTTTTGGGTGTAGGGTAACAATTTTCCCTTTATGCAGGGAAGGCCTTACATCTACTGGTCAGCTGCTGTTGACTCAGCTGATATCAGGAATTCATGTGAATTGTTGGCACAGTGCCATATCACACTGTTGATGTGTTGGTCTATTGAGCTGACCCCAATTGTAATTCTTTCAATCTGACTAAGTCTGGTATTAGGTTAAAATACCTGGTTGAGAGTCCAAGGAGATTGCACCACACCATTCTAACTATTGCAATTCTGAGATGATTTGGCAATTTAGTGCAAGCCTATCCCATCTGATAACTTTTTTCCCTGTGCCACAAAGCATTGTTGACATTGTAAGTATCAAAGCAACAGTACTGGCTTGCCAGACCACCCAAGTAAAGGAAGTAGAAAACATTTTTTGGGCAGGACAGTCTATTCACATTCTTCCAGTGCCATACCTAGAGTCAGAGGAAAGAAATATATTCATCGTTGATCAATAGCATACAACCTGGTACTGTACATCTGGATCTCTCCCCACAAAAGGCTATGGGTTCTGGGTCAATTGAAGCTTTCAAGACTGATTGGCCAATTCTTCTTATGCAAGAGTATCAAGGGATAAGCATACTATTTTGCCTTTGTACAAGACATTGTTCAGGCTTCAGTTGGAATACTGTGTCAGTTTTGGTCTCCTCACATGTTGGAAAGGGTGTAGAGGAGGGCCACTAGACTTATTTTCAATTTAAAGTAGCTTGGTTATCAAGTTAATCTAAAAGAGCTGGAATTCTACACTTGAGAAGCGTAGACTTAGAGGTGTTATGAAGGGAATAGATTGTGTTCAGAGTTGACAGTTTGTTCCAATTAAATAAGTGATGGAGCACCAGGGATTACAATTTTAAGTTGTACAAGGCCAGATCTAGGTTAGATGTCAGGAGGTGGTACTTTTCCCAGAGAATAGCAGACTTCTGGAACAGGCTGCCAGCTCATGCAGTGGAGGCCAATTTGCTGAATGCCTTCAAGTGAGAGCTGGGCCGGTTTCTGGCTGGGGTGGAGGTCACCTCTTACAAAAGGTAGGCACTGCATAGAATTATCAGGGCCAGAATGATCTCCTGGACTAGTTTCACTTGCCTCGTGGGGTCGGAGAGGCATTTCCTAGATTCCACCACCCCCCCCCAAATTGGCCTGGGTTTTGATCTGTTATTTTGCTTCTCCCAGATGATCACATGGTTTTCAGTGAGATGGAGTGTGTATATATTGTAATTGTGTAGGACAGGCTGGATTGACCAGCATGTCTTCCACCCCCCACCCCCTTGTCAGTAATTGTTCTTATGTTCATTTATAGAGCAAAGGCAGATAAATAGAGTGGAGGTACAGATCAGACATGATAATAGTTGAATGGCAGAAGAGGCTAGAGGAGCTGCATGACCTACTTCTGTACGTGAGGTGGTAAATTTCATATTTTTAAAGGCAGGCAGGCACAGAAATCAAACAATACAATGAGCAGAATTTTATTCAGCCAGGCAGAGCACTTACTGTTGGTCACTGTTGCATTGAAACTCTTCAGCCTCCTCGCTGCTGTTTCGCTTCCGAAACCGTGAAGGGCGTCCTTCACCTCTTACTTGCACCGGAGAACTGCGACTAGCAGGAGAACCTAACCAAGGAGCTGGGGAATCCGAGGAGGACATGGCAACAGACTTTAAAAACAAAACCCAAAAGCAACAAATGTTCAAATCTTAAACAGGACATTAAATCAGACATCTAAATCAAGTGTTCAAAGCTACCAAAAATTATCAGAATGTACTCAAACCATTGCTGTTATGTTCAAATGAGGGGAAATAAGCATATGCAGGCTCTGACAGTCTCCCTTCAAAGTTTAGGCATTCAAAATTGATTTTCAGCTGCCCTTCTTTACTCACTATATCTCAACTGCAAAGAACCGATTATAAAAATAAAACATTCCTTCAGTGCCTTACAATCCAGCAACAGTAAACATTATACCCTCATTTAAAAACAGGTACAGTAGTTATCTCCTATTCTGCTGTTACAAGGCTCATTGCATAAGCCAAACTGCTGTCTACCTGCACAGAACTAATAAACCAGTAATTTAAAGAGAGGAGAGAGAAAATAAATTCAAGAAATTCCTCATATAGGATATAGTGTATGAACCAAAATTTCTTGGAAAGTTCTTTTCTAGTTTTCAACAGGAGTGATTAATTAATTAACCTAAATATACAAAGGCTCCTAATAATGGAATGTATTGTCTGAAGATATTCCAAACCATTTAACCACACTAAAATGCTAAAACTAAGTTAATGATGACTTAGGAAAACCAGCTAAGAATGTTTACTTCTGGCTTCAAATCCAGTCCAGAATCTCTTTCTAAGCATTCAGATTCTACAGAAATGAGCTCAAGCAGGCTCAACTCAGTTTCTGGTGTACATAGATTAATAGTCTCATATAGAGTGGAATAAAAAGGATGTCTGGTGCAGGAAATAGTTTTCAAACTTATAGTACAGTAGTTATTACTTTCCTAAAACAGGAAAAGGGAAACACAGCTGTGGCAAAACAACAGGAACTCTATTCTGCCTAATACAGATTCAAGAATACAAACACTGGTGAAAATGTTTAGTATAAAAATCCCTCACCTTATTAAAAAAAAAAAAATAATAATTAAAAAAAAAAATGCACTTCTGGAAGTAATGACATTAGATATAGAACAAAGGGCCAGATAGAGTAAGCCCAGGCCAACCTCACAATAATTAAGTATAAACATGCAAAGTGAGCACAGGTGAGAAAATATGTCAGCCCCATACTGAAATTAACTTGCCACAATTAATGATTTTCTAAATTGCTTAGTGAGGGCAGAAACCAGTAATTAAAAATTCAATACTGCACAAGAGGAAATCAGTCATTTTAAAAATGCTGAATCAAGTTCAAGAAATGTGAGAAACAACATTTTTGAACTACAAGAGATGAATTAATTCTATAAATCTGAGTCTTAACTACAGAAGCAAAAGGAACTGAATAGAAACATCATGAAACAAAAGCAAAACACCACAACATGGAGAACGTCAACACTTGACTTTAAATTAAATAAATATCAAATAAAAAAAACTTGACTTTGGGCAATTACTGAAAAATAAAACCAGGTAGGATGGCTTCAACTAGGTAGAGGAGCTCAGGTGCAAGCAATAAGAAGCTAGTTGTGCTGATCAAATCCCAATTAGTAAACAAGACTTGCTTTTTTGTATGGTTACAGATGTCTAATTTATACACTGTATATGGTCAGTGATATATTGAAAAATGGTTACCATGCATATGTAAAATATGAAATTTACTTCATTTGTCAAATAGCCCACCCAGAACTACTTTCTCATGACCCATAAGTAGTAAAAACTTTGAGATTCAGTAAATGACAATTGTAGCCACAGTAACCTGCAGCAAATGATTGCTGCTTCATAGTGCTAATCAAAAGACTACAATACTAAATCAACCCACCACCATTAACAGGCAAATTTATTACAAATATTTAGCAAAATAATATGAACATTTATAAATTATATATCAATAATACCAGAAATAAAACACATTTCACATATATGTGAACTGCTATATGTTGCAGTCCCTGTTTCATCATTGTTTTCTGGTTGAACTTGTCCATCTCCCCACCATCCCCCCTCCCCCCCAGCAAATTACACTTCATTGGTCACCCGGAACACATTGGCCTTTCGCATTGTATAAATCTAGCCCTGTATGGTGGGATAAGAACATAAAAAATAGGAGCAGGAGTAGGCCATAGGGCCCCTTGAGCCTGCTCTGTCATTCAATAAGATCGTGGGTGATTTTCAATCTCAACTCCACTTTCCCGCCTGATTCCCTATATCCTTTGATTTCCTTAGAGTCCAAAATTCTATTGATCTCAGCCCTGAATATGCTCAACGACTCAGCATCCACAATACTCTGGGGTAGAGAATGCCAAAGACTCATAACCCTCTGAGTGAAGCAATTTCTCCTCATCTCAGTCCTAAATGGCTGACCCTGAGGCTATGTCCTCTAGTTCTAGACTCTCCAGCCAGGGGGAAACAGCCTTTCAGCATCCACCCTGTCAAGCCCACTCAGAATCTTATATGTTTCAATGGGATTATCTTTCATTCTTCTAAACTCGATAGAGTATAGGCCCATTCTACTCAGTCTCTCCTCATAGGGCAACCCTCTAATACCAGGAAGCAATCTAGTGAACCTTCGTTCCACCCACTTGAAGGCAAGTATATCTTTCCTTAGATATGGAAACCTAAACTGTACATATGACTCCAAAGCCCTGTACAATTGCAGCAAGGCATCCTTACTCTTGCACTACAACCCCCTTGCAATATAGGCCAACATACCATTTGCCTTCCTAATTGCTTGTTGTACCTGCATGCTAACTCTGTTTCGTGTGCAAGGACACCCAAATCCCTCTGAACACCAACATTTAATAGTTTTTCACCATTTAAAAAAAATTCTGTTTTTCTATTATTGTTACCAAAGTGAATAACCTCACATTTCCCCACATTATACTCAAGCTGCCACCTTCTTGCCCACTCACTTAACCTGTCTATATCCCTTTGCAGACTTTTTGGCCACAATTTCCCCTACCGTGACAGGTCCTGACCTCAGTGCTGGCTCCAGCCCGCTGTCCAAAGTGATTTTATGTTGATTGGTCTTGTTAAGCCTGCCCAGCGCATTTGCCGGCCAATTGAAGGAAGCGGGTCTGATGACATCATTTGACGACGCGTCATCAGCCGGTTTCCTTAAAGGGACCATGCGCAAATTTATTTTGACAGTTGTGCTGTCAGTGTTCTGCAGCATTGAGGTGCTGCAAACACTGACAAGCACTGCACAGAGGTGCACGGCTGCACCCAGACTCTCCCATGACTCCCTCCTAATGCTTATGGAGGGAGTCACAGCACGCAGGGAGGTTCTCTTCCCTTCCAATGGGCGGAAGAGACCTTCCCAGGACATCAACGCAGCCTGGTTGCACATTGCACAGGAGGACACAAGCAGGGATGTCATCAGGAGGACAAGGCTGCAGTGGAGCAAACCTTTCAATGATCTCAGTAGATCACAAAATGTTACTGCAAAACCACACTCAACCTCATCCTGCTGTGCCACTCATCACATCCCCATCACTCGTCCTTCCCTACCCTACTCCTGCACATCCTTACTCACATCAACTTACCTTGCACCTCCAGCCATCCCTCACTATCTATATTATCACTTCCCCATCTCACTAGCCACCCCTCACACTCACCCTCATCCTAGTCCAGTCATACCAACTAACAACACACAAGGGTAGGCACTTGCGTGTCTTAGCCAATGTTCATGTGAAGTTTCTGTTAATGTGCTAGCAAACATTGAAATCTTTATTTTCAACACTTTGCATTCTTAGACAGATTTGTGTGCACATTTGGAATTGGCTTAGTGAGTTGCAGTGACTGGTGAGACATAACGATATTTTCCACAATGGTGATGAGTGTGAAAGGAATGGCTTGGGCATTGTAGGGATGCTTTATGGTGTTGGTGTGGGGTGGTGCCAACCTGGCGCATCATGTGGCAGCCAGGATGTACAGCGTCAAGTGAAGTAAATCTGGCTATGGTGAGGCCATCCCATGCCTCCTGGGCAGCAATGTGGTTGGATGCTGATGCCCTGTGTCCTGTGCGGCATCAGTTGATTGCGGAGAAGTTTGGTGTTGTTGTTGGTGCTGCTGGTATGCCTGGTACTGCTGGTGTTGGGGCTGATCGTGGTGGGATTCTGAGGTCTAAGGTGAAATAGCTTCAAGGGCACCAATGCTGATGTAATAGATGACAGGTGAACTTGAGATGACAGAAGCGATCTGTCAGTGGTGAGAGAGGTTGTTCCAATGAGGTGACACTGGATATAGAGTTTACTCCAAACACTTGCAACTTGCATAAAGCTCAGTCTGTCTTCCAAATGCAGTAAGCAACAGCTTCTGAGCTTGGATAGTGAACAGCTATGAGATGGGAGCTTTTATAGCACATTTGCAGCTGTCAAGTAAAGAGATGATTTCATGGTAACACAACTCCCGACCTACTTACCTGACATGATCCCCAAACAGCGTGGACCCCGTGGGCAACCTTGTAAAATTTAAAGGTGAGCTCAAAATACTTTTTAAGTGGCTCATAACAAGGCCCTAATGACCTAAAAAGTGGTTCCCGACCCGCTGTCAAAATTTTTTTCCCAAATCGACCCGCCACCAAATGCGCCCGCTGACCCCAGAAAAATTCCCCCCACTATGTCCTCCTCACAGCTTACTTACCCACCTAGTTTTGAACTGTCAGAAAACTTGGATACATTACACTCAGTCCCTGCCGCGGGGACTGGAGTGCATCATCACCCCAGCCAATGAAATCTTAATTTAATTTGTTAAGTTTTATTTAGTTAAAGTCCATGGGGGAGAAATTCAGTATAGTCCCATTTGGGGCGCTAAAAGTAGCGCCCTGGAAAAATTAGCGCCCCCGTGCCGGAAATTGTTCAGTTGTGCCCCAAAGGGAAGCGGGGCTCTACTGGAGGTGCCCCGCCTCCCTCTTGGGGTGCTGCGAGTGAATATTGTGGCGCTACGTGCCGCAGCACCACATGCTGTGGCATGTCGCGCTGCAGTATTGCAGGCCTTCCTCCCCTTCTTAAAGGGAGGGGCTTTGTGCAGTGCGATCTGGGGCCCAGCTGGGCCCCTGGGGATCGGGAGTGCAGGCAAAAGAGCCCGGCACCCAAGAGAAGTGCCGGGCTCTTGGAGCACAGCCGGCATTCCGCGGGGGGGTGGTTCCGGAGGCCGGGGACGGGAGCGCAGGCAGGTGCTGGCAGGCGGCCAACAACAAAAATGGCCACCCCGCACCTCACCTTTAATTTGCACCTCCCCGGCTGCAGGTATGCCACCCTGACCCTGTCGGACATAGCATCCAGCGGTAAATCAGGGGGCGCTCCCAAAGACCACGGCCGGGGCGTGAGCGGGGCGCTGCGCACACCGATGACGTCATCGCCAGCGGCGCAGCGCTACCGTTAACGCCACCACTAACTTCCTGCTGAATTTGGCGGGAGGCGTGGGCAGTGCCGCGCCCGGGCACTAGTTGGTTTGCGCCCCACTTAGCGCCCTCTTAAGGCGCTAACGGGTGGCGCAACCAACAGAATTTTTCCCCCTATTTGTTTAACCACCCAATCAAAAAGAGTACACTCAGTCCCTTCATCTAAATCATTATCATAGATTGTAAATAGCACTGATCCTTGCAGCACCCCACTGGTAACAGCCTGCCAACCTGAAAATGAGCCATTTATTCCTACTCTGTTTTCAGTCCTTTAACCAATCCTCTATCCATGCTAATATATTATCCACAATGCCATGAACCCTCATCTTGCGTAACAACATTTTGTGTGGCGCCTTATCAAATGCCTTTTGAAAATATAAATATACTACATCCACTGGTTCCTTTTATCTACCCTGCAGTTACATCCTCAAAAAACTCTAATAGATTTGTCAAATACGATTTCCCTGTCATAAAACCATGTTGACTCTGCCTAATCATATTATGGTTTTCTAAATGCCCTGTTACCACTTCCTTAATAATGGATTCCAGTATTTTCCCGATGACTGATGTCAGGCCTGTATTTTCCTGTTTTCTCTCTCCCTCCTTTCTTGAATAGCGGTGTTACATTTGCTACCTTCCAATCCACTGGGACCATTCCAGGATCTAGAGAATTTTGGAAGGTTACAACAGTGCATCCACTATCTCTGCAGCCACCTCTTTTAGAACCCTAGTATGTAGGCCATCAGGTACAGGGGATTTGTCAGCTTTTAGTCCCATTAATTTCACCAGTAATTTTTTTAACTAATATTAATTACTTTAAGTTCAGGGCTTTGGTGAGACCACACCTGGAGTACTGTGCACAGTTTTGGTCTTCTTATCTGAGAAAGGACATACATGCCTTAGAGGCAGTGCAACAAAGGTTCAGTAGATTGATCCCTGGGATGAGAGGGTTGTTCTATGAGGGGAGGCTAAGTAGATTGGGTCTATACTCTCTGGAGTTTAGAAGAATGAGAGGTGATCACATTGAAACATATAAGATTCTGAGGGGGATTGACAGCGTAGATGATGAGAGGTTGTTTCCCCTCGCTGGAGAGTCTAGAACTAGGGGGCATAGTCTCAGGATAAGGGGTCAGCCATTTAAGACTGAGATGAGGAGGAATTCCTTTACTCAGAGGGTTGTGAATCTTTGGAATTCTCTACCCCAAAGGACTGTGGATGCTGAGTCTTTGAGTATATTTAAAGCTGAGATAAATAGATTTTTGGACTCTAAGGGAATCAAGGGATATGGGGATTGGGCGGGAAAGTGGAGTTGAGGTCGAAGATCACCCATGAACTTATTAAATGGCAGAGCAGGCTCAAAGGGCCATATGGCCTACTCCTGCTCTTAATTCTTATGCTCTTATGTTCTCTAAATTACGGTCTCTAAATTGTCAGACTGCTTGTCCGACATACAGTTCTGGATGAGCAAAAATGACCGAAGCCATTGTTTTCGGTCCCCGCCACAAACTCCGTTCCCTAGCCACTGACTCCATCCCTTTCCCTAACATCTGTCTGAGGCTGAACCACACTGTTCGCAATCTTGGTGTCGTATTTGACCCTGAAATGAACTTCCGACCACATATCCGCAGCATAACAAAGACCGCCTATTTCCACCTCCGTAACATGGCCCGTCTCCGCCCTTGCCTCAGCACATCTGCTGCTGAAACCCTCATCCATGCCTTTGTTACCTTTAGACTTGACTATTCCAACACACCCCTGGTTGGCCTCCTACATTCTACCCTACGTAAACTTGGCTGTCCGTGTCCTATCTCGCACCAAATCCCATTCGCCCATCTCCCCTGTGGTTGCTGACCTATATTGGCTCCTAGTTAAGCAGTACCTCAATTTCAAAATTCTCATCCTTGTTTTCAAATCCCTCCATGGCCTCGCCCCTCCCTATCTCTGTAATCTCCTTCAGCAACGCCCCCCACCCCCCGAGATATCTGTGCTCCTCTAATTCTGCCCTCTTCAGCATCCCTGATTATAATCACTCAACCATTGGTGGCCGTGTGTTCTGTTGCCTAGGCCCTAAGCTCTGGAATTTCCTGTCTAAACCTCCTCGCTACCTCTCTTTCCTCCTTTAAGATGCTCCTTAAACCCTACCTCTTTGACCAAGCTTTTGGTCACCTGCCCTAGTTTATCCTTATGTGGCTCGGTGTCAATTTTTTTTTGTTTTAAAATACTCCTGTGCAGCGCCTTGGGATGTTTTACTACATTAAAGGCACTATATAAATACAAGTTGTTGTTGTTATGTTCCTCACTCTCATTAGACCCTTGGTTCCCCACTATTTCTGTTATTTTTTTGTGTCTTCTTCTGTGAAGACAGATACAAAATATTTTTTTAATGTCTCTGCCATTTCCTTAATGCCCATTATAATTTCTCCTGTCTCAGCCTCTAAGGGACCCACATTTACTTATGCTATTCTCTTCCTTTTTACATACTTGTAGAAGCTCTTACAATTTGTTTTTATGTTTTTTACTAGTTTACTCTCATATTCTATTTTCTCCCTCTTTATCAATTTTTGGTCATCCTTTGTTGGTTTCTAAAACTCTCCCAATCCTGAGGCTTACTATTCCTCTTGGCAATATTATAAGCCTCTTCTTTTAGTCTAATACTATCCTTAACCTCTTTAGTTAGCCATGGATGGATCACTTTTACCATGGAGTTTTTATTTCTCAATGGAATGTATATTCGTTCACAACTATAAATATTTCTTTAAATGTTCACCATTGCTTATTTACTGTCATACCTTTTAAACTAATTTCCTAATCTACCTTAGCCAACTTGCCCCTCATATCTATGTAACTGGCTTTATTTAAGTTTAATACTCTAGTTTCAGACTTAAGTATGTCACTCTCAATGTAGTCTCCGCTGCCTGTTAGCTGTAAACATAGAAACATAGAAACATAGAAGACAGGAGCAGGAGTAGGCCATTCAGCCCCTCGAGCCTGCTCCGCCATTCAATGCGATCATGGCTGATCATCCAAATTCAGTACCCTGTCCCTGCTTTCTCCCCATACCCCTTGATCCCTTTAGCCTTAAGAAATATATCCAACTCCTTCTTGAATATATTTAATGAATTGGCCTCTACTGCCTTCTGTGGTAGAGAATGCTACAGGTTCACCACTCTCTGGGTGAAGAAATTCCTCCTAATTTCTGTCCTAAATGGCTTACCCCTTATCCTTAGACTGTGACCCCTGGTTCTGGACTCACTGACCATCGGGAACATCCTTCCTGCATCTAGTCTGTCCAGTCCTGTCAGAATTTTGTAAGTTTCAATGAGATCCCCTCTCATTCTTCTAAACTCCAGCGAGTATAAGCCCAATTGACCCAATCTCTCCTCATACGTCATTCCTGCCATCCCAGGTATCAGCCTGGTGAATCTTCGCTGAACTCCTTCCATGGCAAGAACATCCTTCCTCAGATAAGGCGACCAAAACTGCACACAATACTCAAGATGTGGTCTCAACAAGGCCCTGTACAACTGCAGCAAGACATCCTTGTTCCTGTACTCAAACCCTGTCGCTACGAAGACCAACATACTGTGGTAAACCACTGTTAACTCTGTACAGGTCCGGGCATGTCTCCGCCCCTTGCTCCACCCCTAAGCCCGGGTATAAAGGTGACTCACCACCCTTCCCCCGGGAGCACTTAGGATGGATCCACTAGCAGAGGCATGCTCCAGTTCTTAGTCAATAAAAGCCTACTTCGTATAAGTTCAACTCGTAGTCTTTGGTGTTGTTGATAGTGCATCAATTTTATTGACTAAATTTTCGACATGGAGCAAATCTTGAAGCCGGAACGTTTAGACCTGGATCCTCAAGCAGCAGATGCAGCCAATAACTTTGAACACTGGCTGAGCTGTTTCGAAGCCTTCCTGGAGGCCTCCAGCACTACCGTCACTACAGATGACGCGAAACGGCTTGTCTTAACTCACGGGTGAGCCACCGAGTCTACTCGATCATCCGAGATGCCACAACTTACGCGGCCGCCATCGCGACGCTAAAGGAACAATACGTGAGGCCTGTTAACGAGGTCTACGCCAGACACCTCCTGGCTACCCGAAAACAGCGCCCCGGGGAATCGGGCGCTGAATATTTACTGGCACTGAGAGTCCTCGGTCGGGCCTGTAATTGCAAAGCGGTGATGGCCAAGGAATGCACGGAAGACCTGATCCGAGATGCCTACGTAGCCGGCATCAGGTCCAACTATACTCGGCAGAGGCTGCTGGAACAGAGGGGGCTCGACCTGCAGAAGACGGTGGCCCTCGCTAACTCGTTAGACGTGGCCCTCCAGAACATGGACGCCTACCCCCCTGACCGGATGGCCACGTGGATGTCACGGGAGCAGCCATCTTGGGACCCGGTAAGGCCACAAGCCGCCAGCAGCCCAACTACAGCTGCAATGACCAGAGGCCAGAAATGCTACTTCTGCGGCCAGGCCAAGCACCCCAGACAGCAATGCTCAGCAAAGGACGCGACCTGCTCCAAATGCGGCAAGAAAGGCCACTACGCGAGAGTGTGCAGGGCAAAATCGACTCCCAATTCCAGCAGCGCCACGTGTGAACCGTGCAGGCCGCCATTTTGGACCCCACCAACCACGTGTGAGCCGTGCGGGCCGCCATTTTGGGCACCACCAGCCGCGGGGGAGCCGCCATCTTGGACACCATTTCGAGACCAGGCCCCCGGCGCGGGCGAATACTACAGCGACCCACCGACCTCGACGATGGCCTCCATCACCCTGGACCAATCTAGGCCCCATCAACTAGCCAGGTCCATGATGAACGTAAAGGTAAATGGCCATGCCACAAATTGCCTTTTCGACTGCGGAAGCACGGAGAGCTTCATCCACCCCGACACGGTGCGACGCTACTCCCTATCGGTTATGCCCACACGCCACCAGGTCTTTATGGCCTCAAAGTCCCATACGGCAGACGTCAGCGGCTACTGTGTAGCGACTCTGACAGTGAACGGCTTGGAGTACAGAGATTTTAAATTCCTCGTCCTGCCACAGCTCTGCGCTCCCGTACTGCTAGGATTAGACTTCCAGTGCCATCTGGAGAGCGTCACGATGGCATATGGCGGGCCCTTGCCCTCACTTACAGTCTGCAGCCGGCAGAATTTAAACACAGCGCCGCGCAAAGTATGCAGCCTGTCCACCCTGAAGGTCAAACCCCCCCCCGTTGTTCGCTAACCTCGCCAAAGACTGCAAGCCAATTGCAACTAAAAGCAGGCGGTACAGTGCCGGGGATAGGAACTTTATTAAATCAGAAGTAGAAAGACTCCTGAGGGAAGGGATTATCGAGGGCAGCACCAGCCCATGGCGAGCCCAAGTGGTGGTAGTGAAGACCGACGAAAAACAGCGCCTGGTTATTGATTACAGCCAGACGATCAATCGATACACGCAATTAGATGCATACCCGCTTCCCCGCATATCTGACATGGTCAACCAGATAGCACAATACCGGGTATTCTCGACGATTGATCTGAAGTCGGCATACCACCAGCTCCCCATCAGGCCTGAGGACCGCCAGTACATGGCCTTCGAGGCCGACGGTCGCCTCTACTACTTCCTCCGAGTCCCCTTCGGCGTCACCAATGGGGTCTCGGTCTTCCAAAGGGAGATGGACCGGATGGTTGACCAGAACGCGCTGCAGGCCACCTTCCCCTATCTAGACAACGTCACCATCTGCGGCCATGACCGGCATGACCACGACGCCAACCTAGAAAAATTCCTCCGTACGGCCCAACGGCTGAATCTGACATACAACAGAGAAAAATGTATGTTCCGCACCACGCGCCTCGCTATTCTTGGCTGCGTGGTGGAAAACGGAGTCATCGGCCCCGACCCCGACCGAATGCGCCCCCTCCTGGAACTACCCCTCCCCCACTGCCTAAAAGCCCTGAAGAGATGCCTAGGGTTCTTCTCTTACTACGCCCAGTGGGTGCCCAACTATGCGGACAAAGCCCGGCCCCTCATCAAGTCAACCTCCTTCCCCCTGACGGCAGAGGCCCGTGCGGCCTTCACTCTCATAAAAGAGGACATTGCGAAGGCCACAATGCACGCAGTGGATGAGTCCATCCCTTTCCAAGTGGAGAGCGATGCATCCGACTTCGCCCTAGCCGCAACCCTTAACCAGGCGGGGAGACCCGTGGCCTTCTTTTCACGGACCCTCCAGGGCCCCGAAATTCGACACTCCTCAGTCGAGAAGGAGGCCCAGGCGATAGTGGAGGCTGTACGGCACTGGAGGCATTACCTGGCCGGTAAACGTTTCACCCTGCTCACTGACCAACGGTCAGTAGCATTTATGTTTAACAACAGACAAAGGGGGAAAATCAAAAATGATAAGATATTGCGGTGGAGGATCGAGTTATCCACCTACAACTACGATATCTTATACCGGCCCGGGAAACTTAATGAGCCCCCAGACGCCCTATCCCGTGGGACATGTGCCAACGCACAAGTCGATAGGCTACGGACCCTCCACAATGATCTCTGCCACCCGGGGGTCACCAGGTTCTTCCATTTTATTAAAGCTCACAACCTGCCTTACTCCATCGAGGAGGTCAGGACCATGACCAGGAACTGCCAGGTCTGCGCCGAATGCAAACCGCATTTTTATAGGCCAGACAGGGCACACCTGATTAAAGCCACCCGCCCCTTCGAACGTCTCAGCGTCGATTTCAAGGGGCCCCTTCCCTCCTCTGACCGCAACACGTACTTCCTCAATATTATTGACGAGTACTCCCGTTTCCCCTTCGCCATCCCCTGCCCGGACATGACCAGCGCCGCAGTCATCAGGTGCCTCAACGACCTGTTCGCCATATTTGGCTTCCCCAATTACATCCACAGCGACAGGGGCTCGTCGTTCATGAGCGACGAGCTGCGCCAGTACCTGCTCGAGAAGGGCATAGCCACGAGCAGGACTACCAGCTACAACCCCCGGGGTAACGGACAGGTAGAGAGGGAGAACGCAACAGTGTGGAAGACCGCCATGCTCGCCCTAAAATCCAAGGGCCTCCCAATCTCCCGCTGGCACGATGTCCTCCCCGATGCGCTCCACTCCATATGATCACTGCTCTGTACTGCCACAAACGCCACCCCTCACGAGAAGATGTTCGTCTTCCCCAGGAAATCCACCTCGGGGACATCACTACCGCCATGGCTGACGTCTCCGGGACCCGTCCTGCTCAGGAAACACGTGAGGAGCCATAAGACGGACCCCCGGTCAAAAAGGTTCACCTCCTCCACGCCAACCCACAGTACGCCTACGTGGCGTATCCTGACGGGCGGGAGGACACAGTCTCAATTCGAGACCTCGCACCCTCAGGTACCACCCGAAACACCATCGATCACCATCCACTACCTCCACCCACCATCACTACCCACGACGCACCACCGGGGTGTCTACCACGAACTGACGACATGCCGGTGCCATCCCTACCCCGAGAGGACGACACGCCAGTGCTCCGTCCCACGCGAGAAGCGGCCGCGGGCAAAGAACCGCCGCAACCGGCACCACGAAGATCATTACGGCAGACAAGACCCCCGGAGAGACTTTCGTATACGAACTTTTGAAACACTTCACCCCGCCGGACTCTTTTTTAAACGAGGGGTGAATGTGGTAAACCACTGTTAACTCTGTACAGGTCCGGGCATGTCTCCGCCCCTGGCTCCACCCCTAAGCCCGGGTATAAAGGTGACTCACCACCCTTCCCCCGGGAGCTCTTAGGATGGATCCATTAGCAGAGGCATGCTCCAGTTCTTAGTCAATAAAAGCCTACTTCGTATAAGTTCAACTCGTAGTCTTTGGTGTTGTTGATAGTGCATCACATACCATTTGCCTTCTTAACCGCCTGCTGCACCTGCATGCTTACCTTCAGCGACTGGTGCACAAGGACACCCAGGTCTCGTTGCACTTCCCCTTCTCCCAATCTATTGCCATTCAGATAATAATCTGCCTTCCTGTTTTTGCCACCTAAGTGGATAACCTCACATTTATCCACATTATATTGCATCTGCCATGCTTCTGCCCAATCACCCAACCGATCCAAATCATCCTGGAGTTTCTCGGCATCCTCCTCACAGCACACATGCCCACCCAGCTTTGTGTCATCTGCAAACTTGGAGATATTACATCTAGTTCCCTTGTCTAGATCATTAATATATAGTGTGAATAGCTGGGGTCCAAGGACCGATCCCCATGGTACCCTACTAGTCACTGCCTGCCACTCGGAAAAGACCCGTTTATTCCAACTCTTTGTTTTCTGTCTGCCAACCAGTTCTCTATCCAAGTCAATACCTTGCCCCCAATTCCATGTGCCTTAACTTTACACGCTAATCTCTTATGCAGGACCTTATCGAAAGCCTTTTGAAAGTCCAAATACACCACATCCACTGGTTCTCCCTTATCTATTTTACCAGTTACATCCTCAAAAAATTCCAGTAGATTAGTCAAGCACAATTTACCTTTTGTCAATCCATGTTGACTTTGTCCGATCCTGTCACTGTTTTCCAAGTGCTCTGCTATTACATCTTTTATAATGGACTCTAGTGTTTTCCCCACTACCGATGTCAGGCTTACTGGTCTGTAATTCCCCGTTTTCTCTCTACCACCTTTTTTGAATAGTGTGGTAACATTAGCTACCCTCCAATCCATGGGTACTGTTCCAGATTCCATCGAATGTTGGAAGATGATCAGCAATGCATCTACTATTTCTAGGGCCACTTCCTTAAGTACCCTAGGATGTAGATTATCAGGCCCTGGGGATTTATCGGCCTTCAATCCCATCAATTTCCCTAACACCATTTCCCTACAAATACTGATTTCTTTCAGTTCCTCCCTTTCATCAGACCCTATGTTCCCCGACGTCTCTGGGAGGTTATTTGTGTCCTCCTTTGTGAAGACAGAACCAAAATATGTATTTAATTGGTCTGCCATTTCCTTGTTCCCCATTATAAATTCCTTTGATTCTGACTGCAAGGGACCTACGCTTGACTTCACCAATCTTTTTCTCTTCACATATCTATAAAAGCTTTTACAGTCAGTTTTAATGTTCGCGGCAAGCTTACTCTCATATTCTATTTTCCCCTTCTTAATTAATCCCTTTGTCCTCCTTTGTTGAATCCTAAACTGCTCCCAATCCTCAAGTTTACTGCTTTTTCTGGCCAATTTATATGTCCTCTCCTTGGATCTTATGCTATCCCTAATTTCCCTTGTTAGCCACCGTTGAGTCACCTTTTTTGTTTTATTTTTATGCCAAACTGGGATGAACAAATTCTGTAGTTCATCCATGCGGTCTTTGAATGTTTGCCATTGCCTATCCACCGTCAACCCTTTGAGTGACATTCCCCAATCAATCCTACCCAACTCGTGCTTCAGACCATCATATTTTCCTTTATTTAAATTCAGGACCCTAGTCTCTGAGTCAACTACTTCATTCTCCATCTTAATGAAGAATTCTATCATATTATGATCGCTCCTACCCAAGGGGCCTCGTACAACAAGATTGCTAATTAATCCTTTCTCATTACATAATACCCAGTCTAAGATGGCCTGATCTCTGGTTGGTTCCTCGACATATTGGTCCAGGAAACCATCCCGTAAACACTCTAGGAATTCCTCCTCCACAGTATTATTACTAATTTGGTTAGCCCAATCTATATGTAGATTAAAGTCACCCATGATGACTGCTGTGCCCTTATTACACGCTTCTCTAATTTCCCTTTTAATGCCATCCTCAACCTCCGCATTACTGTTAGGAGGTCTATATACCACTCCCACTAACGTTTTCTGCCCCTTGGTATTTCTCAGTTCTACCCATACAGATTCCACATCATCAGAGCTAATATCCTTCCTTACAATTGTGTTAATCCCTTCTTTAACCAGCAATGCTACCCCACCTCCTTTTCCTTTTTGCCTATCTTTCCTGAATATTGAATACCCCTGGATGTTGAGTTCCCAGCCTTGGCCACCCTGGAGCCATGTTTCCGTAATCCCAATCAAATCATATTCGTTTACCTCTATTTGCGCAGCTAATTCATCCACCTTATTACGAATGTGTTATGTCTGACATTGGGGATAGGTACTCGATTGCCTTGGCCTAAGCACATGAAGTTTGATAGTGCTGTTATCGTTATATTATGTCTGACATTGGATATAGGTATTCGATTGCTTTTGCCTGTAAGAGTGTGGTTGCATCAGCCATTAAAAGCGACATAAGTTTAGTTCTAAATACGGCCTCTGGATTATCTTTGCAAACGCAACATTTGACGACTAGGATGGCTGAAATCTCTCTTCCACCACCTCCTCCCTTCCTTGCACTACCCGGTGAGCCCCCGATCCCATGGGTTCGCTGGTTACAGTCCTTTGAAACCTACCTCATCGCTCTCGGACTAGAAAATGTGAGTACAGCACGGAAAAAGGCACTGTTATCCCATTGCTTGGGAGCGGAGGGCTAGCGTGTTCTTGGGACATAATGCACAGCAGACTCAATTCAAACATATGATGTGGCTGTGGCTCTGTTAAGCACACACTTCTCTGCCCCACAAAGTGCCCTCCTGCGGCGATTCATTTTTAGACAGCGTCACCTACTCCCCGGTGAGTCTGTGCATCAATACGTGGCTAATTTGAGGGGGTTAGCTAGCTCGTGCAAGTTCGGTGCACTACAAGACGAGATGGTGCATGATCAACTAATAGAGCACACCAACAACGTGAGAGTGCGTGAAAGACTGTTACTTGAGTCCGATGATCTGTCGTTGTCCCAGGCAGTTAACATTGCTTTTCAAGTGGAGTCTGCAGCCGAATGTGCAGCGAAACTAGCACACATACCCAGTGACAGCGCCCTCGGCCCCGACAGCTCTGACACTGTAATGCTCACACGACGGCAGCAACGCGCGCTACCGCGGCAACAGTGTGGAAACTGCGGATCTCGTTCACATGCTACCAGAGCGCAGAATTGCCCCGCGCGCGGCCAAGCCTGTCGCAATTGTGGAAAATAAAATCACTTTGCCAATGTCTGCCGCTCTGTCGCTTTTTGCTACAAATGAACACTCTCAGTCCTCAAGCAGTTGGCCTATAATTCACAACGTGAGCTCTGGGCCAGTAGTGGCTTTCAAGTCATGCACAATTAACCTGAATAATGTGTGAATCCTCTGTTGTTGGATACCAGTGCCAGCATCTCACTGCTGAATGTGGACACATTCAAAAAATTTTTCAGCTCCCTGCCACTCTCTGCACCCTCCACTGCCCTTTGCGGGTATGGTAATTTGAAAATTGGACTAGTGGGCTCAGTCAACCTCACTGTACGCTATGGAACAAAAGTTTTGCCAGATTTTTGCTTTTATGTGGCACGCCAAGGAGCTAATCTGATGGGACTGGATCTTTTCACTGACCTGGGATTTTCTCTCTTGGACACCGTCGGGTCTGCAATTCTGCATGTCGCCTCACCGTGGCGCCAAACATGGCCAGCGCTCTTCGAGGGTCTGGGCTGCCTGACTGCCTTCACCCACCAGCCCATGGTTGACTCCACCGTTACCCCTGTCATTCAGCCACTGCGCCGCATCCCACTTGCTCTCCGTGACGGGGTCACAGTTGAACTAAAGCAGCTACTGGAAGCTGGTATCATCAAACCAGTTGATGCCTCCCCATGGGTCTCCAACCTGGTGGTCGCAAAGAAAAAGTCAGGTGGTCTACTCGTCTGTGTCGATCTTCGAGCAGTGAATAAGGCCGTAATCCCTGACAAATATCCACTGCCCACGTCAGAGGAACTCACAGCGCAGTTCTATGGTTCCATCCTGTTCTCGAAACTAGACCTTCGACAGGGCTATCTACAGGTTCCCCTCCACCCCAGCAGCAGGGATCTCACTGCTTTTGTGACACATGCTGGCATCTTTCGGTACACCAGGATGCCATTTGGACTTAGCTCTGCACCCAGCTGCTTCCAAAAGGTGATGTTGTAGGTGTCTTCACACTACTACGAAAATACTGCGGTTGAAACTGACAGTTAAACAAACGTGGTTTAATGTACTGAAACAATTATAAACAAAAGAACGCAGGAGAAACTCCAAACAGCTCTATACACAAGCTGGATCCACGAGGACTGAACTGAAACGCCCTACCCCCTTGATGTCATGACGTCATCACGTTTCCCGCCGTTGGGAACGCTACGTGACCCGCGTGATGACGTCATCGCGTCAGATCGTGATTTTATCGATCCTGCGCTGTTTAAACAGCGCACACACTTAAAGGTAACTACTATGATTAAAGACAATTATAAACGTTACTGCAAGAGTCTCTTGATGGCTTTGCCACATACGCCACCCCCCCAGAATTGTCTTTATTGAGGAACGTCAATCGCAGATGAGGTCGGCCAAGCCTGTTTGACCGACTCCTAAATTCCCGGAATCGCCGATCGCCATCGTGGCCGCGGGGCACGCCCCGGTTCCGGTGCTCTTGACTCGCGGCGGTCTGTTTGACGGTTTGGGCGTGAAACTGCAAGGTGGGCGGCAGCAGCGGGCTTTCAGGCCAAAACGAGCGTGGTAATAAAAGTAACCGGTCGTCGGAGGTGTCGAGGCGGGTCCCTTCGAGGCTGGGCATTGCGCAATGGTGCAGTATTGCTGTCGGACCGCGTATATTTTATCCGCCTCTTCGGCGAGCGCAATGCAATCCCCGGCATCTGACCTGGCGAGGGCTGCTTGGACCTGTTCGGGAAGCTGACTAAGAAACAGCTCGCGAAACAGGAAACATTGGGGTTCGGACCCCAGGAGCGATAGCATGTGGCTCATTAATTCCGAGGGTTTGGAGTCGCCTAACCCGGGTAGTGTAAGTAGACGGCGAGCGCGCTCCGCCTTTGTAAGGCCAAATACCTGCAGCAGCCGTGTCTTGATGGCGACATACTTGTCAGCGGTCGGGGGGTTCTCCAGAAGGCTGATGATCCTCGACGCCGTCGAGCTGTCGAGGGCGGAGACCACGTACAAATATCGGAGCTGGTCCTGCACGATGTTGCGGAGCTCAAATTGTGCCTCAGCCTGCACAAACCAGGAGGCCGCCTGTTGTTCCCAGAATTGGGGGAGCTTCAAAGCCACTGCGTTGGCTTCCATCATTGGCCTGCGTTCCGTGTTCACCGCGAAAAACGTTCGCGAGGTTTCGGGGTCACCAATGTAGGTGTCTTCACACTACTACAAAAATACTGCGGTTGAAACTGACAGGTAAACAAACGTGGTTTAATGTACTGAAACAGTTATAAACAAAAGAACGCAGGAGAAACTCCAAACAGGTCTATACACAAGCTGGATCCACGAGGACTGAACTGAAACGCCCTACCCCCCTGACGTCATGATGTCATCACCTTTTCCGCCATTGGGAATGTCACGTGACCCACGTGATGACGTCATCGCGTCAGATTGTGATTTTATCGATCCTGCACTGTTTAAACAGCGCACACACTTAAAGGTAACAACTATGATTAAAGACAATTATAAACGTTACTGCAAGAGTCTCTTGATGGCTTTGCCACAATGTCCTCTGTGCTCGCGGGCATTCCTGGGGTGGCCAACTACCTGGATGACATCGTCGTGCATGGGCCCTCGACCTCCACTCATGACGAACGCCTTCACAGAGTTTTCACAGCTCTAGCAAAACACAAGCTCACACTGAATGGCGAAAAATGTGTCTTTGCTGTTTCAGAGATCGAATTTGTGGGGTTTCGGTTGTTGGCTGACGGTATATCCCCACTCCAGTCAAACGTGGATGCCATTCACAGCATCCCAGAACCCAGCTCTGCAGCACAGGTTGCCTCCTTCCTTGGCATGACTGGGTACTACCTGAAGTTTTTGCCCCAGTACTCTGCCACCACAGCCCCACTGCGCCAGCTCCTGCGAAAGGATGAGCCCTGGGTGTGGTCACAAGCCTGTACGGAAGCTGTTCGTCTCCTCAAATCGCAGCTCACGTCGCCTCCAGTGTTGGCTCACTTTGACGTCGCCAGCCCTACCCTCGTCACCTGCGACGCGTCCGCTGCAGCTGTGGGGGCAGTGTTATTGCAGATACAGAATGGAGTGGAGAAACCAATCGCCTTTGCCTCCCAAGCCCTTAGCCCCACTGAACAGAAGTACTCAGTAGGCGAGCGTGAGGCGCTGGCGTGCGTCTGGGCATGTGAGCGGTGGCACCTGTACATGTATGGCCGTGCCTTCACCCTGCAAACCGATCACCAGGCTCTCACTGCCCTGCTGTCGACATCCGGCATGGGCCACAGACCACTGCGTCTACACCGCTGGTCTGACCGCCTCCGCCAATACAATTTCAGTCCCCAGTTCACACCAGGACGTGACAATGTTGTTGCAGATCTGCTCTCCCGCACTGTCTCTGCCCCAGCCCCACTCGTTGGGTTTGAACATGTGGAACAGAATATCGTCCAGATGCTGCACACTCCTCTCCAAACCACAGTCTCTCTCCAGGAGCTCAAAGAGGCCTCTGAGCAGGATCTGGCCGTCTCCCAGCTATGCACCTTCATCAGAGATGGCTGGCCTCGCAAGGTGCCTGAGGAACTGTCTGCCTACTCCAGAGTTAAAGAGGTGCTCTCCTGCTGGAATGACTCCTGTGTTGCACGTGGGCTCTGCACTGTGGTCCCAAGTGCCCTTCGTGCGCGTGTTTTATCCATGGCGCACGAGGGCCACTTGGGCATAGTGAAGCTCAAACAACAATGCCGAGACCTAGTGTGGTGGCCGGGTATCGACAGGGAAATCGAGGCCCTGGTCAAGGACTGTGCAGCCTGCCTTGTAAGTGGCAAGACTGGCCACCAAGCTCCTCCACCCCTGCAACCCCTTGCCTGGCCCTCTCAGCCCTGGGAGCACCTGCAGCTGGACGTCTGTGGGGAGATCCATGGTGTCCCCCACCATCAACGGTGCCTAGTGGTGACCTATGACCTGCACTCAAAATGGCCAGAGGTCACTGCCGTGGGCTCCGTCACCTCTCGGGTCATCATTGATACCCTTGAGTCCCTCTTCTCCCGCTGGGGGCATCCAAAGGCCATCACCACAGACAATGGCCCCCAAATGGTCTCTTTGGAACTCTCCTCTTACCTTGAGAGCAAGGGCATCCGTCACATATGCACAGCGTACTACCACCCCGAGTCAAATGGGGGAGTGGAGCGTTTTAACCAGACACTGAAAAATGGCTTCAGAGCACACCTATCCCAGGGGTGTGCGTTTGACAAGGCCCCCCTCCACACACTGCTGCACTACAGAGCCTCCCAGCATTCCACTACAGGGGTCTCACCCGCATCCCTCATGCTAGGCCGTGAGCTCATGCTGCCCCTTGGCAGGCTCCGCCCCTAGCTAGCTCAAAGCCCTGCTCCACGGGCTCAAGTCACAGTCGCTAGGCAGCAGGAGAAGATGAAACTCCGCTTCGACCAGTCGAAGAGGGCCAAGGCGCCCAACATCTCAGTCTCCGATTGGGTCAGAGTCCGTAGGCCTCACTGCAACAATAAGATGGCCTCATTCTGGTCCTCCCCTCTCCAAATCAGCCGCCAACTTGGACCAGCCACTTTCTGCCTCACTGACGGCTCTTGGTGGCATGCTAGCCGCCTTCGGAAGGTGCCGGCACCCCCTGATGCGGGATTATACGGACCTAATCCCCAAGCCTTACCCCCAGAGTGGCGGGATGCACATGTGGCTCAGCCAGCCAACCCTCAAGCAGATATTGTGCCTCAGCCAAAACCTCACCAGTCCCCACCTCGGCCTGCTCCTCACCAGTCCCCACCTCGGCCTGCTCCTCACCAGTCCCCACCTCGGCCTGCTCTTCACCAGTCCGCACCTCGGCCTGTTCATACACGTTCTCGCCCTGGCCACCTACAGGACTTTGTCACTACATTTCATGTTTGAAATTCTGTGAGGGGGGAGGAAATGTTATGTCTGACATTGGGGATAGGTACTCGATTGCCTTGGCCTGAGCACATGAAGTTTGATAGTGCTGTTATCGTTATATTATGTCTGACATTGGATATAGGTATTCGATTGCTTTTGCCTGTAAGAGTGTGGTTGCATCAGCCATGAAAAGCGACATGAGTTGAGTTCTACATACGGCCTCTGGATTATCTTTGCAAACGCAACATAATGCTCCTCGCATTAAGACACAAAGCCTTCAGGCTTGTTTTTTTAACGCTCTTAGACCTATTAGAATTATTATTTACTGTGGCCATGTTTGAGTTAAACCGTTGATTTCTCTGACTGCCACTTTTGTTTTTCTCCTTCCTATCTTTTGCTTTTATCCTTGTTTCCCTTTCCTCTGTCTCCCTGCTCAGGTTTCCAACCCCCTGCCATTTTAGTTTAAACCCTCCCCCAGAGCACTAGCAAACACTCCCCCTAGGACATCGGTCCTGGCCCTGCCCAGGTGCAAACCGTCCGGTTTGTACTGGTCCCACCTCCCCCAGAACCGGCTCCAATGTCCCAGGAATTTGAATCCCTCCCCCTTGCACCATTCCTCTAGTCACGTATTCATCTGAAATATCCTTCTATTTCTACTCTGACTAGCACGTGGCACTGGTAGCAATCCTGAGATTACTACCTGTGAGGTCCTATTTTTTAATTTACCTCCTAACTCCCTATATTCAGCTTTTAGGACCTCATCCCGTTTTTTACCTATATCGTTGGTACCTATATGCACCACGACAACTGGCTGTTCACCCTCCCCTTCCAAAATGTTTGGATCTTGTATGGAATTAATTTGGGCAATCTCCATCCAATGGATGGGGCACCAGCACAAAACTACCTGCAATTTGGTACTAAATTGGTGATCTCACTCAGAGAGGCCACAGGTGGCTGTTGTGTGAAATGGAAATGTTACAATGGTGCAGTAATGAGTGAGTTTGGACCAGAGTAAAGGGAGCTTTAACTTTGCATCTTACAATGGTATTACTGACTGAAGATGCCATAAAATGGACACTACTACTAATTACTATTAAAAAAAAATTAAATGCCTACCGTATAGACTTTTCTTCATTCTTCAAAGATGTTATCCTTCACACACAACTGGAATAGACCATTACTGGGGAAATCACCCAGTAAAAGAGACCATCTCCTGTTTCTGAGGTTGACGTCTCTCCACTGATTTCCATGTTCCTACACAGGGTATACGAGGTCTACGCATACTTTGGAACATCAGTTTATTTTGACCAAAGTCTGTCACTGAAAATAAATAAGATATACTACCCATGTACTCTCAGAAAAGCCTTAGGAATTGACCAGGTAGGATCGTGTTATGTGCAGAATAACAGATGTGGTACTTTATCAAACGCCTTTTGAAATTCCATATACACATTAACCACACTACCTTCATCAACCCTCTCTGTTACTTCATCAAAGAACTCAATCAAGTTAGTCAAATATGATTTACCTTTAACAAATCCGTGCTGGATGTCAGTTATTAACCCATATTTTTCCAAGTGACAATTTTGTTTTGGGATTATTGTCGCTAAAAGTTTCTCCACCACTGGCATTAGGCTGACAGGCCTGTAGTTACTGGGTTTATCCCTCTCCCCTTTTTTGAACAGGGGTGTAATATTTGCAATCCTGCAGTCCTCTGGCACCACCCCTGTATCAAAGGAGGTTTGGAAGATTGTGGCCAGAGCCTCCGCTATCTCCACCCTTACTTCCCTCAGAAACCTAGATGCATCCCATCCAGAGCGAGTGACTTTTCTACTTTGAGTGCTGCCAACCTTTTAAGTACCTCCTCTTAATCTATTTTTATTTTATTGATAAGTATACCAAATCAAAAAAGTTTGACCGATAACCAATGCCTAGGGGGGGGAATTTTTACTAGCAGCAGCGAATGGGTTTGGGAGTGGGTGGGTAGTAAAAAGTGCTGAAATTGGCAGCGCGTTGGGAAGCTGGCATTAACCGCCAACTTGTTCATTTCACTGGAGCACTTTCGGCAGCGTGCAAGAATCCCCCTCAGGAGAGGTGGGTTACCAATTGAAAGCAATTGATAATTAAGAGGCAGGTAGCAGGTTTTTTAACAGGGGTTATCAACTTTCACTGTGGGTCTACGGGATTCCCGAGCTTCCTGGACCTCGCCAGTGAAAGCAAGGTGAGAGCACAGAGGCAATTGAGGGGGCTAAACAAATGACAGGCAAAACGAGACCTCACACCTGATTCCTTGCCTAAGTGAAATGTTTTTGCTCATGTCACTTATTCTGAGAGTTTGCTTTCAGTTCTTTGCAGATGATTTCTACAACTTTGGAGGTGGTTTGTACTACATTGGAGGTTACTCTCACTACTTTGGAGGTTTGTGCGCTTGATCTCCACTTTAAATCTGTCAGATCAGCGTTGGTGCTGCTTATCCTGTTTCACCTTGGATCTCAGATGAGGACTAAGATGAGCACCAACATCAACAGCACTAGCAGCAGCGCACTTTGATGCCCGGGCTGGACTTATCATGGCAAGATTTAATTAGGTTGCACCACTGTACCCATCTGGCAGCTAGATGTTGAACAAACTTGCCCCCCCCGCCCCTTCCATCTCCACTTCCCCCAGCATAAAGCAGTCCTGCAATCAACAAAGCATCCCTTTAACATACACCTATTGCTTAGATTTGTGTCTTGTCTTACCATTCATCAGAACTGAGGCCATTTGGCAGGCTGCAGGCAAAAATGGGCAAGACTGGAAAGTGGTGCAAAGAAATAATTTTATATGTTGATCATATCTTACACAGTAACTTATTATTGTGACATGTCTAACACATCCATGTGCATTATCTTTCATCTTCCTTTTCCTATAACTTCTACGACGTGCACCCCCTGTGGCTTCGGCAGAGGTAGCGACAGGCTGCTCCTGTCCTTGTTCTGATTGCTCAGATGCTGTTGACTGACATCCTCTGGGTTTTGGAGCCCATGATCCCACCAAAGACTGCTCTACCTGCACTGGTGCAGGGGCAGACTGGCCATTGAGACAGGAGGCAGCATGTGGGGCACTGACTGGGGGGAGGCAGCGGGTAAGAAGTGGAAACATTTTGAACAGAGTCCCCACTTCTATGTTCCCTTTCGCCATCATCCCTCTCATGGTCCACCCGCACTTACCTGCTAGCAATGAGCTGGAGAGCACTTTGCTGCACATCACTAGGGCGCTGAATGGCCAGGGCTAGGTTTTGATCCATCCTAGTTAAGGTGGCATTCAGGGTGTGCAAGCTACTGGTGAGGGCAAGCATTTGATGCTCCGTGCTGGTGGACGAACACATCATAGCTAAGGCCTGCAATATCATGCTAGCCATGCTTAAGATGGACTCCTCCTTTCTCTCTGCAAGTGTGCACATCACAGCTGGAAACCCTGCCAGAGCCTCACGCATTTTTTGCTGCTTCTCCAGAATCATCCCTTTTGTTGACGGCCCCCTGACGTTCAGCATCTGCGTCCAGCTGAGTAGATTCTGGAGTGTCCTGCGCCCTCTGATGAGTACTCTGAACTGCTGACCTAGTCTCCACCATCTGCTGTTGCTCAAATGTGATCTGTGAGACACCAGGTTACAACACAACTGTAAGAGTCATGAAAGTTTAAGAAAGAAAATACTTTAAAATATTGGTTAAATAGTATAATACAGTTAATTTACCTGACTGACTTACTGTATTGAGAAACCCCCTATTTTCTTGTTCCAATAGTATAGTCTGAGATACCCCCTTTATTCTTGCTACAATGGTACAGTCCTTAAGCTTGTCACATGGTATCCAGCCATTTTACAGTTCAAGCTCCACAGTTTTTGACCGTGTTCGTTTAAACGTGTTTTGCTTTGTAATTCTGTTTGTAAGGTGTTACAGTAAACAGTTTAAAGACAAAGTTACGTTTTGGAACGTTTTATTTCGACACGCGTCTACTCATTGTTAAAAGCCTCAAAGCTCAGTGGCTGCATGTTTGGAAATTACGAAGCGCCACTACATTAGTCAAAAACTAGCTCCCTAAGAAGGAAAGGACGGAATTGTCGGCGAACGTATACATGAATGGTCACGGAGCCAGACGACAATATAAGAAAGCGAAGGTACAGTGACTGTTACTTTCCTTGTTCATTCTATTGAGAAGCTAAATAAGAGCTGCGGGTAAAATGGCCGATGCCTTATGGAGCCGTGAGGAGCTTCCCCCAGCCAGAAGGATTGTTGGCCAAAAGAGGGAAGTAAAGCTCACCCCAAAGGCAATGGAAGAGAAGTTACATAGAAGCATAGGTGCAAGGAGGGCTAAATTAGCTCAGATAACTGGAAAAATGAAGATAATTGATTGTCTCATGGAAGATAATGCTAATATTAAGAAAGTTGAAGACATAATGCATTATGATTTCTCCAAGTTGCATGAAGAATTTAATGTACTCAATGAAGATGTATTAGCACTTCTGTCTGAAGAAGAGGGAAACGCTGATCAGCACAACTGGTTTGACCTTAAATCATCCAGCATTAAGGACTATGTCAAGGCCACAGAACAGTGGATGTTAAAGATTCGTCAAGATGCTGATACAGCAGAGAAAGATAAAGATGACGATGAAGTCGGACCAGATGATAGCATTTCAGAGACTTCAGCCAGACTGAGCAAAAATTGAAAAGAAGGTAGCTCTGTTTCTGGACACAGGTCAGTCGCTTCTACCACATGCTCGTCGCGACGCATGAGAGAGGAGGTTGAACGGGCAGCGTTGATGGCGCGCGCCGCATCTTTAGTGGAGAAGCAAGCTCTTGAACGGGAAGAGGCCCAACTGCAGGCCCAACAGGCCCAAGAGGCCCAACTGCAGGCCCAACTGCAGGCCCAACAGGCCCAACAGGCCCAAGTGCAGGCAAAGAAAGAACAGCTGGAGCTAAAAACAGCTATTGCGGTCTCAGATGCCAAGTTGAGTGTGTATGAAGATTATGAAGGCTCACAGGATGGCATGAACGAATACTGCCAGTCAATGTTGTCACACAGAGTTGGATCCAGGGCACCTTCAAGAGTTAAAAGAGAATCTGAAGGCCATCTCCTGGCATTACAGCGTGGAAGAGAGGCCTCTCCACTAACAGGAGCACGTGATGCTACCCCAGGCGTCAGACAGTCTAGACTAGACCCTGCTGATGACCACCAGAGGCCTGAAGACACAGAGAGAAGCCTATACCGAGTGATGCAATGTCAGAACGAAATTACAGAGATGCTTGTAAAACAACAGAATCTGTTTTGACTCCCTCAAAGAGACATACCAGTGTTCCAAGGCGACCCACTCAAGTATAAGCCCTTCATCAGATCCTTCGAACAAGCCATTGACTCCAAAACAGAGAGCAGCAGTGATAAGTTGTACTACCTGGGACAGTACACCAGTGGTAAACCACAAGACCTGGTCAGAAGCTGTGAACACATGAGACTGGACCGGGGATACATAGAAGCCAGGAAGTTGCTGCAGGAGCACTATGGTAACGAGCTGAAGATAGCCACTGCATATATTGAAAAGGCTACCAAGTGGCCACAGATCAGATCGGAGGACGGGGAGGCACTGAACACATATGTTCTTTTTCTCATAGGATGTCGCAACACCATGGAGGATGTTGAATTCATGGAAGAGATGGACAATCCTATGACTATGAGAATCATCATCTCTAAGCTTCCTTACAGGATGAGAGAACAATGGAGAAGAACAGCCTTTGAGATAATGGAGAGACGGAAAAGTAGAGCCAGGTTTGCAGACTTAGTGAATTTCATAGACAAACAGGCTAAAATTGCTAGGGACCCATTGTTTGGAAACATCCAGGATGTCAGCCCGACTACTAATGGAAGAGTGAAAGCCAAGCCTGCTGAATCAAAGACTCTCGGGAAAGGTGGTTCCAGGGGAAGCAGCTTTGCAACTATCGTCACTCAGGCTGGGGAAGAAAAGTCTCAGAACTCATCTCCCAAAAAGAGCAGCACAGTGACGCCTGCTAATGCCTTTCAGAAGCCATGTTTATTCTGCCAGAAGAATCATACATTGGATTTCTGCAGTGACATCAAAGCACAGCCACATAAAGACAGAATCGAATTTCTGAAGTACAATGGCCTATGTTTTGGATGTCTCTCTCAGGGGCACCTGAGTAGAAACTGTAAGCAAAGAACAACATGCAGAGAGTGCACTCGGAAACATCCCAGTCTGCTGCATATCCACAAAGAAGAACAAGTCTCTAAGAAGAGTGAAGAAAACAATACCGACGAGAAGGTTGTTTCAAGTGCGCTGGTGTTGCTAGAACCAGAGACTTGTGGATTCACTGGGGCCGGTGACAGTGATTGTATTCTTGTCATCGTACCTGTAAAGATCAAGTCTAAGAGGAGTGAGAAGTTTGTGGAGACTTACGCCTTCATGGATCCAGGTAGTTCAGCAATGTTCTGCACAGAATCACTCATGCGACAGCTGAACGTTAGAGGCAGAAGAACAGAAATCCTATTACGCACCATGGGTCATGAGAAGTCAATGCAAAGTTATATCCTGTCAGACTTAGAAGTGTGTGGACTTGAAGAGAAGGACTTCATAGACGTGCCTAATGTTTTCACACAGAGGGAGATTCCTGTTAGAATAGGGAACTTAGCCCTGCAGAAGGATGTGGAGAGATGGCCTTACCTGGAAAAGGTGCGTCTCCCATATATTGAAGCAGAAATTGGCCTATTAATTGGAACCAATGCCTACAAAACTATGGAGCCATGGCAGGTGATAAACAGCAAGGATGATGGACCCTACGCAGTCAGGACAGCCCTTGGATGGATAGTCAATGGACCGGTAAGGAGAGATGATGGCAACAAGTCGAACAAGGAGCAACGACAAAATGTAACAGTTAATCGTATCTCTATCGCAAGCATTGAAGAGCTGTTGATACAGCAGTTCAACGCAGACCTTTCAGAACGCAGCTGTGAGGAAAAGACAGAGATGTCACAAGAAGACCATCAGTTCATGGATTTGATGACAAGGTCTACACAGTTCATTGATGGCCACTATCACATTGGTTTGCCACTGAGAAGACAGACCGCAAAGATGATGAACAATCGCTGCATAGCAGAGCAGCACGCCATCAGTCTAAAGAGAAAGCTGAACAAGAACCCTGACTTTCACGAAGACTACAAAGGCTTCATGAGAAACATCATAGCGAAAGGCTATGCTGTAAAAGTGCCCGAGGAACAGTTGAACAGAGATGATGGAAGGGTCTGGTACACTCCTCATCACGGTGTGTATCACCCAAAGAAGAAAAAGATCCATGTAGTGTTTGACTGCGCCACCTCATTCAGAGGAACTTCACTGAATGACCAGCTGCTTCAATGTCCTGATCTTACTAATACCCTCATTGGCGTCTTGACGAGGTTTAGACAAGAGCTCGTTGCCATGATGGCAGACATAGAATCAATGTTCTACCAAGTCAGAATCCCTGATGAAGATGCTGATCTTCTGCGTTTCCTTTGGTGGCCAGATGGCGACGTTAGTCAAGCTATGGTGGAATGTAGAATGGCTGTACACTTGTTCGGAGCCACATCATCTCCCAGCTGTGCAAGCTACGCTCTCAGAAAAACTGCAGAAGATGGCAAAGGCAAAGCACCATCAGAGGCTGTGGAGACAATCTTCATAAACTTTTACGTCGATGACTGTCTGAAGTCCGTGTCAACAGAAGACGATGCCATTGCACTGTCAAGAGACCTTAGAACTCTGTGTTCGGATGGAGGATTCCATCTGACTAAGTGGATAAGCGACAGCAGAGCAGTTCTAGCTTCTATCCCAGAAAAGGAAAGAGCCACTGAAGTCAAAGATCTGGACCTGAGCCACGATGTCCTTCCTGTCGAGAGAGCTCTTGGTGTACAATGGTGCATTGAGTCAGACACGTTCAACTTCAGAATAATGGTGAACGAAAGACCATCCACAAGACGAGGGATTCTCTCCGTGGTCAGTTCCATCTTCGACCCTCTTGGATTCCTGGCACCACCCATTCTGCTGGTGAAGCTGATCCTACGAGAGCTGTGTAGAGACAAGAGAGGATGGGATGAAGATATCCCAGAAGGTCAAGCTCAGAGATGGCTCAGATGGTTGACAGATTTGCAACAACTTTCTAGCTTCAACGTCAGTAGATGCATCAAGCCTGTGAGTTTTGGAGTTACAAAGACGGCTCAACTACATCATTTCTCGGACGCCAGTGAGGACGGCTATGGCACGGCTACTTACCTCTTGCTGACAAATCAAAAGGGCCAGAAACATTGTTCCTTCCTCATGGGGAAATCCAGGGTGGCTCCGCTGAAGCAGGTCACCATCCCGAGACTGGAGTTGACGGCAGCGGTTGTTGCAGTTAAAGTTGACCAGGTGATGCAGAAAGAGTTACAGCTCCCATTAGAAGAATCTGTCTTCTGGACGGATAGCACGATGGTGCTGAAGTATATAGAGAATGAGAAGATACGCTTCAAGACCTTCATAGCAAACAGAATCTCATCCATTAGAGAAGTTACACAACCATCTCAATGGAGGTATGTAAACACCTCATTAAACCCAGCAGATCAAGCCTCACGGGGATTGAAGGCTGAAAACTTCATGAGGAGTGAAACTTGGATACAAGGCCCAAGTTATCTGCTGGAAACAGAGAGATCATGGCCAGAAAGACCAGATATGCCAAGTCAGATTGCTGAAGACGTCGTCGAAGTCAAGAGATCAGTCACAGCAAATCTCATAACTACGAAAGAGAACTTTGACACAGTGAACAAGCTTGTTAACCATTTCTCAGGATGGCACCAGTTGAGGAAAGCAGTTGCATGGTTTCTAAGGTTGAAAGAGTTGCTGCTACACCTGAGCGGTAAGAGAAAAGAGTATCGAGCCACTATCCATCAGTCTGAAAGTAACCCTGATAAGCAGAGAATGCTTCTACAGCAATATATGCACCAGCACAAGACCACATTGGGTAAGAATTCATTGACCGTGGAGGATTTGGCCAAGGCGGAGATGGAGATAGTTTGCTTCAGTCAAAGACAAAGATATCCAGAAGAAATTGAAGCTTTACAGCGAAATACTCCAATCAAGAAAGGTAGTCATATCTACAAGCTGGACCCTACACTGCAAGATGGAGTACTGAGGGTGGGAGGGCGACTAAACAAATCTGCTATGCCAGAGGAGGCCAAGCATCCTGCTACCCTTTCTAAGGACCTCCGGGTTGCTACTCTCATTCTTCAGCATATACACCAGAGTATTGGACACAGTGGGAGGAACCACATGCTTGCGAAGCTAAGACAAAGATACTGGATTCCAGGAGCTAATCCTGTAATAAGAAAAATACTCTCTGAATGCATTGTTTGCAGACGGTTACACGACCCTGGAAAGACCGATCACAAAGCTCTGCCTGCTACAAGAAGCAGCGTGAAAGGTTCCTGAACAAAAAAAGTGGACATTTATATTGTAAATATGTTGAACTCATTAGTTTATGCCTCTTAAGAATGTTTGAGTAATTGATATGCTTCATGTGCCTAGTCAATTGGGGGCCAGAATGTAAGAGTCATGAAAATTTAAGAAAGAAAATACTTTAAAATATTGGTTAAATAGTATAATACAGTTAATTTACCTGACTGACTTACTGTATTGAGAAACCCCCTATTTTCTTGTTCCAATAGTATAGTCTGAGATACCCCCTTTATTCTTGCTACAATGGTACAGTCCTTAAGCTTGTCACATGGTATCCAGCCATTTTACAGTTCAAGCTCCACGAGGCTAGAGAGAAGGTTAAGGCTTTGATGGCTGGAGCAATACAGTTTTTGACCGTGTTCGTTTAAACGTGTTTTGCTTTGTAATTCTGTTTGTAAGGTGTTACAGTAAACAGTTTAAAGACAAAGTTACGTTTTGGAACGTTTTATTTTGACACGCGTCTACTCATTGTTAAAAGCCTCAAAGCTCAGTGGCTGCATGTGTGGAAATTACGAAGCGCCACTACAACAACTATCTGCCTTGATGCTCCCACCAACATATGTGTACCTGCACTGGTGTATTGTCTGCATGCGTCCTGTGATGGTGCACCCTCAGAGTCAGCCACCCCGCCTCTGAGAATTCTTATTAATCCTCCGGCTCCATCACCAGTTGGACACTTGATGGGCCTGTGGGAGATTAAAGACATGAATTAGAACTATCATGGTAAGAATGTTTTAAGTTAACATTATGCACATGATCATATTCCACTGGCTGCTGAGATCAAGCCAACATCTTAATTTATTTGTTCATGGGATGTGGGTATCACTGGCAAGGTCAGCATTTATTTCCTATCCCTAATTGCCCTTGAGAAGGTGGTGGTGAGCCGCCTTCTTCAACCGCTACAGTCCATGTGGTGAAGGTACTCCCACAGTGCTGTTAGTGAGGGAGTTCCAGGATTTTGACCCAGCAATGATGAAGTAATGGCGATATATTTCCAAGTCAGGATTGTGTGTAACTTGGAGGGGAACTTGCAGGTGACTGTGTTCCCATGCGCCTGCTGCCCTTATCTTTCTAGGTGGTAGAGGTCGCAGGTTTGGGAGATGCTGTCGAAGAAGCCTTGGCGAGTTGCTGCAGTGCATCTTGTAGATGGTACACACTGCAGCCACGGTGCACCGGTGGTGGAGGGAGTGAATGTTTAAGGTGGTAGATCGGGTGCCAATCAAGCGGGCTGCTTTGTCCTGGATGGCGTCGAGCTTTTTGAGTGTTGTTGGAGCTGCACTCATCCAGGCAAGTGGAGAGTATTCCATCACACTCCTGACTTGTGGTGGAAAGGCTTAGGGGAATCAGAAGGTGAGACACTCGCCGCAGAATACCCAGCCTCTGACCTGCTCTTGCAGGCACAGTATTTATGTGGCTGGTCCAGTTAAGTTTCTGGTCAATGGTGACCCCCAGGAAATTGATGGTAGGGGATTTGGCGATGGTAATGCCATTGAATGTCAAGGGGCGATGGTTAGGCTCTCTCTTGTTGAAGATTGTCATTGCCTGGCACTTGTGTGGCGCGAATGTTACTTGCCACTTATCAGCCCAAACCTAAATGTTGTCTAGGTCTTGGTGCATGCGGGCATGGACGGCTTCATTATCTGGGGAGTTGTGAATGGAGCTGAACACTGTGCAATCATCAGCGAACATCCCCACTTCTGACCTTATGATGGAGGGAAGGTCATTGATGAAGCAGCTGAAGATGGTTGGGTCAAGGACACTGCCCTGAGGAACTCCTGCAGTGATGTCCTGGGGCTGAGATGATTGACCTCCAACAACCACAACTATCTCCCTTTGCGCTAGGTATGACTCCAGCCAGTGGAGAGTTTCCCCCCAGATTCCCATTGACTTCAATTTTACTAGGGCTCCTTGATGCCACACTCAATGTCAAGGACAGTCACTCTCACCTCACCTCTGGAATTCAACTCCTTTGTCCATGTTTGGACCAAGGCTGTAATGAGGTCTGGAGCAGAGTGGTCCTGGCAGAACCCAAACTGAGCATCGGAGAGCAGGTTATTGGTGAGTAAGTGCTGCTTGATAGCACTGTTGATGACACCTTCCAACACTTTGTCGGTAAATGAGAGTAGACTGATGGGGGCAGTAATTGGCCAGTTTAGATTTGTCCTGCTTTTTGTGGACAGGACATATCTGGGCAGTTTTCCACATTGTCGGGTAGAAGCCAGTGTTATAGCTGTACTGGAATAGCTTGGCAAGAGGTGTGGTTAGTTCTGGAGCACAAGTCTTCAGCACGACAGCCAAGATGTTGTTGGGGCCCATAGCCTTTGCTGTATCCGATGAGCTCAGCCGTTTCTTGATATCACATGGAGTGAATCAAATTGGCTGAAGACTGGCTTCTGTGATGGTGGGGACATCAGGAGGAGGCCAATATGAAACATCCAGTCGGCACTTCTGGCTGAAGATGGTTGCAAATGCTTCAGCCTTGTCGTTTGCGCTCATGTGCTGGGCTCCGCCATCATTGGGGATGGGGATATTCATGGAGTCTCCTCTTCCCGTTAGTTGTTTAATGGTCCACCACCATTCACGACTGGATGTGGCAGGACTGCAGAGCTTTGATCTGATCTGTTGATTGTGGGATTGCTTAGCCCTGTCTATAGCCTCCTCCTCCCATTTGTTGTTTAATTGTCTACCACCATTCACAATTGGATGTGGCAGGACTACAGAGCTTTGATCTGATCCGTTGATTGTGGGATCGCTTAGCTCTGTCTATAGCTTTCACTGTTTAGCATGCATGTAGTCCTATGTTGCAGTTTCCCCAAGTTGGCACCTTATTTTTAGTTACACCTGGTGCTGCTCCTGGCATGCTCTTCTGCACTCATTGAACCAGGGTTGATCGCCTGGCTTGATGGTAATGGTAGTGTGAGGGATATGCCAGGCCATAAGGTTGCAGATTGTGGTGGAGTACAATTCTGCTGCTGGCGATGGCCCACAGTGCCTCATGGATGCCCAGTTTTGAGCTGCTATATCTGTTCTGAATCTATCCCATTTAGCATGGTGGTAGTGCTACACAGCACGATGGAGGGTGTCCTCAGTGTGAAGATGGGTCTTCATCTCCAGAAGGACTGTGTGGTGGTCAACGCTGTCATGGACAGATGCATCTGTGAGAGGTAAATTGGTGAGGATGAGGTCAAGTAGGTTTTTCCTTCGTGTTGGTTCTCTCACCACCTGCTGCAGAACCAGTCTGGCAGCTATGTCCTTCAGGACTCAGCCAGCTCGGTCAGTAGTGGTGCTACCGAGCCACTCTTGGTGATGGACATTTAAGTCCCCCATCCAGAGTACATTCTGTGCCCTTGCTACCCTCAGTGCTTCTTTCAAATGGTGTAGTACTGATTCATCAGCTGAGGGAGGGCAGTAGGTGGTAATCAGCAGGAGGTTTCCTTGCCCATACTTGATCTGAAGCCGTGAGCCAATGCTGAAGATTCCCTGTGCCACTCCCTCCTGACTGTACACCACTGTACTGCCACCGCTGGTGCCGATGGGACAGGACATACCCAGTGGATGGCGATGGAGGAGTCTGGGACATTGGCTGAAAAGTATGATTCTGTGAGTATTACCATGTCAGGCTATTGCTTGACTAGTCTGTGGGACAGCTCTCCCAATTTTAACACAAGTCCCCAGATGTTTGTGAGAAGGACTTTGCAGGGTCGACTGGGCTGGGTGTGCCATTGTCATGTCCAAAGTCAGTGCGGAGGTCAATGCTGCGTGGTCCGTCCGGTTTTATTCTTATTAATGTTTTCTGTAGCGGTTTGTTACAACAGAATGGCTTGCTAGGCAGTTAAGAATCAACCACATTGCTGCGGGTCTGGAATCACATATAGGCCAGACTAGGTAAGGATGGCAAATTGCCTTCCCTAAAAGACATTAATGAACCAGATGGGTTTTTACAACAATCTGATGGTTTAATGGTCATCATACTAGCTTTTTATTTAATTTATTTAACTGAATTTAAATTCCCCAGCTGTTGGGGTGGGATTTGAACACATATTTCTGTTCATTAAGTCAAGGCCTCTGGTTTACTAGTCCAGCAACATAACCACTATGATACCATTCTCATGAGTGATTGTTGTATGTCATGTGGCTGTGTAATATTTAATTCTGTCAACAGGTAGCTGGAAGCTCCCTGTCTCTCCATCTCCCACCACCAGGCACGCCGACATTTATTTCAAGTGCCTACTCCTCTGCAGCTGTGAGAGTTGCGATGACTGGAGGGCCACCTCCGGTTCTCTGCCTCTCCCTGCTGTTCTGTGCTCTCTTTCTCCTGCAAGAAGGGAATCAAAAGACCTTTGAGTGAGAGTCATGGAATGAGTGAAACGTATGGATGGACAGCATCTGTTGATGGTGACAATAAGGGAGAGGCTTGACACTGCATTAAGCTGAGGGTGAGTGTCAGTGGTGGATGGTCAGATGGGGATGTGAGGAAGTGCATAGACAGAGAGGGATGGGCGCATCCGCAAGGTACGTTGGCGTGAGGAGTGATGTGCAGGAGTAGGCTTGGGAAGGCAGAGTGAGGGGGTTGGGGTGATACTCAAATTAGGATGTCGTTGAATGTGGCATTGTACACACCTTTCCTGCCCTCATGAGGTCATTAAATCTCTTCCTGCCCTGTATCCAGGAGCGTAGCACCACACTGCTGCTGCTGATCTCCTCCACTATCTCCAGCCATGTCTTCTTTGTTAGTGAGGCTGGCTTCTTCCTCCTGTAAGCAGGGAATAAATACTCCCTGCGGGAACTTATACCTCACAACATGAGGTCCAGGGAGGCATCACTAACACGAGGGGCAGCTTTGGAATGTTGAGACTCCATTATTAGCACCTACCAATCTTTCTCCCACCTCCACAATCCTTCAACTGTCATCTTTGCAGTGTTCCTTTAAATACCTCAGCTGAAATAAACCCATGTGTGTTGTCATCATGCCGGCTTGCTTTAATTTAACCCGGAAGTCAGATGCAAATTAATTGACTTGATTAAAAAGCCACCGAGAGACATGCTGCAGCAACTTCCGGGTTCCAGCGCGCTACTGGACCCCCCCACCCCCTTCTCCCAGCACGTCTCCAGGTAAATGTTCTGCCCAAGATTTTAACGGAGTGATTATTTGCAACACATTTTTGACTCTCTCTGCACATATGCACCTGTTTGGTACCATGCTTGCACACTCGATCCGGTCGCACATGCACAGTACCAAACGGTGCAACAGTTGTGGCCTGCACCACCATGCTTCACTCGGCTCCGTGCGGAGAAGGTCAGAGGATTGGGTTGGTGGCCTGGGGGCGGGGAGGAGAGGGGATCGCAGGGGGGAGAGAGAGAGGAAATTGGTGGGGCAGAGAGAGAGGAGGTTGGAGGGGGAGAGAGAGAGGAGGTCGGAGGGGGAGAGAGAGAGGTGATCAGAGGGGGGAGAGAGAGGAGATCAGAGATTGGAGAGAGAGATCGGGGGGGCAGAGGAGATCGGAGGGGGAGGGAGAGAGAGGAGATCGGAGAGACAGGAGCTCGGAGGGGGGGAGAAGGTCAGGAGCTTGGGCGGAGAAGGTCAGGAGCTCGGGGAGAGAAGGTCAGGAACTTGTTAGGGGGAAGCACAGTGAGAACAGTGGGGAGGGGGGAAGAACGTGATCCAGGTCTAAAGGAGGGGGAGGCGGAATGAGAGCAAGAATGTGATCTAGATGGGACGATAGATCACATTCTCCCGCCCTCTGTGAGGCCTGGATCACGGTCTTCCACCCCCACTCCCTTTATACCTGCACCATGTTTTCCCTCTCCACCCCCTCCAGACCACAGCAGTTCAAGAAGGTAACTTACGACCACCTCTCAAGGGCAACTAGGGATGGGCAATAAATAAATGAATTTTAAAAAATGAGAGTGTTTTCTGTGTTGGACCTACAACTTGCATAACATTACATTTACGTGTTATTTGCCGGACTCAACTATTCCAATGTTCTCCTGGCCAGCCTCCCATCTGTAAGGGGGGTGGCAGGTGTGGTGCGTGCGCCCAGTCAGTTATGCCCCTGACTGTTTGTGAGCGGTTCGAATCGCTCCCACGCCCCTGGGTTCTAGACACCAGACTTAGGTACAAGCGGTGATACAGAAAGACTCGTGTAGACAAGTGGTTTGGATGTAAGAAAAGCAAGATTTTATTAAAACAGAAATTAACACAGTCTTACGAGAAATTACTAGCATAAAATACAGGCAAATACAAAATAACTATACTTATGCAGGGAATGGGGAACACACGGCACATCGAGGGAAAACAAACTATATTAACAATCCCCTTATCCTTATCCCACCCCCTATACCTAACTAGATTAAGCTATGAGGGGCCAGAATTCATGCTCACCAATCCAAAGCAAAGCCAACTGTTAACGAAATGCAGGTTTTGAGGTTTGGTTCTCTGTCCTCTTAGGTACCCCGTTGCCACGTGGTCTTCAGGGGCGCGGTGCTGGAGCTGCTACTGCGACACACCTTCTTCTCCTCTGCTACCGTCGTCATCTCGTCTCGATGGGTTCTCCTCTTCTTCTCCCTCGGGCGGTTGTCAGCGGTAACGTTAAGTTTATCGGACAGTTAACAGTCTTTGCCGTTTAGATTTTGCTGCCCATGCGTCAAACGCCAGTATATTTGTTGTGGCGTAGACACCTGCGTTATCGCAGTGTTCAACAAGATGTTCGTCTTCCCAAGCGTCAGCTTATAACTAGGCGCTTGGTCTTTATCGATACGTTTTTCGCTGCCCTGCTCTGCTCTTATCGAGTTGTTATCGTCTTCTTCGTCTCTACTTGTCTCATCTTGCCGGACTACTATACAGTCCTGGGCTACCTGCTCAAATTCGTCTCGCCCCTTTTTGCGGCCTGGGCATCCCAGATGCCTAGGGACTCGGGTCTCGTTCCCCTCCTTGGCTGTTGGTATGGTGTCTTTTACTGCTGAAATCTCACCGCGGGGAGCGAGGAGAGACCCACCACGAGGCCAGGGCACGAGTGAGCCAAGAACCAAGAGCGAGGGCCAAGCGCAAGAGAGAGCAGAGAGAGCAAAATTGCTACCCGGGGCCTGCAGTTATACTCGTTGTTTCATCCCCTATCTGCGTGCCAAATCAGGTTAGTTCATTGTTCCAATTTTGGCGGGCTGTTTTAAATAATTATAGCAATCTAAACTAACTGTTTTTAGGTGGCCGTTTATCGCACCTAATGGCCTGATGTCCGAGCTGTATTGTTATTAATGCATTCTAATCGGCCTGTCCAGCCTCGTTGGCTTCCTTAAGCTGTTTCCGATTATTTATGCAGACAGCTTGATGGCCTCAAGTATAGGCCTAACTAGTTCTGATCTGTCTACGATCTGGCTTAATGCATATTCAATGTTTGCTGTCTGCTTTTCCAAAACACAAAGTCCTTTCCACAGAAACTGCATTTTAGGTTTCGATTTCCCCAAAAGCTGCTTGTGCTGCTACAGAGTCCAAGCTTTTAAAATCTTGCAGGCTTTTTGGTCAGGAGGTGCGGACGCCATCTTTTGGGTACCCTTTTTAAAGTGTCCATGCAGGGTCCCTTTTATTAATAACTTTGGGGGAATGTGGAAATTTTGCGAATCTTACACATCTTCCACCCTCAATGAACTTGAGCTCATCCAAAACTCTGCTGCATGTATCCTAACATGCACCAAGTCCCGTTCACCCATCACCCCTGTGCTCTCTAATCTGCGTGGCCATGCAGCTGTCTGGAGGTCCCACGCAGCCTGTTAAAGGGACCGTGCACCGAAAAAAAAATTAGGGGGAACATTGAAATAAAAACAGGAAGTGCTGGAAATACTCAGCAGGTCAGGCAGGATCTGTGGAGACAGAAACAGAGTTAACGTTTCAGGTTGATGACCTTTCGAGGTAATCAACTTGAAACATTAACTCTGTTTCTCCACAGATGCTGCCTGACCTGCTGAGTATTTCCAGCACTTTCTGTTTTTATTTCAGATTTCTAGCATCTGCAGTATTTTGCTTTTGCATTAGGGGGAACATTGTTAGCAGTGTTGAGCTCTGGAGCTGGTTGTCACAATGAATTGATCATATTACACATTAGAACATAAGAAATAGGGGCAGGAGTAGGTAATTCGGCCCCTCGAGCCTGCTCTGCCATTCAATATGATCATGGTTGATCTGATCACACAGAAATCACAGAAACCCCACAGTGCAGATAGAGGCCATTTCGGCCCATCAAGCCTGCACTGACACATATCCCACCCGATCCCTGTAACCCCTACACCAACACATATCCCACCCTATCCCCGTAACCCCACGTATTTAATCCCCCTAACACTAAGGGTCAATTTATCATAGCCAATCAACCTAACCCGCACATCTTTGGACTGTGGGAGGAAACCGGAGCACCCGGAGGAAACCCACGCAAACACGGGGAGAATGTGCAAACTCCACACAGTCACCCGAGGCCGGATTCGAACCCGGGTCCCTGGCGCTGTGAGGCAACAGTGCTAACCACTATGCCACCGTGCTAACCACTATGCCACTATGCCTCAACTCCACTTTCCTGACTATTCCCCATAACTCTGACTCCCCTGTAGCTCAAGTATCTATCTATCTCCACCTTGAATATATTTCTACCAAAGTGGACAACCTCACATTTTCCCACATTATATTCCATCTGCCAAATTTTTGCCCACTCACTTAACCTATCTATATCTCTTTGCAGACTCTTTGGGCTGTATTTTGATTCTGGAGGCGTGTAGGAGGCGGGACTATAACTTTCAGGGTTGTAGTCCCGCCTCCATTGAGTTGTGGCCAACCCACGTGATTTTCACTTGACTGACCTTGTTGAGCCCGCCCAGCGGACTCAGCAGGCCAATTAAGGGCCACCCGGCAACAGGTGACATCACGGATTGACATTTCATCTGTCAAGAGCTTTTGACAGATGAAATATCAGCGTTTGACAGCTCTTTGAAGCTGTCAAACACTGACAATCTGTACACTAAGTTAATTCCTTCATCTCAGGCTGATTTAGAGATCTCTCCAGAACAGAAAGCTGAATGCTGCAACTTTTGACAGCTCACGGCCATTTTGCTTTCTGTGCTGGTGAGATGAGGGACTCCCGAGACCTGAAGAAAGGAAGGCTGTAAAGGTAAGTAAAACTTCTTTAAACACTTTACACACACCAAACACACTTACCTCTTCACTCATGCACCCATCACTCAGCTGAACATCGGACATCTCGAACCCTCCAAGTCCTTCAGCCCGACGGCCCGTCTTGCTAACTTGGTGTGGTTTGGAGCCGTCGGGAATCCCACACTTCAGGAATAAAAATAGGGATTAGGCTAAAAACTGCCTGTTAACTACCTGTTAACAGGCAGTTAATTGGCACTAATCCCCTTCCCGCCTCGGGGAGGCGGGTGCCAACACAGGTCGGGTATCCGCCTCCTTTGAAATTGGCATGGAGGCGGTTTGGGGGCGGGATGGGTTCGTGCCCCCTGATTTCGAGATTTTAACCCCCCACATGCCTCCAATCCCGCCTCCATGGCCCAATGAAAATCCTGCCCTTTGTGTCCTCCTCATAACTTGCTTTCTCACCTATCTTTGTAATGTACTTGATTACTCAGGCAGGCAGGATCTAATTACACATTCCAGACAAATGGGTGGCTCAACTCTACAGAGTGGGAGGAGGAAGATGGGGAAAGCAATAATGGTAGCAATAAAGGGAAGTGAAGGAAGAAATCACGGAGATACTGGCCATAATCTTCCAATCCTCCTTAGAAATGGAAGTGGTGCCAGAGGACTGGAGAATTGCAAATGTTACACCCTTGTTCAAAAAGGGTGTAAAGATAAACCCAGCAACTACAGGCCAGTCAGTTTAACCTCGGTAGTGGGGAAGCTTTTAGAAACAGTAATCAGGGACAAAATTAACAGTCACTTGGACAAATGTGGATTAATTAAGGAAAGCCAGCATGGATTTGTTAAAGGCAAATTGTGTTTAACCAACTTGATCGAGTTTTGTCATAAGGTAACAGAAAGGGTTGATGTGGGCAATGCGGTTGATGTGGTGTACATGGATTTCCAAAAGGCGTTTGACAAAGTACCACATAATAGGCTTGCCAGCAAAGTTGAATCCCATGGAATAAAAGGGACAGTGGCAGCATGGATATGAAATTGGCAAAGTGACAGGAAACAGAGAGTAGTGGTGAATGGTTGCTTTTCAGACTGGAGGAAGGTATACAATAGTGTTCCCCAGGGGTCAGTTCTAGGACCACTGCTTTTCTTAATATATATTAATGACTTGGATGTGGGTGTACAGGGCACAATTTCAAAATCTGCAGATGACACAAAACTTGGAAGTATAGTGAACAGTGAGGAGGAAAGTGATAGACTTCAAGAGGATATAGGCAGGCTGGTGGACTGGGCGGACACGTGGCAGATGAAAGTTAATGCAGAAAAGTGAAAAGTGATGCATTTTGGTAGGAAGAATGAGGAGAGGAAAAATATACTAAAGGGTACAATCCTAAAGGGGGTGCATGAACAGAGAGACCATGGGGTATATGTGAAGGTGCAGGGCAGCTTGGGAAAGCAGTTAAAAATGCTTGCGGGATCCTGGGCTTCATGAATAGAAGCATAGGGGGAAAAATTGGGTTGGTTTGCACCTCTCGTTAGCGCCCCTGGGGGTGCTAACGGGGCACAGATCCCCTAGCATCCGGGCGCGGCAGCACTAACACCTCCCGTGAAATTCAGCGAGAGGATAGCGGCACCGGTAGCCAGCCACACCCCGCTGACATCATCGATGTGCGCAGCGCCCCGCTTGCGCCCCGGCCGCAAACTTCCCTTGCGCCCTGACCTATCGCCGGACGATATGTCCGAAAGGATCAGGGGACTTTTTTGCAGCGGTGCCGGCCGCAATTGATCAGCCCAGCACTCCTCTTGATTGCCGGGCTGTTTTCACAGCACCCCGCTCCCCGGTAGTCCAGCAGGCCCCCGGTGTGCACAGCGCTAGGCCCCTCCCCTTTAATCAGGGGAGGAGGCCTGCAATGATGCGGCGCTACGTGCCGACATGTGTGGCGCGGCAGCACATAGTGCCGTGAAATTCAGTAGTAGCGTCCCAAGTAGTAGCGCCCCAAGCAGGAGGTGTTTGTGGCGCTACTATTGAATTTACGGCGGAGGGGCGCTAACTTTTTCAGGGCACTAAAATTAGCGCCCCGGCAATGTTAGCGCCCCTAAATGGGCTCCACCCAATTTTTCCCCCACAGAGTACAAAAGCGTAGAAATTATAATGAACCTGTATAAAACACTGGTTCGGCCCCAACTGGAGTATTGTGTCCAATTCTGGGCACCGCACTTTAGGAAGGATGTGAAGGCCTTAGAGAGCGTGCAGAAAAGATTTACGAGAATGATTCCAGGGGTGAGGGACTTCAGTTATGTGGATGGACTGAAGAATCTGGGCTTGTTCTCCTTAGAGCAGAGAAGATTGAGAGGAGATTTGATAGAGGTGTTCAAAATCATGAGAGGTCTGGACAGAATAGATAGAGAGAAACTGTTCCCATTGGCAGAGAACCAGAGGACACAGATTTAATGTGATTGGCAGAAGAACCAAAGGCAACATGAGAAAAACCATTTTTACTCAGCGAGTGGTTAGGATCTGGACAGCAATGCCTGAAAGGCAGGTGGAGGCAGACTCAATCACGGCTTTCAAAAGGGAGCTGTATAAATACCTGAAGGAAAAAAATTTGCAGGGCTATGGGGAAAGGGCGGGGAGTGGAACCAGCTGAAGTGCTCTTGCAGAGGGCCGGCACGGGCTCGACGGGCTGAATGGCCTTCTTCCGTGCTGTAACTATTCTATGGGTCAGATTTTCAGTGTGCCGTGAGGCGGGCTTATAGGCGTGCGGGGGGGGGGCAAAAATCCCGAATTCGGGGGTCCCAACACCATCCCACCCAAAACCCGCCCCCACGTAAGTTTCAAGGGAGGCGGGTACCCGCCCCGCACTGGGACCCGCCGACCCGAGGCTGGAAGGGATTAGTGCCAATTAACTGCCTGTTAACAGGTAGTTAACAGGCAGTTTTTAGCCTAATCCCTATTTTGAGGGGTGTCGTGTGGGATTCCCGATGGCTCCAAACCACGGCAGGTTAGAGCAGGTGGGCCGTCGGGTTGAGGGACTTGGAGGGGTTGAGATGTCAGTGTTCAGGTGAGTGATGGGTGCATGAGTGCAAAGGTAAGTGTGTTTGGTGTGTCTAAAGTGTGTAAAGAAGTTTAAATTACCTGTAATTAACTTAACAGCCTTTCTTCCTCTAGGCGTCAGGAGTCCATCACTCAGCCAGCACTGAAAGCTGAATGGCTGCGATCTGTCAAAAGTGACAGCCTTCAGCTTTCAGTGCCGGTGAGAGTTCTAACTGAGTCTGCGTAGAAGGACTCAGGTTAGAAGTCAGACTGTCAGTGTTTGACAGCTTCAAACAGCTGTGAAACACTGATATTTCATCTGTCAAAAACTCTTGACAGATGAAATTTCAGTCTGTGATGTCATCTGTTGGCGGGTAGCCCTTAATTGGCCTGCTGAGCCCGCTGGGCGGGCTCAACAAGATCAATCAAGGGAAAATCGCGTCGATTGGCCGGACGTCAATGGAGGCGGGACTAAAACCCAAAAGTTGTAGTCCCACCTCCTTCCCGACTGCTGAATGAAAATCCAGCCCTATGATTCTATGAACTGCTAGGTGTGTCTTGTCCTCCAAGGGGACCAATCAGAACTTTGGTGTTACAAATAGTTACAGCCAGATTTTAACTTTAGGCTCTTGAAACTAGAGTGACTAACTTTGTGGTATTGCTTGAAAGTTCAAAATAAGGTTACATCAACTCATGAAGAACAAGACTGAGGAAACACTCCCTTCGCCCAGTGAAAACTTGGCGGTAGCGCAGTTAAAATCGAGGTGGTCAACTTACCATCCAGTTCCTGCTCTGTCGCGTTTTTTCTGGGCTAGGTGGATCAGACGCCTGCCTGAATCAGGCAGGAACCTCAACACTCCATGCAAATCAGGATCCTATGGTGTACAAAGGAGCCTAATGAAATTTTAATGACCTATTGGGCAGAGCATGCGCTGTGGACACTCTGCTCAGCAGTAAATTCTGGTGAGCAAGAAGAAGAGCCCTAAAAAGGTAGGTGTTAAAATTATTTTTGCAAGATCTCCTGTGAACTCCACAAGAATAATGTGGGTCTCTGTGCCCTGGACTTGCCCCCCCCCAGACCTAACTTTCTGCCAGCTGGGCTGCTTGATATTGCACTGGCTGGAGCTGATAAGCTGCAGCGGGATGTGCAGCTCACCGGATGTATGTTAATGAGGCCCAGCCCTCAAAGTGGACAAGGCCTCCTGCCTGAAGGATCGGGGGGGGCGGGGGGGGGGGGGATGCTGGCTCACCTGCTCTCATGGCAGGCTGCTCAATAGTTGAAATCTACCCTGGTCTGCCTGGATTTAGCTTCCAAATTACTTTGTGAATTGTGGTACAAGGGATGTTTTCCTAAAAAAAACTGATGCAAATAAGGCCAAGAAAGATAGTAGCTACATGGACACTGGGTTTCAGCTGTGGGTTAAACAGCTGCTGTAAATATTCCAAGATAGAAGATACACCCAAGGACCAGGAGATAGGGATGAGATATGTGGATGCCTTTCAAGAGTCAAATAGCATGCCCATAACTGCCAATGGTATATCCTGACCTACTAATCATTCACTTTCAATAACAATGTTGTCAATTGTAAACTGACTACAGCTGAATGCAAGATTCAACATGACAATTGTGGAGCAGTGAGACCGGGCAGGGACTGTGTTATTTAAGTCTTCGAAAATAATAGAGAAAGGAATTTATTATGAGTGCTAAGTGTTCACACTAAAAGCACTAACAGCAATATATATCGTAGTTAGAAGCTGATATTTTTCCACACATACTGATACAGTTCCAAAAACAAAAATTAGAAAAGATGTCTATCTACTTCATGTGGAGAATATTGGTTTAATCTAAAAACTCTCCTTCAAAATAATTATCTCGACATCAGCACTATCTATTATCAAGTTACTAAACTGTCACGTCAGACATGTTCATGGTGCATTATATGCTGGTATAGGAAGTTTGCTAAGCTCAGGATGTAAAGTGCTTTGGCTAACTTTTATTTTGATTTAGATGAGCTCTCTTTTACAATCTACACATTGGAAACGTACTCAAGACTTATTCTTGTTTATTCATTTCCCCCCTCCAATTTGTTACATGAGATTTGTAATAATGAGGTTCCACTGTACCAAGGTCAGTCTACAGGACTGTGCATCCATCTTTCTCAAATGGCAATAACTCTCATGTGTCTAATTAGCAATTCTCGAAAAAAGTTGTCCTAAAAACTACGGTGTAGGTGGAGGTTGAGGTGGAGAGGGTAGGGGATTATACATAACTTTATGATTTTAATGCCACAATGGACTTCAAGAGCAAGAAGCTCAAAACATTTGCAAGTTCAGGATTTTAGGTATATACACCCTGAACACTTTAACTATAATACGTTGTACTGTGCACTCATAGCACAGTAAAGCCAAAACCAATTATTGCAATAAATACCAAAATGAAAACACCAAACAACAGTTCTGATGAATAACTGATTTCTGGGTAGGCTCCATATACATACACACCGAATGTGGTACTAAGTTCACAGAAACTGCAAAGAAAGAGGAAGAAGAAAGACAAAAAAAAATTATATTTTGTACAGTTCTTATGTATATGCATACAAATACTTCATAAGTAACCAACACCAATATGCAAACATATTTAGCAAATTTCTGATTTGGAGTGGGGAGGGGGTATCATTAAGCATATCTACAATACAGTCAACATTATGAAAAAAATCATTGGACAACTATTGATCATGTAATAGCAAAATACTGCGAATGCTGGAAATCTTAAATAAAAATAGAAAATGCTGGAAATACTCAGCAGGCCAGGCAGCATCTGTGGAGAGAGAAACAGAGTTAATGGGCGCGATCTTGCCAGCCCTGGGGAGGTGGGTTTGGAGGCGGGACTGCTGGGACAATGGCAGAATCTGGGGGCGGGTACCCATCCCGCCCCTGCGCCATCTTCCCAGGAGGTGGGTTTCCGAACCGCGCTGGGTCCTGTCTCCTGCAGGCGGAAAGGGTATTACAGCTACTTAACTGCCTGTTAACAGGTAGTTAACAGGCAGTTAAGAGGATTATCCCCATTTGTCCAACAGAGGCGCGGGCTTCCCGACGTCGGGAAACCCCGCCAGGGCCACCGAGACGAGCAGTGGGTCTGCGGGGTGCAAAACTGCGCTGTGAAGGTAAGTGATGGGTGCAAGTGTGGAGAGGTGAGTATGCGAGGTGAGTGGAAAGTGTTAGAAAATGTTTACTTACCTTTGTTTCTTCCTGCAGGCTTCAACAGTTGGGGATGCGGAGAGTCTCGCATCTCACCGGCAGAGATGACAGACGGCTGCTGCATTCTCCGATACAACATCCACCTAATTTCTGCTCACAAAAGAGGTTTGATGAGTCTTGAATACAAGGACTCATCAAACAACATAGAATGTCAGTGTTTGACAGCTTCACAGAAACGTCATATGCTGACTTTCTCTGTAACCGGCTTCCCCTTAATTGGCCTGCTAAGCATGCTGGGCAGGTTTAACAAGGTCAATCAAGGAAAAAATTGTTATACGGTGCCTGCAAAGCCACATGGGTGTAGTCAATTGCACCCTGCACCATGGGGAAGCCCGCAATATGGCAAAGTCACATGCGCGCTTGCCCTGCTTCTCTCTCCTCAGAGAGAAGACAACGTAATCCCTTATTCTGGTGTAGAGAGCCTCAGTGGCTTTCCAGATGCAGCAATGGATGACGAACTGTGAGATGTTAGCTATGTCTCCTGCTGGAGAATGGATGGATCTGCTGGCGAAGAAATTGATGGCCACAGTGACCTTGACTGCCACTGGGAGAGCCGTGTTCACCCTGCTCTCAGGTTGCAGGTCTGGCTGCAGGAAGTGGCAAAGTTCTGTGGCCACCTCCTTGGTGAAGCGAAGCAGCAAGTGACACACTGCTCCTCGCTTAAATGGATATAAGAGAATTGCTCTCGGAAGACCCTAGGTAGGTAAGGCCTCCTGTTGAGAGCCCTCCTAGCTCTCCTCCTCCTCCCTCTGCGCGCACCTTCTCGTCTTCTTCACTGCCTCCACTCCCTCTCCTGAAGATAGTCGAGCGCGAGGTGGACTGCCAGTGTTGTGAGCAGAAGCCTTGAAATAATAATGAAGGTGTTCTCCACTTGCAACAACACTCCCTGTTACCTTAGAACCTTGCAATAAGTTAATAAAACTGATGGAGTTGCAGAAAGTTGCACAGAGCCAGTCAAACTGAACAAACGCGCCAGGTGCAAATTTTTGCTGATGATCCCTTTAAATACCTCTGCTGGAACCTCCTTCCTGCTTGTCAACACTTGCTCAGCTCATCGTACTTAAGTCATGCTGGTAAGTGGAACGGCGAAGTTCAAACTCGCAGATCGGGCGCCAAGTGAGCATTGCACACACACTGACGTTACGATCTGCTTCATTTCAATGATTTTCACGTTCGCTGCTATTGGCAGCGCAGTCGGTCACCCGAAATGCCAACTAGCGGAAGAGTGGCAGCCACCATATTTTTGCCTGATTATGGCGGTAACGGGTGACGATAAACCACCCAATTTCAAGGCCTTTGTATACACGGTTCCACAAGCAGCAAATGATACAAGTAGTCAGGTAATATAAAAAGAGAAAATGCTAGAAATACTCAGCAGTGCTTCCAATACGTCTTCCTTTCTCCTCAACTGAGAATGCCCCTCCACTGTGATTGATAGGGCCCTCGACCGTGTCCATCCCATTTCCCGCACTTTTGGCTTCACCCCTCCCCTCCCTTCCAGAACTACGATAGGGTCCCCCATGTCCTCACGTTCCACCCCAGCAGCCTCTACAGTCAATAGATAATCCTCTATTATTTCCGCCACCTCTAGCGTGATGCCACCACCAAACACATCTTCCCCTCCTTTCCCTTTTAGCATTCTGAAGGGACCATTCCTCCATGACACCCTGGTCTACTCTTCCATCACCCCCAACACCCGCTCCACTTCCGATGGCACCTTCCTGTGCAAGTGCGGAGATGCAACACCTGCCTTTCACCTCCTCTCTTCCCATCTTCCAGGGCCCCAAACACTCCTTCCAGATACTTCTTTTCATTTAGTATACGGTATCTGCTGCTCACGATGAGGTCTCCCTACATTGGAGAGGCCAAACGTAGATTGGGTGATTGCTTTGCCAGGCACCTCCGTTCAGTCCGCAAGCATGAATCTGAATTTCTGGGTCCCACTCTGACCTCGGCCTCCTACACTGAAGCTCCAATGAAACTCAACGGAAGTTCAAAGAACAGCACTTTGGGGGAGAAATTCGATACTGCCCCGTTTAGGGCGCTATTATCGGCCGGGCGCAAAGTTTAGCGCCCGGCGCTAATTATCGCCTCCGACTGCAAACTTGGTCTCTATCGCCCCTGGAGGTGATTTGAGCGCTAAATCAGGCGCTACACACCTGTCTTAAGGTGCTAACGTCGAGGAGCGCAGCGCTACCTCAGAGCGCTGACAAAGCTCAGGTGATGTCAGTTAGCAATGGAACACAGACAGACTTGGGTCGGCCAGTTCTTAAAGAGGAGGGTCGATGTTGCTGTCCAGCCAAACCCAGCTCATTGCAGCCTTTAATCTTGGCCTGGAGAGACCTGTACATCAATTGTGCTGGAACCACCAATGGATAGGCCCAGGTAAAGAGCTCAGCGCTTCAGCAACTGGGCGTTGGTGGCTTTGGTTGGTGCTGTGGAGCGTCGACGGGCAGTGCTCTGCCCATAGAGTGGCAGGAGGCCATTGCCCCGCGAATACAGAAGAGTCTGGAGGAAGGTGACTCAGCATGTCTCCTTGAGGAGCCTGGTGCCGAGGACCCACACCTAATGTCGGAAGAAGTTCAACGACCTCACTCGGGTGGTCAGGGTGAGTGGTTGCTTTTCAATATCTCTACATCCCTCCATCTCAACCTCACTCTGTACCCAGAGGGTTTAAAAATCCCGAATGCCCAACACTCATCCAAGACCAATGGCCATCTCATGAAACACACATGCACTTCCACACCTTGCATACATTAAGGGCTATTCAACTATAGGAGGCATATCAGGCAAGCACATGGCTGAATACATTAAGGGCTATTCAACTATGGGAGGCACATCAGGCAAACACATGGCTGCACATTCACTCAGACGCTGTCCTTTTTCTTGCAGGCCAAGCTATCTCATAATATGCAGCAGCAACAACGCATGGGAGGAGGACCGGCTGACCTACACACCCTCAGCGATTTGTAGGCGCACGTGTACAGGATCGTTGCCAGCCAGGTGATAGGTGCCGTGGCCGCTGGAGAGGTCGACCCCCTTGGGGACAGCAATGGTATGTTCATCAGCTTTCTCTCCTCTCTCATTCCACTTGCCCCTCACAACACCAGCCTTTTACACTTTCAATCCAACTTACTAAATTTCTCCAGTCCTTGCTCCCTTACTGCCCCCCTGTCCTGATGCTAAAGCCACTCTTGTACCTCCCTGCTTTCAGATAGTGAACCACCAGCTGACCAGCCTGTCCCTCAACCTACCAGTGGCAGCGACGCCCCAGGCGAGGAGGAAGAGGAAGCTGGAGCCTCACCGCCTACGTCTCCCGTGGGAGCCCATGCCGACACTGGGACCCCGCCTTCCCTGGAGGTGAGCAGGGGGGTAGGGTCTGATGAGGGCGAAGCTCCAGGTCCCAGCGGGCTGCAGCAACGCCATGGGGGTAGGGAAGCTCGGAGGCCATCTCCCCGGAGGGTGAGTAGGCAAGCGGGTCCTGCTGCACTGGACTCAGAGGAGGACTGCGTCATCATGGCCATGAATAGGCAGGCCTTGAGCATGCACACTGAGCTCATGGGAGCAATGGCAAGGGTGCCCAAAAGCATGGATATACTGGCTAGCAGTGTGGAGCAGTCCGCTGCAGCACAGGCCAATGCAACACAATGGCTTAGTGCTGCAATTCAGTCATTGGCTGGTGCCATCCAGTCTCAGACTGCTCTCATGCAGTCTCAGATTGATGTCACGCAAGCACTGACTGCTGCTATCCTCGCTGGGTCGGCCACATTGCCCCGGGGCTCTCACAGTACTGCAGCAGGCCAGCAATCTGTGCTCGAGCAGATTGCTCCGGATGCTGAGGTACTGCCCTGTGGGAGTGCCAGTGTGTCGGACGAGCAGGAAGGTGCTGTCCTCTCTCAGGATGACAGCATTCCGGCTCCCACCACTGGCACTTCCCCATTGCACTTGACACCGTCTGCAACACAGCCAGCCCAGACCCAGAGCTGGTCGAGGGCGTCCTTCAAGGGCATCTGTAGTCTCTGCATCTGACATTCAGCATCCTTCCACCAGCCTTGCTGCAGTCACTGGGGCCCCATTACGGAGGAGCAGTAGGGTAGGAAGGGGGGAAGTGCGCAGGGGATGGAGATCACCCTCGAAGGGCAAACAGTAGGAGGTCTAAATAAATGGTGAGAATGTTTGTAGTAAAGGTCGAGGTTCATGTGATTACATTTGTTTACTGTTTTGCGGTTTATCTCCATCTTGTGAGAACCAGTTCTGTTAGTTCATGATTTGTTGTATTTGTTTCCAATTGTGTGTCCTGAATAAATGACACACACAGAGTTTGTTAAAGAAAAAAGTTGTTTTCAAAAATTTACATTTTTGGCCTTTGCAATCATTCTAGCTTTGGCCGGCAATAGGGGTTGCGGGTTGCTTTCCATTATGTTGTTCTCCATGCCAGAAGGCATCTTATGAGTAGGGGCCTAGAAGCAGCTTCTTATCAGCTGTTCATGGACGGCCCTTGCAGTGGCAACATTGTGCGCCTCCCTCCCACGTTGGTGCTGCTGCTGATCATCCTCCTCATCCTCCTCCTCCTCTTCCTCCTCAGGTGGTGCACCAATCCCTGGTGGCATTGGCTGGGTCCTCAGGATTGCCAGGTTGTGAAGCATGCAGCATACAACTATGAAGAGAGAGACTCACTCAGGAGAGTACTGCAGGGCTCCTCCTGAGTGGTCCAGACAGTGGAACCATCCAGACAGCACGCCGATCGTCTGCTCAATTATGATCCTGGTGGCGATATGGCTCTCATTATACCGCAGCACAGCAGGGGTGTTGGGGTTATAGAGCGGTGTCATCAGCCAGGTGCAGAGTGGATAACCCTTGTCCCCGAGGAGCCATCCACTTGGGTGATGCGGTGCCTGGAAAAGGTCTGGCACACCAGTCTGTTGCCAGGATAGGGGCATTGACGGCGAGTATGAGCTGTCTGTGATCATAGACCAACTGCACATTTAAGGAGTGGTAGCCCTTGCGGTTTCGGAATACCTCTGCATTTTCATGCGGTGCCCGCAATCCAACATGCGTGCAGTTCACCTGACGAAGGAGCAGCGCTACGAAAGCTTGTGATTTCAAATAAAGCTGTTGGGCTATAACCTGGTGTTGTGTGACTTCTTACATTTGTCCTTTTATACAGTGCATTTGTCACCTCCCGGATACAACAATGGACAGCGAACTGGGAGATATTGACGATGCCCCCAGTGGATGCTTGAAAGGAGCCGCTGGCATAAAAATTCAGAGCCACTGTTACCTTCACTGCCACTGATAGAGACGTCCTGGTCCTCAGTTCAGGCTGCAGATCTGGTTGCAGCAGGTGGCAGAGCTCAGTGACCACCTCCTTGCTGAAGCGCAGCCTGCGCAAACACTGCTCTTCAGACAAATGAACGTATGAGAAGTGCTCCCTGAATACCCTTGGAGGGTAAGGTCTCCTGTGCAGAGGCCTGTTGGCCCTCCTCCCTCTGGCCATGTTTACCACTCTCTCTGCGTCTCTGCTGCCTCTGATTCTGCAGGTGCAGGACAACGCCCCAAATCAGTGCAGCCCACATCGTCTCTTCTAAATTGCTGCAATGAAGGTCAAATCAAAATGGACCTGCAAAGTGCTGCTTGTATTGATTTCTTTGTGGGTTCAATGACGAGACATTTATGAAAGAGAATGTCTTTTAATCTAAAGTCTGTTCAACTCAGTTAAACAGCATTACAGGAGACACCATGCTAGAGATCCCTCTAAAGTGAAACGAAAACTAAACTGCTTGTCTCTGTCACCTGCCCTCTGCTGGTCAGGCATAAGTAATCAATCAGGCAAACATGCTGGTAAGGCATCATAATCAAACAGGCAAATACCATCACTATTTGCTGATATCATTACATCTCCCTTTCTTAAAACAAAAGTATTTTACTTTTAACTAACAACATGTTTTCTTTGTATTAATCTGCATTTTAACTGTAACACTTAATGAACTTACATTATCATTATCATGATCAAGGTTTTTTAACCTTGCTTTGTGTGTTCACATGAAATATGTAAATACACTAGAACTTGAAGAAAGAATAAGATAACATTACTTCCTTCTATAACAATAGTCCTTAAATTTGCTCAATGAGTCTCTCAGGAGGCTTCACGTGTCTTGAGGATTTTCTGATTGATTGTCCTTGAATCTGAGTTGTTGCCTCAGATGATGATTTCTCAGCTGTGTGATCAGGTTGTTCAACAGTATCAGTCTTTTGACCTGCTGTGTGATCAGGTTGTTCAACAGTATCAGTCTTTTGACTTGTTATGGCTGGTCCCATGAGAAGATCTCGACGATTTCTTCGCAGAACAGCACCCTCATCTGTCTGAATGGTGTATGATCTTGGTTGAACTTCACTCAGGACAGTTCCCTTCTGAGTCCATATGTTTGTTTTGTCTTTGAACCTTACTTGGTCACCAGTGTGGAGTTCAGGTAGGTTTTGTGTTCCTCTGTCATAGTAGTACTTTTGCTTTTCTTTCTGTTGTTCTTTGAACTTCCTCACTTTCTCCCCCTCTTTTGTTTTCAGGAGGTTCTCCGGGATGGGTAGGTTTGACCTTAGCCGCCGTCCCATAAGGAGTTGGGCTGGTGACTTACCACACTCGAGCGGCGTTGTGCGGTATACAAGCATGCTCTGGTAGAAGTCAGTTCCACTGTCTTTTGCCTTGTACATCAGTCTTTTCACTGTCTGGACCGATTTTTCCACTAGTCCATTGGACTGTGGAAAGTGAGGACTTGACGTTGTGTGGACAAAGTCCCACTCTTTGGCAAAGTGTCGGAAACTTGCATTGTAAAACTGGGGTCCGTTGTCTGTGACGACCTCGCTTGCCACACCATGTCTGGAGAATATGGCTTTTATACATCTTATCACAGCATCTGCAGTGGTGGTGTACAGTCTACAAACCTCTGGATACAGGGAGTAATAGTCTGTGACTACAAGATAGTCCTTCCCTTGACATACGAATAGGTCAGCGCCTACCTTCTGGTAAGGTCTGTCTGGCGCTGGGTGTGGCTTTAGTGGTTCTACCGGATTGCTTGCTCGATATTGCAGGCATATTGTGCAGTTTGACACCTCATTTGTCACATCTTGGTTGATTCGTGGCCAGTACATCACCTCTCGTGCTCTTTTCTTACACTTTTCGATTCCCAGATGTCCTCCATGGATCCTTTTTAGCATCTCTTTTCTCAGACTCTTTGGGATAACTATTTTACTTCCTTTGTAGATGATGTCTTCGACCACTGATAGTTCCTCTCTGCAGTTCCAGTACTCTGCTATGTCAGGTGAGCAGTCTTGCTTCATGTTGGGCCATCCATCCAAGATGCTTTTCCTCAGTCGTCTCATTGTTTCATCTTTGTTTGTCTCAGTCTTTATGAGCTCCATTTTTGCATCTGCTATGGGCAGTGCACTTGTGATCATGTCCACGTAGGCGTTCACTTTTTCATCCATTTTGGTGTTTGCGGGCTCACTTGGGTCAACAGCTCTGGACAATGTGTCTGCTGTATACATCAGCTTACCCGGTGTGTACGCAACATTCAGTGTATAGCGTTGCAGCCTGATCATCATTCTTTGTATTCTAAGCGGACAGCTATTTAGTGGCTTTTGGAACAATGCAATCAAGGGCTTATGGTCAGTCTCTACACTGATTGCTTGTCCTGCCACAAACTGGTGAAGTCTTTCACAGGCATATGTGATGCTGAGCAGCTCCTTTTCTATTTGAGCATATCGCGTCTCTGCGTCTGTCATAGAGCGCGATGCATATGCAATAGGTTGCCAGTAGTCATATTTTTGCAGAAGAACAGCACCGAGCCCACTCTGTGATGCATCTGATGATATCTTGATGGGTCTCGCTGGGTCATAAAACCTCAGAACTGGTTCCTCTGTGAGCAGTTTCTTTAGATCGCTCCATGACTTCTCATGCTCATGATTCCATTCCCATTCTATGTTCTTTTCAGTTAGTCGTCTCAGTGGCGCCATCTTTTCTGAGAGGTTGGATATGAATTTACTCATGTAGTTGATCATTCCATTAAACCTCTGCACATCCTTTTTGCATTGTGGCTTTGGCATATTCTCAATGGCGGACACCTTTCTGGGATCTGGTCTGATGCCCTCACTGCTAAGGATATCTCCCACGAATGTCAGTTCTGTCACCCCGAGCTGGCATTTCTCTCTATTCAGCTTCAGGTTTGTTTTCCTTGTAGCTTCCAGCACTTTTTTCAGTCTCTCGTCATGCTCAGTTCTCGTGGTTCCCCATACTATGATGTCATCCATTGATGTATCAACTCCCTCCAGGTGCTCATAGATCATATGGATAGTTTTGTGATACACTTCAGGAGCTGAGGCAATGCCAAATGGTAACCTTAGGAATCTGTATCTGCCAAATGGACTGTTGAACATGCAGTCTTGAACTTGCTTCGTCCAGTTTCATCTGCCAAAATCCTGATGATGCATCTAACTTGCTGAAATACTTTGCATTTGCAAACTGTGACATGATTTCCTCACGTGTAGGAAGCTTGAAGTGCTCTCTCTTTATTGCTCTGTTTAGATCTCTTGGATCCAGGCAAATTCTGAGCTTTCCATTCTTTTTGTCCACAACGACGAGGGAACTCACCCACTCAGTTGGCTCATCTATCTTCTGAATCACGTTCAGGCTTTCCATCCTGTCCAACTCTGCCTTCAGTTGCTTTTGAAGAGCAAACGGAACTTTTCTGCATGGATGTATGACCGTTGGTATACTTTTATCTACTCTGATCGTGTGTTCTCCTGGAAGGCAGCCTAGACCCTTAAATAGGTCGTTGTACTCTTTCATGAGTTCATCATAGACTGTCTCTCCTTCGCTTTCCACAACGAGAACTCTCTTTACCAGGTTCAGTCTCTCACAGGCTTTTAAACCTAGTATGGCTTGCACATCCTTTGGCACCACGATTAATGCTAGCGTGTGCTCTCTGTCCTTGTGTGTCACTTTGACAATGCATCTTCCTTTCACTGGTATATCAGTACCTGAGTAGCCTGTCACTTTCACTTTTATTCCATGTATCTTTGGTCTGGGTCTAATTTTCTTAAAATCAGTCTCTGATATCACATTAACTTGTGCTCCAGTATCCAATTTAAATGGAATATGTATGTCATTCACTTTTAGTGTCAACATCCAGTCTCTTTTTTCTTCTTTGTTTTCAGACACAACATCTACATTGAACTCCTCTATCTCGCTTTCATCTACTGTATGGACCTTGCTTTGTTGCGCTAGGTTCTTACAGCAACGGGCATAATGGTTGTTTTTGTTGCAACTATTGCATGTTTTACCATATGCTGGACACTTTCTTGGTGGATGCTGTGTACCGCATCGACTACATATCTTTCGATTGTCCCTTTCATTTTCGTTCGCTGGCCACGCCTCTTTTTTCACATTGGCGCTCTTTTTGTTAAACGGTTTGTATCCGTTCTTTCTCACTGCATCCACGTTGCAGCTATTGTCACTGAACAGCTCCTTTGCCTGCAACTTCACAGTCTCTGTAGCCCTACACAGTGCTATGGCTTTTCCCAGGTCGAGATCTTGCTCTCTTAGTAGTCTTTCCCTTAGACCATTATCTGGAATACCACACACCAGTCTGTCTTTTATCAGCGAGTCTGTCAGTCCCCCAAATTCACACGATTTGCTTCGGTTTTTCAGTTCAGTCACATACTGATCAATAGTCTCACCCGTTTTCTGTACACATGTGAAAAATCTGTGCCTCTCAAACGTCACGTTACGTTTAGGTATGCAGTAGGCCTCAAACTGTTCCATTATTTTACCTAGCTTCATTCCATCTCCATCAGCAGTGAATGTGAAGTTATTATACACCTCCAGCGCTTCATCACCCACGACATGTAAGAACACTGACGCTTTCATTTTATCACTTTTCTCGTCAGCTCCGATTGCTGATAAATACAACTCCAAACGTTGTTTGAACCTCCTCCAATTTTCAGCCACATTACCTGTCAACTGAAGCTTCGCCGGTGGGAGTAAACCTTCCATTTTTTCACTTCGTTAGCTATTCTCCAATGGTAAGTAACGATGTTCTCTTTTGGCTTGCTAATATGTGGAGAGCTGATTTAACTTCAGATTTTTCCTCTTCATCTCTTTCAATCACTTCTGACATCATGTATTGATTTCTTTGTGGGTTCAATGACGAGACATTTATGAAAGAGAATGTCTTTTAATCTAAAGTCTGTTCAACTCAGTTAAACAGCATTACAGGAGACACCATGCTAGAGGTCCCTCTAAAGTGAAACTAAAACTAAACTGCTTGTCTCTGTCACCTGCCCTCTGCTGGTCAGGCATAAGTAATCAATCAGGCAAACATGCTGGTAAGGCATCATAATCAAACAGGCAAATACCATCACTATTTGCTGATATCATTACACTGCTCAGTACCCAAAACTCCTTCACACAGCGTTGAATCTCTCTAGAAGTCGTTCTCTCAGAATACGTGGTGCAAAAATGTCGCCGACAAAAAAAGGCAGGAAGTGACCGCCTTTAAATAGTGCTCCCCCAGCCCCTTCCTGACTGCAAAACGTTCCCCTCTACCTGTCGTTGCTAGTGGCAGGCGGAAAGGCAGTGGACGCCACTCAATATCCGGTCCGTGGTGCTACTGGGGCGTTGCACGCTCTACTGATGTCACAATCTGCAGGCGCAGGAGATCGTGGTTGTAGTGTTTAACGTCGCCGCAAAATGTCTGGTCAATTGCGCGAGCGGCACAAGCATCGCCGCGCTCGGGCGCTAGCTGCTTTGCGCCCCGTTAGCACCATCTTAGGGCGCTAACAGGAGGCGCTAATCAACCTAATTTTTCCCCCTTCATCTTTCATTTTGGCACTTTACAACCTTCTGGACTCAACATTTATTTCAATATCCACCACTCCCATTATTTTGGGCAGCAGGTGCTGGTAATGGGTTCTTCAGTTGCCATTTACAGCTTCTCTAGACACATTGCCCAGAATTTTCACATTCCAGAGCTTGCGGGTTTGGGAGTGGGTTGGCAGTTAAAAGTGCTGAAATTGATCCCACTGTCTTCCGCGTTTAACTGAGGCATGTTTTCAAGTGCTCGGGAGAGGCGGCCGACCTCATTAAGGTAGTTAACTGCTCATTGAGAGACCTGAACAGCCTTTTTAATGTGAGGTTTCAACTGGTCGCACATGTGATTCACAGAGCTCGGGAAGTTCGCCTGTGAATGGGAGGCGGGAGCTCAGTGACCATTGTGCTACTTCAATAAGTGACAGCTGGAAAAAGCACATAAATACAGACACCTTACACCTGCTTCCCTGCCTAAGGGAAAGGCTCTTGCTGACACCATTTTGTGCAGAGATTTTGCTTTCAGGAGTTTGCAGGTAATTTCTGCAACCTCAGAAGTCACTTTCACCACATTGCAAGTCACCCTCACTATGCTGGAGGATTGTGCCTCTGATCTCCACTTTACCTGGCATCTATCAGATCAGCATGGGTGTTGCTTATGCTGTCTCACCTTGGACCTCAGATTTGGACCAAGATGAGCCCCAGCACCAACAACAGCAGCTACACCAGCAGCAGCAGCAGCAACAACAACACCAGCAGCCTTCTCCATAACGACCTGATGCTCCACAGGAGAGAGAGGATCAGCACAGGGGTGCACTGCGCCGGAGGCGATATCCGCAACACAGGGTATACAGGCAGAGGATGAGCTTCCAGGACATGACTGAACAGCAGTGCGTGGCAGGAGGCTCAGGCTATCGTGCCAGGTCATCACAGACATTTGTAGTTTGCTGGAAGAAGACCTGCTGCCCAGAGGATCTGGTGGACACGCCTTACCAATGGCTTTTACCACTGCCCTCAACTTCTTTGCCTCAGGCTCCTTCCAGGGATCTGCAGCAGACATTTGCAGAATCTCGCAGTCGGCCACCCACAGATGCATTACCTAGGTGACCGATACCATGTTTCACAAATTAGCCACTTATGTAAACTTTGCCACTGATGAAGCCAGTGTTATTGAGCGGGCGCTTGGCTTTGCGGCTCTGGCTGGCTTTCCACAGGTGCAGGGTGTCATCGACTGCACACATGTGGCCATCAGGCATCCCCATATCACCCAGGAGTGTTTGTGAACTGCAAGGGTTTCTATTCCCTCAATGTGCAGTTTGTCTGCAACCATAAAAAGATTGGAGCTGAGGGAGGAGCAAAGTGCAGAGCCCACAGCATCTTTGGAAGAGGAGGAGGAGGAGGAACCTGAGGTGGAGATGGCAGCAGCAGTGGGATGGCCTCATAATGGCCCGATTTACTTAAGTTGCACCAATGAAACCATCTGGCACCCAGCTGCTGTACCAACTTCCGCCCCCCCACCACCGCCCTGCCCCACCAATACCACAAAGCAGTCCTAAAATGACCAAATCATTCCTGTCAAACCAAACACCCATTGCTCGAGGTTAAGTAATGTCTCACCATTTACTCCAAGTGACAAAGCCATTTCCCAGGTAGCAGTCAAAATTGGACAAGACGGGAAAGTAGCGCAAAGAAATAAATTGATGTGCATCATAAATAGAACTGAAAGTTAACACTAACATTTTGGCAAACACCCATGTGCATCTACGATTGTGTATTTTTTCTTTTCTGAGTGCTTCTACGATGTGCAACCCCTGTGGTTTCAGCAGAGGTAGAGGCAGGCTGCTTAGTTACCTGCTGTGACTGCTTTGACACTTTTGGCGGACGTCCTCTGGGTTTTAGGGCCTGTAAGGGGCCCGCTAAAGACTGCTCCTCCTGCAACTGTGCAGGGGCAGACTCGGCCATCGGGATCCGAGGTAGCATGTGGGGCTCCAACTGAAGAGGAGGCAACGGGGGAGAATTGAGAGCACTTTGAGCAGAGCCCCCACTTCCATGTCCCCTCTCCTCATCATCCCTCTCATGGGCCACACACACCTCCCTGCTAGCAAGGAGCTGGACAGTACCTTGCTGCACGTCAGTGGGGCAATGAACGCTAAAGTCTATATTGGTATCCCTCCTAGCGACGAGAGTCTGCAATCTGTTGTTCACAGCAAGCATGTTCTCGTTCGACTAGCGCATTAGCTGCTCCATGCAGGTGGCCATCCTTTCCATGAAACAGCACATCATTGCCATCGCCTGCGATATGGTAGTGTTCATGTTGGAGATGGACTCCTCCATTCTCTACAATTGCACACATCGTGGCTGGAAAAGCTGCCAGAACCATGCGCATTTGTTGCTGCTCCTCCAAGATCAACCTCTTTGTTGACGGCCCCCGAAGTTCAGCATCTGCATCCAGCTGAGCAGAGCTTGGAGTGTCCTGCGCCCTACAGCAAGGACTCTCCACTGCTGCAGCAAGGACTCTTCATTGCTGTCTCTGTCTCCACCATCTGCTCTTGCTCACTTGTGTTGTGTGAGACACCAGGTGACAACAATACTCTGTCTCACTGGACCCACCGAATATCTGCACTGGTGCTGGGTGCGCATGGATGGTGCACCTCAGAGAATGGAGCTTCCTCTGAGGAGTCGTCTTCCTCCTCTGGCTGGACAGTGGGGGGGACACTTGATCGACCTGTGGGGGAGTAAAGACATGAGTTATACTTCTTGTAACGCTACCATTATGCACATGATATTTCACTGGCTGCTGACATTAGTCAACATGAGTGACCGTTGTATGCCATGTGGGATATTTAATTCTGTCACCAGGTTCCTGGGAGGTCCCCTTCTCTCCATCTCCCACCGCCAGCAGCTCTGTCACTCCACTTATTTTGCTTGCATCCACACAAATCTCTTTGTTATAGACCAATGGACACGTCTCCTCCTCTGCAGGCATCAAATTTGTATATATTAGAGGGCCACCTCCGGTTCTCTCTCTTTCTCTCCTGTTCTGCGCTCGCTTCTCCTGCAAGGAGAAAGAAGAGAACTTTGAGCGAGTGATGGAATGAGTGTAAGGGTTGTATGGGTTACATCTGCAGAGGGTGACTATGAGGGAGTGCCATGACATTGCCAAATGGCCTGTTTCTGTGGCGTTACTTTGTCGGATTGCATTAGGATGAGGGCGTCAGTGGTGGCTAGTCAGATGGGGATGTGAGTAGGTGCATAGACAGTGAGGCATGTGTGCACCTGCAAGGTAGGTTGGTGTGAGGAGTGACGTGCAGGAGTAGGCTTGGGGAGGCAGAGTAATTGGGTTGGGGTGGCACGCACATCAGGATGTAGTTGAATGTGGCATTGCACTCATCTTTCCTGACCTCATTAGATTATTAAATCTCTTCTGGCATTGAATCCAGGAGCGGCTGACAACACCCCAACTGCTCACTTCTTGGGCAATCTCCAGCCATGTCCTCTTGGTTTCTCTGGCTGCTCTTTTCCTGCCGCTGCCAGGGAATAGAACCTCCCTGCATGCTCTGATTCCCTGGACCAGGACTTCCAGGGAGGCATCCGAGAACCTGGGCACAGCCTTCTGTCGCTGTGACTCCATCTTTGCTTGCATCCACACAAATCTCTTTGTTATAGACCAATGGACACGTCTCCCAACCCACCTGTGTGCCTCCTCGAACAACCTTCAACTGTGATGTGTGCAAGGGTCCTTTAAATATCTGAGCTGAAAGCAAGGCAAAGAGCACTGAGAGCGGGAGCAGCAGCACAAAGAGCGCCAAGAGCAGGAGCAGCAGCATAAAGAGCGGCGAGAGCGGGAGCAGCGGCATAAAGAGCGCCGAGAGCGGGAGCAGCGGCATAAAGAGCGCCGAGAGCGGGAGCAGTGGTGAGAGCGGGAGCAGCAGTATAAAGAGCGGCGAGAGCGGGAGCAGTGGCATAAAGAGCGCCGAGAGCGGGAGCAGCGGCACAAAGAGCGCCGAGAGCGGGAGCAGCGGTATAAAGAGCGCGAGAGTGGGAGCAGCGGCACAAAGAGCACTGAGAGCGGTAGCAGTGGCACAAAGAGTGCTGAGAGCAGGAGCAGCAGCACAAAGAGAGGAAGCAGTGGTATAAAGAGCGCAAAAGCGGGAGCAGCAGCACAAAGTGCGCCAAGAGCGGGTGCAGTGGCACAAAGAGCGGCGAGAGTGGAAGCAGTGGCACAAAGAGCGCCGAGAGTGGGAGCAGCGGCATAAAGCGCCAAGAGCGGGAGAAGTGGCACAAAGAGCGCCGAGAGTGGGAGCAGCGGCATAAAGAGTGGGAGCAGCGGTATAAAGAGTGCCGAGAGCGAGAGAAGTGGCACAAAGAGCGGGAGCAGCAGCATAAAGAGTGCCGAGAGTGGGAGCAGCGGCACAAAGAGTGGGAGCAGCAGCATAAAGAGCGCCAAGAGCGGGAGCAGCGGTATAAAGAGCGCCGAGTGCAGGAGCAGTGGCACAAGGGAAGGAGCTGATTGGTAAGTAGCTGGTGAGTGTATTTTTTTTAAGTTTATAAGTTTATTTCTGCTAAGTTAGTTAATAGCCTATTAAATAGAGGGAAAGAGCTGATTGATGAGTAGCTGGGGAGTGTTTTTTGTTAAGTTTTAAGTTTATTTCTGCTGGGTTAGTTCTTCATCTATTAAATAGAGGCATGGCAGGGCAGCTCAGTTCTATGGAGTGCACTTCCTGTGCCATGTGGGAAGTCCTGGACGCTTCACGCAGCCTGGACGACCACATGTGCGGGAAGTGTCGCCAGCTACAGCAACTCGAGCTCCGGGTTGCATCCGCGAGGCTGAGAATTACGTGGATAGCATGTTTCTAGAGGTGGTCACCCTGCAGCTTAAGAGTATGCAGGCAGAGAGGGAATGGGTGACCGCTAAACAGAAGAGGAGGACCAGGCAGGTAGTACAGGAGTCCCCGGAGTGCATCGTGCTCTCCAACCAGTATTCTGTTCTGAGTACTGGTGAGGGCGATGGTTCCTCTGGGGAGTGCAGCCAGAGTCAAGTCCATGGCACCACGGGTGGCTCAGCTGCACGGGGGGGGCGGGGGAGGAAAAAGAGTGGAAGAGCAATAGTGGTAGGGGATTCAATAGTTAGGGGAGCAGACAGGTGTTTCTGCAGCTGTAGACGTGACTCCAAGATAGTATGTTGCCTCCCTGGTGCCAGGGTCAAAGATGTCACTGAGCGGCTGCAGGACACTCTGAGGGGGGAGGGTTAACAGCCAGAGGTCGTTGTCCATATCGGTATCAACGACATAGGCAGAAAGAGGGATGAGGGCCTGCAGGCAGAGTTTAGGGAGCTAGGAGAGAGTAGTAATCTCTGGATTACTCCCGGTGCCACGTGCTAGTGAGTACAGGAATAGGAGGATAGAACAGACGAATGCGTGGCTGGAGAGATGGTGCAGGAGGGAGGGCTTTAGATTCCTGAGGCATTGGGACCATTTCTGGGGAAAGTGGGAACTGTACAAGTCGGACGGGTTACACCTCAACAGAGCCGGAACCAATATTCTCGTGGGGAGGTTTGTTAGTGCTGTTGGGGAGGTTTTAAACTAGCTTGGCAGGGGGATGGGCACCAGCATATAGGAGTAGAAAAGAGGAATAAGGTGCATAAAAGAGTGATTGTGTTGGATAGTACTAGAGAAGATAGTACTAGAGGCGGTAGTAGTAACATATTAGATAGGAGCAGACGAAGAAAGATTATGAAAAATTCAAAAATGGGGTTAGAATGCATGTACGTAAACGCACAAAGTGTGGTGAATAAAGTTGGTGAGCTACAAGCACAATTAGTCGTGTGGCGATATGATGTTGTGGCAATAACGGAAACGTGGCTTAAAAATGGTGAGGACTGGGCACTTAATATTCAAGGGTATAAGGTGTTCAGAAAAGATAGGGAAGGGAAAAAGGGAGGTGGGGTGGCAGTGCTGATTAAGGAAGACATTGTAGTGTTGGAAAGGGAGGATGTTCTTGAGGGGACAAGGACAGAATCCATTTGGTTAGAATTGAGGAGCAAAAAGGGTATGATCACGCTATTGGGGGTATTCTTTCGGCCTCCAAATAGTGAAAGGGAGGTAGAGGAACAAATGTGTTCAGGAGAATTTCCTTGACCAATATGTTCTTGGCCCAACTAGGAAGGAGGCATTGCTGGATCTGGTGCTGGGGAATGAGGTGGGCCAGGTCAACCAAGTGTCTGTGGGAGAACACTTGGGTGCAAGTGATCATCTTATCATAAGATTTAGATTAGCAATGGAGAGAAGCAAGGAACAATCTAGAGTGGAACTTCTAAACTGTAATAGGGCTAACTTCAATGGGATGCGAAAGGATCTAGCCAGGGTAAAATGGAACCAAAGACTGACAGGAAAAACTGTAACGGAACAATGGGTGATCTTTAAGGAGGAGATGTTCCAAGTACAGGCTAGGTACATTGCAACAACAGGGAAGGGTAAGGGAACCAAAGCAAGGGCTCCTTGGATGATGAAGGAAATAGAGAAGATGATGAAACAAAAAAAGAGGGTGTATGATGCATGTCAGGTGAATTCTTCAAGGGAGAACCAGACCAAATACAATGGGCTGGATTTTGATTCAACACTCGGGAAGGAGGCGGGACTACAACTTTCGGGTTTTAGTCCCGCCTCCATCGACGTCCGGCCAATCCACGTGATTCTCCCTTGATTGACCTTGTTGAGCCCGCCTAGCGGGCTCAGCAGGCCAGTTAAGGGCCACCCGGCAACAGGTGACATCACAGACTGAAATTTCATCTGTCAAGAGATTTTGACAGTGTTTCACAGCTGCTTGAAGCTGTCAAACACTGACAGTCTGACTTCTAACCTGAGTCCTTCTACGCAGACTCAGTTAGAACTCTCACCAGCACTGAAAGCTGAAGGCTGTCACTTTTGACAGATCGCAGCCATTCAGCTTTCAGTGCCGGCTGAGTGATGGACTCCCGACGCCTAGAGGAAGAAAGGCTGTTAAGGTAAGTACAAGTAATTTAAACTTCTTTACACACTTTAGACACACCAAACACACTTACCTTTGCACTCATGCACCCATCACTTACCTGAACACCGACATCGCGACCCCTCCAACTCCTTCAACCCGATGGCCCGCCTGCTCTAACCTGGCGTGGTTTGGAGCCGTCGGGAATCCCACACGACACCCCTCAAAATAGGGATTAGGCTAAAAACTGCCTGTTAACTATCTGTTAACAGGCAGTTAATTGGCACTAATCCCTTCCTGCCTCGGGTCGGCGGGTCCCAGTGCAGGGCAGGTACCCGCCTCCTCTGAAACTTACGTGGAGGCGGGTTTTGGGCGGGATGGTGTCGGGACCCCCGAAATAGGGATTTTTGCCCCCCGCACGTCTAAAAGCCCGCCTCACGGCACACTGAAAATCTGGCCCAATAAGTTGAGAGGGGATGTGAAGACAAAAATAAGATTGGCAAAGAGAGAATATGAGAGTAGAATGGCAGTTAACATAAAAGGGAACCCAAAATTCTTCTACCGGCATGTAAACAGTAAGTGGGTAGTAAGAGGCAGGGTGAGGCCTATTAGAGACAAAGAAGGTGATATATGCTTAGAGGCGCAGGGCAAGGCTAGAATACTCAATGAGTACTTTGTATTGGTGTTTACTAAGGAGGTGGATGCTGACAAAATATCGGTAGAAGTAGAAAAGGTAGAAGCAATGGAAGGGGTGAAAATTGATAGACAGGATGTACTAGAAAGGCTAGGTATGCTTAGAGTGGATAAGTTGCCTGGTCCAGATGGCTTGCATCCCAGGTTGCTAAGGGAATTGGGGGAGGAGATAGCGGAAGAGCTTGCCATAATTTTCTGATCTTTCCTAGATGCGGGGGAGGTGCCTGAGGATTGGAAAGTGGCAAATGTGACACCATTGTTCAAGAAAGGGTGTAAGGACAATCCTCGTAACTACAGGCTGGTCAGTTTAACATCAGTGGTGGGTAAAGTTTTAGACACAATAATCAAGGAAAAAATTAACGGGCACTTGGCGAGGTTTAAGCTAATTAAGGAGCCAACACGGATTTGTAAAAGGCAGATCGTGTTTGACTAATGTAATTGAATTTTTTGATGAAGTAACAGAGAGGATTGATGAAGGGAATGCAATAGATGTTGTCTACATGGATTTTCGGAAGGCATTTGACAAAGTACCACACAGAAGGCTGGTTAATAAAATTGAGGCTCATGGAGCAGGTGGGTCAGTGGCAGCTTGGATAAGGAATTGGCTTAAGGACAGAAAACAGCGAGTTGTGGTAAATGGCTGTTTTTCAGACTGGAGGGTGGTAGACAGTGGTGTTCCCCAAGGGTCAGTGCTATATATATAAATGACCTGGATATTGGAATACACAGTAGAATTTCTAAATTTGCCGATGACACCAAACCTGAGGGTGTGGCAAACAGTGATGATGATACCAATCGACTGCAACAGGACATAGAAAGGCTAGCAGAATGGGCAGACTTGTGGCAGATGGAATTTAATAGAGAAGTGTGAGGTGATGCATTTTGGCAGATGGAACAGGGAGAGGCAATATACACTTAATGGCACAGTTTTAAAGAGTGTGCAGGGATAGAGGGACCTGGGAGTTAATATGCATAGGTCCCTGAAGGTGGCAGGGCATATTGAGAGAATGGTTAACAAAGCATATGGGATCTTGGGCTTCATAAATAGAGGTATTGAGTCCAAAATAGATAAGTTATGCTGAACCTTTATAAAGCGCTGGTTAGGCCACAACTGGAGTATTGCGTCCAGTTCTGGTCACCACACTTTAGGAAGGATGCGAAGGCCCTTGAGAGGGTGCAGAAGAGATTTACCAGAATAGTTCCGGGGATGGGGGATCTTAGCTACAAGGACAGGTTGGAGAAGCTGGATTTGTTTTCATTAGAGCAAAGGAGGCTGAGGGACGATTTGATAGAGGTGTACAAGATTATAACGGGTTTGGATAGGCTAGACGGGGAAAGGCTGTTCCCACTAGTTGATGGTTCAAGGACTAGGAGACACAGATTTAAGGTTTTGGGCAAGAGATACAGGGGGGATGTGAGGAAAAACTTTTTTACGCAGTGAGTGGTGATGACCTGGATACCGCTGCCGACGAAAGTGGTGGAAGCGGAGACACGCAATGTTTTGAAGGGGAGACTGGATAGGCACTTGAGGGAAATAAATTTGCAGGGCTACGGGGATAGAGCGGGGGAATGGGACTGACTGGATTGCTCTACAGAGAGCCGGCATGGACTCGATGGGCTGAATGGCCTCCTTCTGTGCCGTTGACTCTAGTCATCGGTGACATCATCAGACCCGCTCCAATTAATTGGCTGGGAAACCCGCATGACTGTTTCAGTTGATCCAGTTCAGTTAAACGAGCAGTGCAGAACGCGCTGTTTAAATCTTTGGGATGGCGACCCACTATCCAGCCGGCATGCACCTGCCCCCATTCTAAGGTAAAAATTACGGCCATTTTATTTCTTTACCTGTCCCATTATCACCTCTTTTTGCCTTGCACCATCATCTTTTTTGTCATTTAATCCCACCTACTTTCCACCCTATCACAAACCTTATTCTATGTTCTTTTCTCCCCGCCATCTCCCCTTTCCCTGGCTCTGTACTTGCTTAAAACAATTAAATCTCTAACTCCTTCCAGTTCTGACGAAAGGTCATCAACCTGAAACTCTGTTTCTGTCTCCACAGATGCTGCCTGAGCTGCTGAGTATTTCCAGCATTTTCTGTTCTTATTTCAGATTTTCAGCATTCACAGTACTATATTGCTTTTGTTATAGCCAGTTAATCTATATGGCTAGGACACTGGAAGAACTTGCTTTTCTTCAAATGGTGGCACAGGATATATTGTAGCCATTTGAAGAAGCAGATATCTTAACCCTTAATAGTGAACTGCATTGCCAGCTTAAATAAAAACAGAAAATGCTGGAAATACTCAGCAAGTCAGGCAGCATCTGTGGAGAGAGAAACAAAGTTAACATTTCAGGTCGATGAGCTTTCATCAGAACTGGAAAAGGTACAAATGTAATAAGTATTAAGCAAGTACAGAGGCAGGGAAAGGGAGGGGGAAGGAAAGAACAAACGGGAAGGTTTGTGATAGGGTGGAAGGCAGGAAAGATTAAATGACAAAAGGAATGATGGTGCAAGGTGTTGTGTATGTACCTTTAAGGGAAGAACTGGTTTTAGACTGCAGTACCGGCAGTGACCACCCCTGTATAAAAGGCCCTAGCAGGCTTCTGTATTTCAGTCTGACGTTGCCCTCCTGTTCAGTAAAGTACCTGTTAAACTGTTCTCCCGAAGTCCGTGTATTATTGAGGCGTGGACTTTACAGTGGCGACGAGTAAGTTCGAACTCACCTGCAGTGTGGCATCATCTCACGGGGATCTCGCCCTGAGAGGAGGTTTCTTGGAGGTCGTAGTCTGAGCAACGGGCGTCGACCGCGGGCAACCGCCCAAAGAATTCATCGGTGTTCGGAGAATTGCGGGAGAGACTGTGGAGAGCTGTGCTTGGCTCCCCAGTTAAGGTGTTCCAGCAAATCGTGCTGGTAGCAGGTAGTGCGCTGACCCTTCCGGACTGCGGCGGGCTCAAGCTTGATCGAGCGGCTCTACAAAACGGGCCGCGCAGCGTCGCCGGGAAAAGGAAACAAGAGAGAGAGAGGGTGGAGCGCACAGGGCGCGGTCGGTGCTCAAGAACCGGGCAGCGGAGAGAAAATAAATGGGGGAGAAGGAAAGCGAGACGCGCCGAAGCCGCGGGTCGCCGCCATTACCCCGCAGAACGCTAGGAGCAGCGTGGCAGCAAGGGGAAGAAGGAAAAGCGCGGGAGGCGCCATTTTATCCCGTTGGGGAAGAAGGAAAAGCGCGGGAGGCGCCATTTTATTCCATTGGGGAAGAAGAAAAAGCGCGGGAGGCGCCATTTTAAATCACCCAAGAAGCCGAAAAGTGGCAGTATCACTGCTTTCGACAACGAGGTAGAAGACTGGACCACGTATGTGGAAAGAATTGAAGTGTACTGCGAGGCAAATGAGGTGGCCGATGGAAAGAGGGCGTCGGTATTATTGAATTTGATGGGCGCGAGTACGTACGGCCTATTGCGGAATTTAATTACCCCAGCTAAACCAATGGAGAAAAGTTTTGAGGAGATTGTTAATACCTTACAGGAACACCTAAACCCTACACCACTGCTGATAGCAGGAAGATTCAAGTTCCATAAAAGAAACCAGCACAAAGATGAGAGCAATGCTGACTATCTTACGGAACTACGCAAGTTATCGAAGCACTGCCAGTTCGGAGCAGGACTGGCAGACACCTTGCGGGATAAGTTTGTCTGCGGGCTCCAGAGTGAAGGAACCCAGAAACAACTACTTTCAAAAAAGGACCTGATGCTAGAACAGGCTTTCAGCGTGGCAGTATCCTACGAAGCAGCAGCACGGGGAGCTGCGGAAATACAACAGAAACCACAAGAATACAGCGCTAACTAAATGGCATATGGAGCAGAAAAGTGCTATCGCTGCAGCAGAACAACCCATGAGCAGAAGGACTGCTGGTTTAAGGACAAAGTATGCAGGCAATGTGGAAAAATGGGACATATAGCAAGAGTCTGCAGGTCGGGAAAGAAAACCAACACGACAAGAACTACTAAGGAACAGTACAGGAAAGTAAAGAAACTGACAGACAGTAGTTCGGAAGATCAGGAGAGTGATAAGAACTCCGGGAGCAGGAGACTAAGTTGTCTAAAGTTACACAACGTGATCGCAAATGAAGATCACCGAACCATTTGGGTCACCCTCATGATAGCAGGGTCCCCAGTAAAGATGGAATTGGACACAGGATCAGCCCTAACTGTCATGAATCGACGAGACTATGAGCGGCTATTCTCACACATACCCTTAAAGGACACGTCCATTGTATTGAAGGCATACACGGGGCAAAAGGTCTACCCCAGAGGAAAAATAAGGGTGCCAGTTAAATATAACAGCAAGGAAACACAGAAACTATATATGTATATACTACGAGATGGAGGACCACCATTATTGGGACGTGAATGGATCCGAAAAATACAATTGGATTGGCATTCCATTCTGGCGCTAACTGTGACTGACAAAAAGGATGATGACGTCGCATCTGGACCTCTGTCACAAATTCTATCTGACGCGGAAGAGGTGTTCCAACAAGGACTTGGGACTCTAAAAGGAGCAAAGGCAACCATAAAGATTGAGGATAACGCAAACCCAAAATTTTTCAAGGCCAGACCGGTGCCATACGCGATCCGCCCAGCCGTTGAAGCTGAACTGGAGAGTCTGGAGCGTTCGGGTGTGCTGTCCAAGGTGGACTGGAGCGAGTGGGCCACACCCATCATTCCTGTAATGAAGAAAGCATTGAGCAGCACGCGTGGGGAGCCAAAGAAGATTCGCATCTGTGGGGACTTCAAGGTGACTGTGAACCCAGTCCTGCACACAGTACAGTATCCACTTCCGCGGATAGAAGATATTTTCGCCTCACTATCTGGAGGGAAACGTTTTACAAAGATTGATCTGGCCCAAGCGTATCTACAAATGGAGGTGGAAGAAGCATCTAGAAAATACCTCACGATAAACACTCACAAAGGCCTTTACCAGTACAATCGACTGGTATTCGGGGTAGCATCAGCCCCGGCTATTTGGCAGAGGGCAATGGAACAAGTCCTGCAAGGGATCCTGGGGACCCAGTGTTATTTGGACGACATCCTGGTTACGGGCGAAAATGACAATGAACTCCTTGCCAACCTGGAGCAGGTGCTCACGAGATTACAGGAATATGGGCTACGAGCCAACCGCCCCAAATGCGAGTTCTTCAGGAGACAAATCTCGTATTGTGGCCACATGATTGATGAGGAAGGGTTGCATAAGTCACCGGACAAGATTGAGGCTGTGGTCAAGGCGCCAGCACCGGAAAATGTGTCGCAACTGAGGTCGTTCCTCGGGTTGGTGAACTACTACCATAAGTTCTTGCCGAATTTATCTACAATTCTGCACCCACTGAACGCCCTGCTGCAAACTGGAGTGACATGGAAATGGAGTGATGAGTGTAAGCGTGCCTTTCAGGAATGTAAATTCCTAATCACTTCAAAAGAAGTATTGGCCCGCATGGGCAGAAATTCACCCTACTGACTGATCATCAGCCCCTGGTCTCCATTTTTAACCCAAAGAAGGGCGTTCCGGTGATGACGGCGCAACGGCTGCAAAGATGGTCACTTTTTCTAGGGGCACATCAGTACGACATAGAGTACAAGGGTACGAAACAGCATGGAAACGCTGATGGGCTGTCGCGCCTACCGTTGCCTACGGTAGAAGAAACACCGGCAGTGGACCCTGTTGAGATATTCCATGTGACCATAGTCGAATGTTTGCCTGTTACAAACTCGAGTATAGAGAAGGAAACCCGAAATGACCCGACCCTCTCTCGGGTCTACGATTTGACGGTGAAGGGATGGCCAGCATACGGCGACTAACTGTTGCCAGCATTCTCGCCAAGGAGAGAACAGCTGTCAGTGTGCCGGGGAACCTTGATGTGTGGATCCCGAGTGGTAATTCCACCCAAGTTGAGAGATAGAGTGCTCAATGAGCTTCATGAGGGTCATCTGGGAGGGGTAAAAATGAAGAGCCTAGCCAGGGCGTTTGTGTGGTGGCCAGGAATCGATAAAGAAATCGAGGATATGACCAAGAGATGCACAGGATGCCAGAAGGTCCAAAACGCTCCACCACAGGCCCCGCTACATCCACGGGAGTGGCCCTCATCTCCATGGCAACGGGTACACATTGATTTTGCTGGTCCATTTATGGACTCAATGTTTCTAATCGCTGTGGACGCCCATTCGAAATGGCCAGAGGTCATTAAAATGTCCTCCACCACCACGGAGAAAACTATTGCAGTCCTAAGGACCATCTTCGCCAGGAATGGGTTGCCAGAACAGATTTGCTCCGACAATGGGCCACAGTTTGTGTCTGAGGATTTCTGGAGGTTCCTGAAGAAAAATGGGGTGAAACATTACACATCTGCCCCATATCATCCAGCCACAAATGGATTGGCTGAGAGGTTTGTTCAGACCTTTAAAAAGGCCATAAAGGCAATGTATACAACACAAGGTGGATAGTTTCTTGTTTGCTTACCGGAATGCGACACATGCAGTAACCAACCAAGCTCCAGCCATACTGTTCTTCAACCGAAGGCTAAGATGTCGCCTGGATTTGCTCAAACCAAACATAAGACGAGATGTTGAGGATAAGCAATTCCAACACATAAATGAGAAGCCAACCTGGAGCTTCAAGGTAGGGCAACCAGTCTTGGCCCGCGACTACCGAACAGAAAAATGGCAGCCAGAAACGATATGCACACAGTAGGGACCACTAATGTACACAGTGGACGTTGGAGAGAGCATTGTGAGGCGCCATGCTGACCAGATTCTAGAGTCACAGGAACAAGCCAAACCCGTGCCACGAGAAGGTGCACTTGGTAATCAACCTGAAGTACAGATTGCGTCTACCTCAGAAGCAGTGGTATTGGAAGCTGATGAACCAACCAGTGACCATGAACCAGAATCAGCTTCGCCGCAAGAACAGGATACTCGAGAAAGGCGCTATCCAGTCAGGATCAGGAAGCCTCCTCAAAGACTGAACTTATAAATGATTATTTCAGTTGATGTATATAATATCCAGAAAGTTGTAATTAGTTATTATTTAGTTGTTAAATGAATGTTATGTACTGTTTATCTAAAAGGGGAGGAATTGTTGTGTATGTACCTTTTAAGGGAAGAACTGGTTTTAGACTGTAGTACCGGCAGTGACCACCCCTGTATAAAAGGCCCTAGCAGGCTTCTGTATTTCAGTCTGACGTTGCCCTCCTGTTCACTGGAGATGGAGCACGCGGTGTCCGCCGGCACGCTTGAGTATTTCCGCGACCGGTGGGCGCCGCGGGGACTGGAGTGCATTATCAACCCGGAAAACCAAATTTTAATTTGATTTGTTAAGTTTTAGTTGAACTTTTGTTTATTTACAGTCCAATTTGTTTTGGTTTTTTTTTTGTTGGGTCCAAACAAAAGAGTGCCCTCCTGTTCAGTAAAGTACCTGTTAAACTGTTCTCCCGAAGTCCGTGTATTATTGAGGCGCGGACTTTACACAAGGCAAAAGCGGATGGTAATGGGACAAGCAAAGAAACAAAAAATGGGTCTAGAGGAGATGTAAACGGGAATAGCAGAATCATTACCAACAGCTGCTGTCAGAAATAAAGGGGGCAGTGGTTATGATCTGAAATTGTTGAACTCAATGTTGAGTCCGAAAGGCTGTAAAATACCTAATTGAAAGATGATGTGCTGTTCCTTGAGCTTGCGTTGAGCTTCACTGGAACAGTGTAGGAGGCCGAGTGGTCAGAGTGGGAGTGGGGCGGAGAATTAAAATGACAGGCGAACAGAAGCTCAGGGTCACGCTTGCAGACTGAACGGAGGTGTTCCGCAAAGCAGTCACCCAATCTGCGTTTGGTCTCCCCAGTGTTGAGGACGCCGCACCGTCAGCAGCGAATACAGTATACTAAATTGAAAGAAGTACAGGTAAATCGCTGTTTCACCTGTAGGAGTTTTTGGGGCCGTGAACTGTGGGAAGGGAGGAGATAAAAGGGCAGGTGCTGCATCTCCTGGGCTTGCACAAGAAGGTGGGAAGGGGATGGGGTGCTGGAGGTGATTGAGGAGTGAACCAGGCTGCCATGGAAGGAATGGTCTCTTCAGAATGCAGAAAGTGGAGGGGAGGGGAAGATGTGTTTGGTGGTGGCATCACGCTGGTGATGGCGGAAATGGCGGAGGGTGATCTGTTGACTGTGGAGGCTGGTGGGGTGGAAGGTGAGGACAAGGAGAACCCTATCATGGTTCTGGGAGGGAGGGAAAGGGGTGAGAGCAGAAATACGGGAAATGGGATGGACACATTTGAGGGCTCTGTCAACCACAGTGGAGGGGAATCCTCGGTTGAGGAAAAAGGAAAACATATCAGAAGCACTGGTATGGAAGGTGGCATCGTCAGAACAGATGCAATGGAGACAGAGAAACTAGGAGAATGGATTAGAGTCCTTACAGGAAGTGGGGTGGGAGGAAGTGCAGTCAAGGTAGCTGTGGGACTCAGTGGGCTTATCGTGGATACTAGTCGATAGCCTATCCCCAGAAATGGAGATAGAGAAGATGAGGAAGGGAAGGGAGGAGTCGGAGATGGACCATGTGAAGGCGAGGAAGGGTGGAAATTGGAAACAAAGTTGATTAAATTTTTCAGTTCAGGGCAAGAGCAGGAAATGGCACCAATACAGTCATCAATGTACCAAAAAAAGAGGTGAGGGATGGGACCTGAGTAGGACTGGAACAAAGAATGTTCCACATATCCCACGAAAAGGCAGGCATAGCTAGGACACATATGGGTTCTCATAGCAACACCTTTTATTTGGAGGAAGTGAGTGGAGTTAAAGGAGAAGTTGTTCAATGTGAGAACAAATTTAGAAAGGCAGAGGAGGGTGGTGGTGGATGGGGACTGGTTGGGCCTCTGTTCAAGGAAGAAGCAGAGGGCCTTCAGGCCGCCCTGGTGTGGGGTGGAGGTGTAGAGGAATTGGATGTCCATGGTGAAAAAGAGACAATTGAGGCCAGCAAACTGGATACTGTTAAAGTGGTGGAGGGCATCAAAAGAGTCACGGATGTAGGTTGGAAGAGACCAGACAGGGGAGAAAAATGGAGTCAAGATAGGAAGAAATCAGTTCCGTAGGGCAAGAACAGGCTGAACCAATGGGTCTACCAGGGCAGTCCTGTTTGTGAATCTTCGAAAGGAGGTAGAAGCGGGCTGTGCGGGACTGGGGGACTATGAGGTTGGAGGCCGTGGAGGGAAATTCTCGAGAGGAGATGAGGTCAATGACAGTCTGGGAAATATTGGCTTGATGTTCAGTGTTGAGGTCATTGTCCATCTTTTGTTTCTTTACTTATCCCATTACCATCCCCTTTTGCCTTGCACCATCATCCCTTTTGTCATTTAATCTCTCCCGCCTTCCTCCCTATCACAGACCTTCCCTTTTGTTCTTTCCTCCCCTCTCCCTTTCCCTGTCTCTGTACTTGCTTAAAACCTGTTGCATCTCTAACGTTTTCCAGTTCTGATAGAACCCCATCGACCTGAAATGTTAACTCTATTTCTCTCTCCACAGATGCTGTCTGACCTGCTGAGTACTTCCAGCATTTTGGGGGGGAAATTTGGTATTGTGGCGGAGCCACTAAGGGACTCCGATCAATTGTATATAATTCCCTTTAACAATTTGTTAGCTACAGCCTGAGTCTGTATCTTTGTTTTTACTGTTTACATGTACAGAGCACGATCACTTTAATAGCGCGGGTAAACGCGATGATGTCACGCCGTCCACCACGTGATCCCCCACCAGCGGGAAAAACATGATGACGTCATGACGTCAGCCACGGGACCGCCCAAGCAGTCCTCGTGGAGCCTCCGAACTGACTAGACCTATATTCGATGTTCTCCTGTAATTATCCGTTAAACTCTGTTCGTTTTCATTAAACCTCGTTTGTTTAATCGCCTGAGTGGACCTCAGTCTTTGGATAGGAACTAGACATTCCTACAGTATCGCCCATTTTGGGGCGCTAATATCGGCCGGGCGTAAAGTTTAGCGCCCGGTGCTAATTATCACCTCCGACTGCAAAATTTGCCTCTATCGACCCGGAAGTGATTTGAGCGCTAAATCAGGCATTACACACCTCTCTTAAGGCGCAAACATCAGGGAGCGAGGCGCTACCTCAGAACGCTACCAAAGCGCAGGCGATGCCAATTACCATGGAAGCCAGACAGACTGGCACCATCCAGTTCTTAAAGGGGAGGGGCCATCTTGTTGGCTAGCCACGCCCTGCTCATTGCAGCCTTGAATCTCGGCCTGGAAAGACCTCAAAAGCAATTGTGCTGGAAGCACCAATGGATAGGCCCAGGGAAAGAGCTCGGTGCTTAGGAATCTCAAAAGTGGTGCTGAGGGCTAAAACTCCTTAGGACAGCATTAAAACCAAAAATTTTGTCGACAAGAAAAGGCAGGAATGTGCCTTTAAATAGCGCTCCCCCAGCCCCTTCCCGACTTGAAAACGTTCCCCTCTACCTGTCGTTCCTAGCAGCAGGCACTAAGGCAGGGGGCGCAACTCAATATCCGGTCCAGGGCACTACCAGGGCATTGCACGCTTGACTGACGTCACGATCTGCGGGTGCAGGAGATCGTGGCGGTAGTGTTTAGCGTCGCCGCAAAATGTCTGGTCAATTCGCGAGCAGCGCTAAAATCGCCGCGCTCGGGCGTTAAGTTCCTTGCGCCCCACTAGCGCCCCCCAGAGGCCCTAACCAACCAAGTTTTTTCCCCTTGGTATTTTAATTTCAGATGTCCAGTTCTCGCAGTATTTTGCTTTTGTGTCAGCTTAAATTCTGTACTTAAGTGTTCAAGTGGAGTTTGAACCTCAATATGATTAGATACAAAGCATGGGTTGGCAAACCTAACAGGGTAAAAAAAAATCCAAAATGTACCAGGGGAATAAAACCTTTACTTTCAAATTCTGAGTGTCTTTTTCAAAATAATTAAATATCACTTTGGAACAGAATATGTTAACAAGCAACAATGCTATATAAATTTGCTGAGGAAAACTGAAAACGCTCTTAAATTGGCTCAAAAGTCCCCAATAGTGGCATGTATGAAAAGGAGAGTCTTGGAGACTCCAGCAAGCACATTTAGGCCTCACTAAACACCTACAGCTCCAATAAGACAACAGATTAAATAGATTATAAACACCCCACTCATGAGTTATCTCAGTGGACTGTGTCACTTTGTACTTTAATGTATGTTACAATTTGGAAATAAAACACATCCTCAACATATATGTTGCTAAAATGGGTATAAAGTAGCACAAATTAATTCTGGATGAGAAAAAGAAAGGCTGAGGTGAGACTCTGCTGAACATACCTGTAGTTGGGGTTTACCACAATTACTTTGAAAATGTAAAAGCCATTGCGTTTTGCAAACACGATTCGGTTTGAGCTGCATCCACCCATAATCTGGTATTCAGCACCACCAGGCGTAATTGATGCTGCACCTGATTCGTGACAACTATGGAAATTCTTCAAAATGAAAACAAAATTAAGTTATTCAGAAATTCTCCAGTATATCAAAGAAATAAACAGCATGCTGGTGATCTTTAAGAAAATGCGCAGAAAAGTGGATCTCTATTATGATTAACAAAATCAATTAATAATCAACATATTTAATGCATTGAATGGTCCCAAAGGACAACTATAGTGCATAAGCACATGTGATGATGAGTAATTTTTTTTATTCGTTCATGGGATGTGGGCGTCACAGGCAAGGCCAGCATTTATTGCCCATCCCTAATTGCCCTTGAGAAGGTGGTGGTGAGCTGCCTTCTTGAACCATTGCAGTCAGTGTGGTAAATGTACTCCCACAGTGCTGTTAGGGAGGGAGTTACAGGATTTTGACCCAGCGACGATGAAGGAACAGGGATATATTTCCAAGTCAGGATGGTGTGTGACTTGGAGGGGAACTTGGAGGTGAAGGTGTTCTCATACGCCTGCTGCCCTTGTCCTTCTAGCTGGTAGAGGTCGCGGATTTGGGAGGAGCTGTCGGAGAAGCCTTGGCGAGTTGCTGCAGTGCATCTTGTAGATGGCGCACACTGCAGCCTTGTTGCGCTGGTGATGGAGGGAGTGAATGTTTAAGGTGGTAGGTGGGGTGCCAATCAAGCGGACTGCTTTGTCCTGGATGGTGTCGAGCTTCTTGAGTGCTTTTGGAGCTGCACTCACCCAGGCAAGTGGAGAATATTCCATCACACTCCTGCTTTGCAGATGGTGGAAAGGTTTTGGGGAGTCAGGAGGTGAGACACTCATCGCAGAATGCCCATCCTCTGGCCCACTCTTGTAGCCACAGTATTTATATGGCTGGTCCAGTTAAGTTTCTGGTTAATGGTGACCCCCAGGATGTTGATGGTGGGGGATTCGGCGATGGTAATGCCGTTGAATATCAAGGGGCGGTGGTTAGTGTAGTGTATGTACCCGTCTATCTTTAAGGGAACTATTGAATGTAACCGTTCACCTTTAAGGGAACTACTTTAGGTGTGGCACTATTTGTTTGGCTTCTGTATACTGTAATACCGATAGTGACCACACCAGTATATAAGTGTTGTGCCAGGAGTTATTGGGCAGATTCGCCCGGACCTTCGAATAGTAAAGACCTGTTTTGTTTGTTACTTCTGAAGTCTGTGTATTTATTAACTGCACAACCCACAGACTTTACAGTTAGACTCTCTCTTGTTGGAGGTAGTCATTGCCTGGCACTTGTGTGGCGCGAATGTACTTGTCACTTATCAGCTCAAGCCTGAATGTCATCTTGCTGCATGCGGGCATGCACTGCTTCATTGTTTGAGGAGTTGCAAATGGAACTGAACACTGTGCAACCATCAGCGAACATCGCCTGTTCTGACGTTATGATGGAGGGAAGGTTATTGATGAAGCAGCTGAGGGAAAGTCATTGATGGTTGGGCCTAGGGCACTGTCCTGAGGAACTCCTCTGCAATATCCTGGAGCTGAGATGATTGATCTCCAACAACCACAACCATCTTCCTTTGTGCTAGGTATGACTCAAGCCAGTGGAGAGTATTCCCCCTGATTCCCATTGACTTCAATTTTACTAGGGCTCCTTGATGCCATACTTGGTCAAATGCTGCCTTGATGTCAAGGGCAGTCACTCTCACTTCACCTCTGGTATTCAGCTCCTTTTTCCATATTTGGATCAAGGCTGTAATGAGGTCTGGAGCCGAGTGGTCCTGGCAGAACCCAAACTGAGCATCAGTGAGCAGGTTATTGTTAAGTATGTGTATTGTATTGAACAATTAACACAAAGACTTAAACGTATAACTCAAACAGGTCTTTACTGGTTGGAGGTAGGGACTATACATAGGTCTTTACTTCATGCCCACAGGCGGGAACTGAGGGGAGATCAGTACCCACAGTACTATTTATACCCCTATGGCCAGGAGTGGTACTGCGTATCACTACGCCCAACAAGTAGTGCAGTCCTGTCCATAGGTTCAAAGTAGCACACATATTACATACACAACATTCCTCCCTTCCTAGCTTTACAGTCATCTCCCCATTTAACATAACGTAATAACATATATACATATATAACTTCAGGTTTACATAACAGAATAACATAGATACATAGATAACTTCATGTCAAAACAGATCACAGATTCAGTCTCTGCGGAAAACAGTTCACAGATTCAATCTCTGTGGTGGAGTCGGTTCATGTTGCTGGAGTGACTCATTCAATAGTCCTTCCATGGATTTAACAGTTTGAACTTCCGAACTGAATTGGCTCCGTTCGGAGGGACCACGTGTGTGATCTGGTAGAGGTAATAATGGTTCAGATGGGTCATCTTCTGTTTCGACTTTTCCTTTTCTGCTTCTTGGAGACTCTCTGGGCTCCACTGTCAGCTGCCAGCTGCATGCGCAGTTCCTCCTTCTCTCCCTCCTTTTTCCGTAGTAGAGCCACCTTCTCCCGATGTTCCGTAGACTTTCGGTGCTCCTCCATGATTTCTGTATGGTGGGAGTCGAAGTTACAAGTTGGGCAGGACAGGACATAGTAATATTCGGTGTCGTCCTGATCTAGGCCAGCGAGAGGGTCTTCTATTTCCTCCATACCCAGCTGGGCGTTAGCCAGCTTTTGTTCCAAGTCCAGACATCTTTCCTGAAGAGACTTCTTCATGCGTACCTCTTCATCCAGCTTTTTCTGGGCTTTCAGCAAGTCGTTTACTAATGACCTCATTTGAGATTTTACTACTTCAACTTCTTTTGGAGATTGATTGATCGGACTATTCAATCCCTCTACCGGAGCAGCTGTTTCAGCGGTCTGTTGTTCTACGTTGACGTGAGTCAGCGTACTTTTGGCATCCAAGGGCTGCTCTGTTGCAGTCGTTTCAGTCTGTGTTGCCACCTCAGCTCTTCCAATAACCTTTGAGAGCTCCGAACCCCTTTCGTTTGAATATTGAAGTTCGTGTTCAAGTTTTTCCCATTTCAGAGTCCTGTCCTTCAGCATATGCAGGAGTTGGCTGACCGTTAACTCCTCTGACATCAGACGTTTTGTGTGCTCCTGCTCCATTTTCTCCATCAGCTGCTTCTGTTGTCTTTCCAGATTCTCCAACTCTATATCAAAGAACTCTTTCGTTGCATTCAACTCTTGCTCACAACGGCGAAGCATTTGTTCTAATTGCTGTTGTAGTTTGAAATGGAGTTGAGTTCGAGCCCGGTGTCCCTCAGAAATGGGCACATCAGTAGACTTGCCAGACTCAGAATCCACAGTTAAACTATGTTGTTGTTGCTCAGTGGAATTCTGTGCTGAAACTTTGTCTTTTGCACCTGAGTTGGGCTTACCATCATCCGTTCCAGAGTCTGGGCCGACTATCTTCACCGAGTTCTCACTCGTTATTGTTTGTAGGAAATGCCAGTCCATATTCATTTTCCTAATCCACTCCCGTCCTAGTAGTGGAGAACCTCCTTCAGATATCACATATAAGTCCATTATTTGACTGTCTTCGCCCTTGTGGACCACTGCAACCTCTATTTTCCCGATGGGGTACACTCTTTGCCCCGTGTATGTTTTCAATATAATCCCCGTATCCTGTAGGGGAATATGTTGGAATAACTTTCCGTAATCTTTCTTATTTATGACCGTCAATGCCGATCCAGTGTCCAATTCCAGTTTTACTTGGACTCCTTCTATCTGACGAGTGACCCAAATTGTCTGGAGGTCTGCACCCTTACCAGCGTTGAGTACTCTTAAGCTAGCCAGTTCATTACAGCTTAAGCTAGCCAGTTCATTACTGCTAGCGTCTGAATCGGACTCCTGTTCGGTCACCTTGTGTACCTTTGCGTATTTTCCTTGCGGTGACTTCTTGTTGCTGGTCTTCTTCCCTGACCTGCATACTCTAGCTATATGTCCAAGCCTACCACAAGTTCTACATTCTTGGTTTTTAAACCAACACTGGTTCTGATCATGCGTTGTCTTTCCACAACGATAACATTTGCCAGAACTCACACCCAATTTGTGTGCACTGAGCTCCGGTGACCGTAGCTGCATTACTGCCGTGCCTCTTGCTGCGGCTTCGTGTGCTGCTGCCATAGTGACCGCCTTCTCAAGCGTCAGCTCATTCTCCTCGAGCAGTCGCTTTTGTGTATCCTGTTTAAATAAACCACACACAAATTTGTCTCGAAGTGCCTCTGTCAGTCCCGTTCCAAACTGGCAATATTTCGCTAATTTACGCAATTCCAGCAAATAATCAGCATTGTTTTCATGCTGTAGCTGCCTTCTGTCGTAAAATTTAAACCGTTCCGCTAGCATCAGCGGCGTGGGGTTTAGATGATCTTTCAGGACAGTAACAATCTCATCGAACGTCTTATCCGCCGGTTCATCTGGTGATAACAGGTGTTTCAATTGCCCGTATGTCTTCGCACCCATTAAATTTAATAATGTTAAAGCTTTATCTTGGTCATGAATTTTATTGGCCTTACAATAATTTTTTACTCTTTCAACATATATGGCCCAATCTTCGAGGTCACTATCAAAGGTGCTAATATTCCCGTGTTTAGGCATTGTAGATTTGCAATTTCTCAGATTTTATTTTGTTTACTTGTTATCAAAGATGGCGGCTTCCCGCTCTTGCCGTCGTCCTCCGCCCACAAAATGGCGGTTTTCCCACGCTTGGCGGTCTTCACCCGTCCCCCGACGCCGTCTCCCTTCAGCCCCCGAGTGCGGCCCTTATCTTTGGTTCCGATCGCTGGCCCGCGCTGCGCCTCGCACTTGAAGCGGCTCCCGGCCTCTGGCTCACCCGCTCGCGCGGCTCTTGCTTGCTCGCTCCCTCCCGGACTCTGGCTTACCCGCTCGCGCGTTTCACCGCGGCTCTTATCAGGGATTGCGATCGCCCTTATCTTCTCCAACTTCCCCAGCCCTGTCTTTGCAGCCAACACTGCACGGCTTACCCCACCACCTAGGTTGAACAAGGAAACTGCAGAAAGACTTCTGTCAGTCGCTGGAAGCTGTCAGGATGTTTGCTGCACTCCAGTGCTCAGTCGCTGATGGAGGCTTCAGAGTCCTAAAGCCTGTCGCTTCTAGTGGGGTGGTGATGTTTGAAACCTCTCTTCAACTGCCGCAGGGTAAGAACCTGACTCGTCGCCAGTGTTAAGTATGTGTATTGTATTGAACAATTAACACAAAGACTTAAACGTATAACTCAAACAGGTCTTTACTGGTTGGAGGTAGGGACTATACATAGGTCTTTACTTCATGCCCACAGGCGGGAACTGAGGGGAGATCAGTACCCACAGTACTATTTATACCCCTATGGCCAGGAGTGGTACTGCGTATCACTACGCCCAACAAGTAGTGCAGTCCTGTCCATAGGTTCAAAGTAGCACACATATTACATACACAACAGTTATTGGTGAGTAAGTGCCGCTTGGTAGCACTGTCAACGACACCTTCCATCACTTTGCTGATGATTGAGAGTAGACTGATGGGGTGGTAATTGACTGGATTGAATTTGTCCTGCTTTTTGTGAACAGGACATATCTGGGCAGTTTTCCAAATTGTCAGATAGATGGCAGTGTTGTAGCTGTACTGGAACAGCTTGGTTAGAGGCTAGTTCTGGAGCACAAGCCTTCAGTATGACAGCCAGGATGTTGTTGGGGCCCATAACCTCTTCTGTATCCAGTACTCTCAGCCGTTTCTTGATATCACGTGGAGTGAATCGAATTGGCTGAAGACTGGCTTCTCTGATGGTGGGGACCTCAGGAGGAGATCGAGCTGGATCATCTACTCGGCACTTCTGGCGAAGATGGTTGCAAACGCTTCAGCCTTGTCTTTTGCACTCATGTGCTAGGCTCCACCATTATTGAGGATGGGGATGTTCATGGAGACTCCTCCTCCCATTAGTTGTTTAATTGTCCACCACCATTCACGACTGGATGTAGCAGGACTGCAGAGCTTTGATCTGATCCGTTGGTTGTGGGGTGCTTAACTCTATAGTATGCTGCTTCCGCTGTTTATCATGCACGTAGTCCTGTGTTGGCACCTTATTTTTAGGTACACCTGGTGCTGCTCCTCATTGAACCAGGGTTGGTCCCCTGGCTTGATGGTAATGTTAGAGTGAGGGATATGCCAGGCCATGAGGTTACAGATTATGGTGGAATATAATTCTGCTGCTGCTGATGTCCCAGTTTTGAGCTGCTAGATCTGTTCTGAATCTATTCCATTTGGCATGGTGGTAGTGCCACACAATACGATGGAGGATGTCCTCAGTGTGAAGTCAGGTCTTCGTCTCCACAAGGACTGTGCGGTGGTCACTGCTACTAATACTGTCATGGACAGATAGATCTGCAACAGGTAGATTGTGTTCGTTCTTTCACCATCTGCCGCAAGCCCAGTCTGGCAGGTATGTCCTTCAGGACTCAGCCAGCTCGGTCAGTAGTGGTGCTACTGAGCCACTCTTGGTGAGGGACATTGAAGTCCCCCACCCAGAGTACGTTCTGTGCCCTGGCTACCCTCAGTGCTTATTCCAAATGGTGTTCAACAGGGAAGAGCACTGATTCATCAGCTGAGGGAGGGCGGTAGGTGGTAATCAGCAGGAAGTTGATAGTCTCTCACATAACATTACAGTTGAAAATAATGCAACACATCTGGGTACTTGAGTTAAAACCTGCAGAAATCTGTGGGGTTTGGTTGAAGTTAATGTGGCATTTTTCTATTTTTCCATCACATATTTCATCAGTAAATAACTTTTGCTCTACTTTTTTTTTAAATTTACACAGAAACTATTCACTTATCTACAGGAATTCCTGTATTTAGCATAAAAGATGTGTTAAGTTGGACACATATAGAAATGGTAACAGTGCCAGATCAGCATAGTTGATTTATATTGGGGGAAGATTTTCTCTGTGTTCCCTATTTTTATCTGGCTCATTCCAAAATGGCTGCCTCATGTTTCTGAATCTAAAATGGTATCACAAATTCAATGTGACATTCAGATTAAGCTACAAGATAACTAAGTATCTGGGGCACTAATTCTTAATTGTTCAGCAAAATATCAAAGAAACTCCACTCATGTGTTTTGACTTATGGACTGCTACTTGTTCTGGCCCTGACCTGGCAATGCTTACCAGTAAAATTAATAGAAATTATAGGAATTTTTGTTAAACAGCACCACTATTCTGAACCATCAAATTCAGCTGCATTTGCGAGATGTGTTCCAATTTGGAGCCATGCACAGTATATTAACGAGAACAGCATTTGCAAGAGACTGTTTCTGCCTAAGCTGCATGACTTTATCTAGACAAGAATGTGGCTTCAGAAGCCATGTGATAACTCCAGTGCCACACTAGTTCTTTAATGAGACTTAAAATAAATGCAAAGAAACAAAAAAACCTAAAAATAATTACAGGCACATCCACAATGAAACACAAAAATAAACATTTTTACAAATCCCTCCAAAATAACACAAACAAATCAAACGTGTTCATTCATTATGCACATATTATAAGGTAGATCTTACAATTCTTCAATCTAAGAAACGTTTTAATCTAGAAAACATAAAGGAGGCAAAATTAGGCTCTTACTAGGCCTCTTGAACTACAAAAATAGTGTTGGTGATGCGTGCACACACTTCCGATGGGAGGTTCATGGGACTCATTTTTTTGTAAAGGGGTTTGCACGTGCGCAGCTAACGCCCGCTGGTAGCATGCAGAGCAGGTAGATCATGACGTCAATCAACATGTAACGCTGATTTAACGCCAGTGCTGCCATTTTGGAGCTGAACATGACATTAAACGGCATAAAGGACCCTCCACCAATGCTATTCAAAGGGATCATCAACTACTTGCAGGTTAGTTGCTGGATTGTTTCTTCTGGCTGTTGCTGCAATTCTATGCCTTTTGGGTGCTTTTCCAGACTTGTTTAAAGTTTCAATAGTCTATAGAGAGTGGTCTGGCTGATGCTGAAGTACTTTGTTGGTGACTTAAATGCTTCCAGATATGGGTGGCCTATTGGGGCTTCCTCTTGGCATTGAGCATGACTGGGAAAATGAGCAGAGGCCAAATATTCACCACCCTCTGAGTGAAGAAATTTCTCCTCATCTCGGTCTTAAATGACTGACCCTTTATTCTGAGACTGTGACCCCTGGTTTTAGACTCCCCAGCCAGCGAAACATCCTCCCTGCATCTACCCTGTCAAGTCCGGTAAGAATTGTGTATGTTTTCAATGAGATCACCTCTCATTCTTCTAAACTCTATAGGCCTAGTGTACTCAATCTCTCCTCATAGGACAATCCCCCCATCCCAGGAATCAGTCTGGTGAACCTTTGTTGCACTCCCTCTATGGTAAGTATATCCTTCCTTAGGTAAGGAGACCAAAGCTGTACACAATACTCCAATACTCAATTTAAATATTACAATGAGGCTGGAAGCCTCTTCTTTAACCTCCATTTTGTTTCTAACTGTAGCTGGTCGGGTATTTACACACCTCGTAAAACCCGGCAGTTACAGCAAGGCGAGGACTGCTGCATCCAGCAGGTAAGTGCCTTTACACCTACCTTCTGGATGCAGGGTCCTTGCCTAGCCCACCCACTGCAACCGGAGATCCCCTCCAATCGCCTTCCTGAACCCCCCACGCCACCAATAATGCTGAGGCTGGCCACACTCTTCCGGTGGCCAGCCCTGATCTTCTCTTTCCTCCACCCCCCTGATCATCCTGAGGCTGGCCACGATCCTCCTGTGGCCGGCTCCGATCTTCCTTCTCCTTTTGGGTATGGTAGCATAGTGGTAATGTCAACTAGGCTAGTAATCCAGAGGCCTGGACTAATGATCCAGAGATGTAAGTTCAAATCCCATCATGGCAGCTGGGGAAATTAAATTCAGTTAATTAAATAAATCTGGAATAATTACTAGTATCAGTAATGGTGACAATGAAACTATCGGATTGTAAAAACCCATCTGGTTCACTAATGCCGCCCTTACCTGGTCTGGCCTATATGTGACTCCAGACCCACAGCAATGTGGTTGACTCTTAACTGCCCTGGCTAAGTAAGTTGTAACAAACCGCAATGAAAAAGAATGAAACTAGACGGACCACCCGTCACTGACCTTGGCACCTGCTATGGCACACCCAGCCCAGTCGACCCTCCTCACCAACATCTGGGGACTTGTGCCAAAATTGGGAGAGCTGTCCCACAGACTAGTCAAGCAACAGCCTGACATAGTCATACCCACAAAATCATACCTTTCAGCCAATGTCCTAAACTCCTCCATCACCATCCCTGGGTATGTCCTGTCCCACCAGCAGGACAGACACACCAGGGGTGGCGGCACAATGGTATACAGTCAGGAGTCCTCAACATTGACTCCAGACCCCATGAAGTCTCATGGCTTCAGATCACCACCTACTGCCCTCCCTCAGCTGATGAATCAGTACTCCTCCATGTTGAACACCACTTGAATGAAGCACTGAGAGTAGCAAGAGCACAGAATGTACTCTGTGTGGGGGACTTCAATGTCCATCACCAAGAGTGGCTCGGTAGCACCACTACTGACTGAGCTGGCCGAGTCCTGAAGGACATAACTGCCAGTCTGGGCCTGCAACAGGTGGTGAGAGAACCAACACGAGGGATAAACCTACTTGACCTCGTCCTCACCAATCTACCTGTCACAGATGCATCTGTCCATGACAGCATTGGTAGCAGTGACCACCGCACAGTCATTGTGGAGACGAAGTCCTGTCCTCGCACTGAGGACACCCTCCATCATGTTGTGTAGCACTACCACCGTGCTAAATGGGATAGATTCAGAACAGATCTAGCAGCTCAAAATTGGGCATCCATGAGGTGCAGTGGGCCATCAGCACCAGCAGAATTGTATTCCACCACAATTTGTAACCGCATGGCCCGGCATATCCCTCACTCTATCACTACCATCAAGCCAGGGGACCAACCCTGGTTCAATAAGGAGTGTAGAAGAGCATGCCAGGAGCAGCACCAAGTGTACCTAAAAATGAGGTGCCAACCTGGGGAAGCTGCAACACAGGACTACATGCATGCTAAAAAGCAGAAGCAGCATGCTATAGACAGGGCTAAGCAATCCCACAATCAACGGATCAGATCAAAGCTCTGCAGTGCTGCCACATCCAGTCGTGAATGGTGGTGGACCATTAAACAACTAACGGGAGGAGGAGGCTCAATGAATATCCCCATCCTCAATGATGGTGGAGTCCAGTGCAAAAGACAAAGCTGAAGCGTTTGCAATCCTCTTCAGCCAGAAGTGCCGAGTGGATGATCCATATCGGCCTACTCCTGAGGTCCCCACCACCACAGAAGCCAGTCTGCAGCCAATTCGATTCACTCCACGTGATATCAAGAAATAGCTGAGCGCACTGGATACAGCAAAGGCTATGGGCCCCGACAACATCCCAGCTATCGTGCTGAAGACTTGTGCTCCAGAACTAGCCGCGCCTCTGGCCAAGCTGTTCCAGTACAGCTACAACACTGCCATCTATCCGACAATGTGGAAAACTGCCCAGGTATGTCCTGTCCACAAAAACCAGGACAAATTGAACCCGGCCAATTACCGCCCCATCAGTCTACTCTCAATCATCAGCAGGTGTCATCGACAGTGCTATCAAGTGGCACTTACCAATAACCTGCTCACGGATGCCCAGTTTGGGTTCCACCAGGACTACTTGGCTCCTGACCTCATTACAGCCTTTGTCCAAAAGGAGCTGAATTCCAGAGGTGAGGTGAGAGAGACTGCCCTTAACATCAAGGCAGCATTTGACCAAGTGTGGCATTATGGAGCCCGAGTAAAACTGAAGTCAATGGGAATCGGGGGGAAAACGCTCCACTGGCTGGAGTCATACCTAACACAAAGGAAGATGGTTGTGGTGGTTGAAGGTTAATCATCACAGCCCCAGGACCTCGTGGCAGGAGTTCCTCAGGGCAGTGTCCTAGGCCCAACCATCTTCACCTGTTTCATCAATGACCTTCCCTCCAACATAAGGTCAGAAATGGGGATGTTCGCTGATGACTGCACAATACTCAGCGCCACTCACAACTCCTCAGATAATGAAGCTGTCCATGCCCGCACGCAACAAGACCTGGACAACATTCAGGCTTGGGCTGATAAGTGGCAGGTAACATTCACGCCACAGAAGTTCCAGGCAATGACTATCTCCAACAAGCGAGAGTCTAACCACCTCCCCTTGACATTCAATGGTATTACAATTGCCGAATGCCCCACCATCAACATCCTGGGGCTCACCATTGACCAGAAACTTAACTGGACAAACCACATAAATACTGTGGCAACAAGAGCAGGTCAGAGGCTAGGTATTCTCGACACCATCCAGGACAAAGTAGCCCGTTTGATTGGCACCCCATCCACCACCTTAAACATTCACTCCCTTCACCACCGGTGTACCGTGGCTGCAGTGTGTACCATCTACAAGATGCACTGCAGCAACTCATCAAGGCTTCTTCGGCAGCACCTCCCAAACCTGCGACCTCGTCCACCTAGAAGGACAAGGGCAGCAGGTGCATGGAAACGCCACCACCTCCAAGTTCCCCTCCAAGTCACACACCATCCTGACTTAGAAGTATATCGCCGTTCCTTCATCGTCGCTGGGTCAAAATCATGGAACGCCCTGCCGAACAGCACTGTGGGAGCACCTTCACCACACAAACTGCAGCGGTTCAAGAAGGCGGCTCACCACTACCTTCTCGAGGGCAATTAGGGATGGGCAATAAATGCTGGCCTTGCCAGCGATGCCCACATCCCATAAAATGAATAAAAATCATATAAGTGATTATTTAAACTCACTTTCGCAGGCTTTTTATCACAGGCCATTGTCGGGAGCGGTGAGAGTGGGGGTTCAGTGAGTATTTAAACTCACTTTCGCGGCTTTTTTTCACAGGCCAGTGTCGGGAGCGGTGAGAGCGGAGACTCAGTGAGTATTTAAACTCACTTACGCGTTTTTTTTTTACAGAGGCCGTTGTCGGGAGCGGTGAGAGCGGAGGTTCAGTGAGTATTTAAACTCACTTTCGCGGGCTTTTTTACAGAGGCCATTGTCGGGAGTGGTGAGAGTAGAGGTTCAGTGAGTATTTAAACACACTTTCGCGGGCTTTTTTACAGAGGCTTACCAATCTCGCAGACCGGCGGCGGCGTTCCAGAGCCACATCATGATTCAAAATGTGACGCGGGCAGAAGGAGGCAGCTGATTGGGTGAGTACTTATACTACTCTTAAGGTTCATAGTTTATAAAGTTTAGAAGGTCTTAATTTTGTGGTTATAGTTTCTAAGGTCTCTGTTGTGTAGCGGGGAGTGCTAGGAAACAAGGGCCCTTGAGTATATCATTTAATTGTAGTATAATTGGTGGTATTGATTTAATTTAAATTAATTAAAGGGTAAGTCATAGCCGCACAGCTCGGCCCCGTGGCATGCTCCTCCTCTACTATGTGGGAAATCAGGGACACTTCCTGTGTCCCTGATGACCATGTGTGCGGGAAGTATATCCAGCTCCAGCTACTGACAGACCGCATTGCAGTGCGGGAACTGCGAATGGATAGATACTGGAGCATTCGTCATGCTGAGGACGTCGTGGATATCATGTTTAATCAGTTGGTCACACTGCAGGTAAAGGCTGCACAGGCAGGAAGGGAATGGGTGACCGCCAGGTAGAGTAGTAGGCGCAGGCAGGTAGTGCAGAGGTCCCCTGTGGCCATCCCCCTCTCAAACAGATATGCCACATTGGATATTGTTGGGGAGGATGGCTTATCGGGGGAAGGCAGCAGCAACCAACTTCCTGGCACCATGGGTGGTTCTGCTGCACGGGACAGGAGGAAAAAGAGTGAGAGAGCTATAGTGATAGGGGATTCTATTGTAAGGGGAATAGATAGGCGTTTCTGCGGCCACAAACGAGACTCCAGGATGGTATGTTGCCTCCCTGGTGCAAGGGTCAAGGATGTCTCAGAGCAGCTGCAGGGCATTCTGGAGGGGGAGGGTGAACAGCCAGTTGTCATAGTGCATATAGGTATCAACGATATACAGGAAACTTTTGATTTACCGGCACCTAAATAACCGGAAATCTCAGTTAACCAGCAAAATTCAGGAGTAGGTTTTACTTCATATTGTACTTGCCTTCCTCCATCTGTTGCTGTGCAAGGGTGTGGCTGCAGCTGTTGCTAAGCTACAGAGATGCTTGGAACTTGTGGCCATTGTTCTGCACTTGTTGCTAAGCAACAGGGTTTGTTGCTTTATACAGAGCTGTCAGCTCTCCGTATCTTTTACTATAGCTTTTGGTTATCCGGAATTTTTGATGAACCGGCACCACATCGGTCCCATTGGTGCCGGATAAAAAAAAGTTTCCTGTAGGTAAAAAATGGGATGAGGTCCTAAAAGCTGAATATAGGGAGTTAGGAGGTAAATTGAAAAATAGGACCTCAAAGGTAGTAATCTCAGGATTGCTACCAGTGCCACGTGCTAGTCAGAGTAGAAATAGAAGGATATTTCAAATGAATACATGGCTAGAAGAATGGTGCAAGGGGGAGGGATTCAAATTCCTGGGACATTGGAACCGGTTCTGGGGGAGGTGGGACCAGTACAAACTGGACGGTTTGCATCTGGGCAGGACTGGGACCGATGTCCTAGGGGGAGTGTTTGCTGGTGCTGTTGGGGAGGGTTTAAACTAAAATGGCAGGGGGTTGGGAACCTGTGCAGGGAGACAGAGGAAAGGGAAGCAAGGATAGAAGCAAAAGACAGGAAGGAGAAAAGCAAAAGTGGAAGTCAGAGAAATCAAGGGTGTAAATCAAACATGGCCGCAGTAAACAATAATTCTAAAAGGTCTGAGTGTTAAAAAAACAAGCCTGAAGGCTTTGTGTCTTAATGCGAGGAGCATTGGTAATAAGGTGGATGAATTAGCTGCACAAATAGGTGTAAACGGATATGATATAATTGGGATTACGGAGACATGGCTCCAGGGTGACCAAGGCTGGGAATTCAACATCATGGGGTATTCAATATTCAGGAAGGACAGGCAAAAAGGAAAAGGCGGTGGGGTAGCATTGCTGGTTAAAGAGATTAACACAATAGTAAGGAAGGATATTAGCTCTGATGATGTGGAATCTGTATGGGTAGAGCTGAGAAATATCAAGGGGCAGAAAATGTTAGTGGGAGTTGTATACAGACCCCCAAACAGTAATGCTGAGGTTGGAGTTGGCATTAAATGGGAAATTAGAGATGCATGCAATAAGGGCACAGCAGTTATCATGGGTGACTTTAATCTACATATAGATTGGTCTAACCAAATTCCAATACTGTGGAAGAGGAATTCCCAGAGTGTATACGGGATGGTTTCCTGGACCAATATGTCGAGGAACCAACTAGAGATCAGGCCATCTTAGACTGGGTATTATGTAATTAGAAAGGATTAATTAGCAATCTTGTTGTGCGAGGCCCCTTGGGGAGGAGCGATCATAATACGATAGAATTCTTCGTTAAGATGGAGAGAGAAGTAGTTGATTCAGAGACTTGGGTACTGAATTTAAATAAAGGAAACTACGATGGTATGAGGCGCGAGTTGGCTAAGATGGATTGGGGAATGTTACTTAAAGGGTTGATGGTGAATAGGCAATGGCAAACATTTAAAGATCGCATGGATAAACTACAGAATTTGTTCATCACTGTTTGGCATAAAAATAAAACAAAAAAGGTGACTCAACATTGGCTAACAAGGGAAATTAGGGATAGCATAAGATCCAAGGAGAGGACATGTAAATTGGCCAGAAAAAGCAACAAACCTGAGGATTGGGAACAGTTTAGGATTCAGCAAAGGAGGACAAAGGGATTAATTAAGAGGGGGAAAATAGAGTATGAGAGTAAGCTTGTAAGGAACATAAAAACTGACTGTAAAAGCTTCTATAGATATGTGAAGAGAAAAAGATTGGTAAAGTCAAGCGTAGGTCCCTTGCAGTCAGAATCAGGGAATGTATAATGGGGAACAAAGACATGGCTGACCAATTAAATACATACTTTGGTTCTGTCTTCACAAAGGAGGACACAAATAAACTCCCAGAGATGTCGGGGAACATAGGGTCTGATGAAAGGGAGGGACTGAATGAAATCAGTATTTGTAGGGAACTGGTGTTAGGGAAATTGGCTGCATTGAAGGCCGATAAATCCCCAGGGCCTGATAATCTACATCCTAGGGTACTTAAGGAAGTGGCCCTAGAAATAGTAGGTGCATTGCTGATCATCTTCCAAAATTCTATAGACTCTGGAACAGTTCCCATGGATTGGAGGGTAGCTAATGTAACCCCACTATTTAAAAAAGGTGGTAGAGAGAAAACAGGGAATTATAGACATTGGTAGTGGGGAAAATGCTAGAGTCCATTATAAAAGATGTAATAGCAGAGCACTTGGAAAACAGTGACAGGATTGGACAAAGTCAACATGGATTTACAAAAGGTAAATCATGCTTGACTAATCTACTGGAATTTTTTGAGGATGTAACTGGTAAAATAGATAAGGGAGAACCAGTGGATGTGGTGTATTTGGACTTTCAGAAGGCTTTTGATAAGGTCCTGCATAAGAGACTAGCATGCAAAGTTAAAGCACATGGGATTGGGGGTAAGGTACTGACTTGAATAGAAAAGTGGTTGGCAGACAGGAAGCAAAGAGTTGCAATAAAAGGGTCTTTTTCCGAGTGGAAGGCAGTGACTAGTGGGGTACTGCAGGGATTGGTGCTAGGACCCCAGTTAATCACAATATATATTAATGATCTAGACAAGGGAACTAGATGTAATATCTTCTAGTTTGCAGACGACACAAAGCTGGGTGGGCGTGTGTGCTGTGAGGAGGATGTAGAGAAACTCCAGTATGATTTGGACAGGTTGGGTGATTGGGCATATGCATGGCAAATGCAGTATAATGTGGATAAATGCGAGGTTATCCACTTTGGTGACAAAAACAGGAAGGCAGATTATTATCTGACCGGCAATAGATTGGGAAAAGGGGAAGTGCAACGAAGCCTGGGTGTCCTTGTGCACCAGTCGCTGAAGGTAAGCATGCAGGTGCTGCAGGCGGTTAAGAAGGCAAATGGTATGCTGGCCTTCATAGCGAGAGGATTCGAGTACAGGAGCAAAGATGTCTTGCTGCAGTTGTACAGGGCCTTGAGACCACACCTTGAGTATTGTGTGCAGTTTTGGTCGCCTTACCTGAGGAAGGATGTTCTTTGGGTACTGTTGGGGGGGATGGCTTATCAGAGTAAGGCAGCAGCAGCCAACTTCCTGGCCCCAGGGGTGGCTCTGCTGCACAGAATGGGAGGGAAAAGAAGGGTAGAGCTATAGTAATAGGGGATTCAATTGTAAGGGGAATAGACAGGCGTTACTGCGGCTGCAAACAAGACTCCAGGATGGTGTGTTGCCTCCCTGGTGCAAGGGTCAAGGATGTCTCCGAGCGGCTGCAGAGCATCTTGGAAGGGGAGGGTGAACAGCCAGTTGTCGTGGTGCGTATAGGCACCAACGAAATAGGTAAAAAGCGGGATGAGGTCCTAAAAGCGGAATATAGGGAGTTAGGAGATAAATTAAAAAACAGGACCTCAAAGGTAGTAATCTCAGGATTGCTACCAATGCCATGTGCTAGTCAGAGTAGAAATAGAAGGATACTTCAGATGAATATGTGGCTAGAGGAATGGTGCCAAGGGGAGGGATTCAAGTTCCTGGGACATTGGAACCGGTTCTGGGGGAGGTGGGACCAGTTCAAACCGGACGGTTTGCACCTGGGCAGGGCTGGAACCGATGTCCTAGTGGGAGTGTTTGCTAGTGCTGTGGGGGAGGGTTTAAACTAAAATGGCAGGGGGTTGGGAACCTGAGCAGGGAGACAGAGGAAAGGGAAACAAGGATAAAAGCAAAAGATAGGAAGGAGAAAAACAAAAGTGGCAGTCAGAGAAATCAACAGTTTAAATCAAACGTGGCCACAGTAAATAATAATTCTAATAGGTCTAAGAGCATTAAAAAAACAAGCCTGAAGGTTTTGTGTCTTAATGCAAGGAGCATTTGTAATAAGGTGGATGAATTGGCTGCACAAATAGAGGTAAACGAATACGATTTGGTTGGGATTACAGAAACGTGGCTCAAGGATGGCCAAGATTGGGAACTCAACATCCAGGGGTATTCGATATTCAGGAAAGATAGGCAAAAAGGAAAGGGCGGTGGGGTAGCATTACTGGTTAAAGAAGGGATTAACACAATTGCAATGAAGGATATTAGCTCTGATGAGGTGGAATCTGTATGGGTAGAATTGAGAAATATTAAGGGGAAAAAAACGTTAGTGGGAGTGGTATATAGACCTCCAAACATTAAGGCGGAGGTTGGGGATGGCATTAAAAGGGAAATTAAAGAAGCGTCCAATAAGGGCACAGCAGTCATCATGGGTGACTTTAATCTACATATAGATTGGGCCAACCAAATTAGTAACAATACTGCGGAGGAGAAATTCCTGGAGTGTTTACGGGATGGTTTCCTGGACCAATATGTCGAGGAACCAACCAGAGATCAGGCCATCTTAGACTGGGTATTATGTAACGAGAAAGGATTAATTAGCAATCTTGTTGTACGAGGCCCCTTCGGTCGGAGCGATCATAATATGAACGAATTCTTCATTAAGATGGAGAATGAAGTAGTTGACTCAGAGACTAGGGTCCTCAATTTAAATAAAGGGAACTACGATGGTCTGAGGAGCGAGTTGGGTAGGATTGATTGGGGAATGGCACTCAAAGGGTTGACGGTGGATAGGCAATGGCAAACATTCAAAGACCGAATGGATGAGCTACAGAATTTGTTCATCCCAGTTTGGCATAAAAATAAAACAAAAAAGGTGATTCAACGGTGGCTAACAAGGGAAATTAGGGATAGCATAAGATCCAAGGAGAGGACATATAAATTGGCTAGAAAAAGCAGTAAACCTGAGGATTGGGAGCAGTTTAGGATTCAACAAAGGAGGACAAAGGGATTAATTTAGAAGGGGAAAATAGATTATGAGAGTAAGCTTTCAGGGAACATAAAAACTGACTGTAAAAGCTTTTATAGATATGTGAAGAGAAAAAGATTGGTGAAGTCAAGTGTAGGTCCCTTGCAGTCAGAATCAGGGGAATTTATAATGGGGAACAAAGAAATGGCAGACCAACTAAATACATATTTTGGTTCTGTCTTCACAAAGGAGGACACAAATAACCTCCCAGAGATGCCGGGGAACATAGTGTCTGATGAAAGGGTGGAACTGAAAGAAATCAGTATTTGTAGGGAAATGGTGTTCGGAAAATTGATGGGACTGAAGACCGATAAATCCCCAGGGCCTAATAATCTACATCCCAGGGTACTTAAGGAAGTGGCCCTAGAAATAGTAGATGCATTGCTGGTCATCTTCCAGAACTCGATAGACTCTGGAACAGTACCCATGGATTGGAGGGTAGCTAATGTTACCCCACTATTCAAAAAAGGTGGTAGAGAAAAAGCAGGGAATTATCGACCGGTAAGCCTGACATCGGTAGTGGGGAAAATGCTCGAGTCCATTATAAAAGATGTAATAGCAGAGCACTTGGAAAGCAATGACTGGATCGGACAAAGTCAACATGGATTTACAAAAGGTAAATCATGCTTGACTAATCTGCTGGAATTTTTTGAGGATGTAACTGGTAAAATAGATACGGGAGAACCAGTGGATGTGGTGTATTTGGACTTTCAGAAGGCTTTCGATAAGGTCCCGCATAAGAGATTAGCGTGCAAAATTAAGGCACATGGGATTGGGGGCAAGGTATTGACTTGGATAGAGAACTGGTTGGCGGACAGAAAGCAAAGAGTTGGAATAAACGGGTCATTTTCCGAGTGGCAGGCAGTGACTAGTGGGGTACCGCAAGGATTGGTCCTAGGACCCCAGCTGTTCACAATATATATTAATGATCTGGACGAAGGAATTGGATGTAATATCTCCAAATTTGCGGATGACACAAAGCTGGGTGGGAGGGTGTGCTGTGAGGAGGATGTCGTGAAACTCCAGTACGATTTGGACAGGTTGGGTGACTGGGCAGAAACATGGCAAATGCACTATAATGTGGATAAATGTGGGGTTATCCACTTTGGTGGCAAAAACAGGAAGGCAGATTATTATTTGAATGGCAATAGATTGGGAGAAGGGGAAGTGCAAAGAGACCTGGGTGTTCTTGTGCACCAGTCGCTGAAGGTAAGCATGCAGGTGCAGCAGGCGGTTAAGAAGGCAAATGGTATGTTGGCCTTCGTAGCAAGAGGGTTTGAGTACAGGAACAAGGATGTCTTGCTACATTTGTACAGGGCCTTGGTGAGACCGCACCTTGAGTATTGTGTGCAGTTTTGGTCGCCTTACCTGAGGAAGGACGTACTTGCCATGGAAGGAGTGCAGCGAAGATTCACCAGGCTGATACCTGGGATGGCAGGAATGACGTATGAGGAGAGATTATGTCGATTGGGCTTATACTCACTGGAGTTTAGAAGATTGAGAGGGGATCTCATCGAAACCTGTAAAATTCTGTCAGGCCTGGACAGACTAGATGCAGGAAGGATGTTTCTGATGGCCGGGGGGTCCAGAACCAGGGGTCATAGTCTAAGGATAAGGGGTAAGCCATTTAGGACTGAAATGAGGAGGAATTTCTTCACCCAGAGAGTGGTGAACCTGTGGAATTCTCTGCCACAGAGGGCAGTGGAGGCCAGTTCCTTAAATATATTCAAGAAAGAGTTGGATATATTTCTTAAGGCTAAAGGGATCAAGGGATATGGGGAGAAGGCAGGGACAGGGTACTGAATTTGGATGATCAGCCATGATCTCATTGAATGGCGGAGCAGGCTCAAAGGGCTGAATGGCCTACTCCTGCTCCTATCTTCTATGTTTCTATGTTTCTATGTTTGCCATGGAGGGAGTGCAGCGAAGATTCACCAGACTGATACCTGAGATGGCAGGAATGACATATGAAGAGAGATTGGGTCGATTAGGCTTATATTCGCTAGAGTTTGGAAGAATGAGAGGGGATCTCATTGAAACTTATAAAATTCTAACAGGACTAGACAGACTAGATGCAGGAAGGCTGTTCCCGATGGCGGGGCAGTCCAGAACCAGGGGACACAATCTAAGGATAAGGGGTAAGCCATTTAGGACTGAGATGAGGAGGAATTTCTTCACCCAGAGAGTGGTGAACCTGTGGAATTCTCTACACAGAAGACAGTTGAGGCCAATTCATTAAATATATTCAAGAAGGAGTTAGATATATTTCTTAAGGCTAAGGGGATCAAGGGATATGGGGAGAAAGCAGGGACAGGGTACTGAATTTGGATAATCAGCCATGATCACGTTGAATGGCGGAGTAGGCTCGAGGGGCCGAATGGCCTACTCCTGCTCCTATCTTCTATGTTTCTATGTTTCTATAAGCCACCGGAGGCCCCGACCTTCCTTTTTCCCCCTCCCGATCCACCGGAGGCCCCGATCTTCCTCCCCCCCAGCCGATCCTCCGGAGGCCCCGATCATCCTCCCCCCCTCCTGATCCACCAGAGGCCCCGATCCACCGGAGGCCCCTATCTTCCTCACCCCCCATCACCGATCCACCGGAGGCCCCAATCTTCCTTCTCCCCCCCCGATCCACCGGAGGCCCTGATCCACCGGAGGCCCCTATCTTCCTCACCTCCTCCCGATTCACCGGAGGCCCCTATCTTCCTCACCCCCTCCCGATCCACCGGAGGCCCCTATCTTCCTCACCCCCCATCACCGATCCACCGGAGACCCCGATTTTCCTTCTCCCCCCCCGATCCACCAGAGGCCCTGATCTTCCTCCACCCGCTCCCCCCATCCTCCGGTGTCCGGCCCCCACCCAATCCCTTCCTCCCTCCTCTGTGCGGCCGAGTGCCTCAGGCCTACATGCCTGGAGCCAGCCAGCTTCCCCAACTGGCTGGATGCGGTTGGGAAACAGAGGCTTCAGATGCAAATCAGGCCCTGCTGTTAAAGTCGGCAGGGCCTGCAGGAAACCTCTCTCCCGGGTTTCCCGCCCACATCAGAGTCCCCCTGGCCCCAACCCACCTTCCCCATGAAAATCCAGCCCATAGTGTAGGGAGTTACCGTGAAAGTGATAACATTGCAAGGAATTCACCACATCTAATTTATTTGTAACACATTACCTTTGAATTCCAAGCAGTGTGAGGGTCAGGATTAGTCTGTTTCTTTAACATAGATGTCCAATTTTGTGCTTCTGACACACATTTGATGTCACTCAACTGGAGGTGATAGTTATAATCATGTATTCCGTTCACTTCAAAAATTACATATTCCACTTCAACGTTCTCCACAAACTTATCATTATACCACCTGAAACATTACAAAACAGGAAATGAACAGCCATTAGTGTATCTGGTTAAGACTGTGGGAGAACTCCCTGCTCTTCTTTGAATATTGCCAAGGGATCTGCGGCAGATGGGGCCTCAGTTTAATATTGGAAAGAGAGCACCTTCAACAATGCAGCGCAATCTTAGCACAACATTGAGTATCAACCTGAATTACATGTTCAAGTTCTGAAGTTAGGGCATAAACATATAACCTGCTAACTGAGAGGCAAAATTACTACCAAATGAACCAAGGGCTAACACACGAATATACCATTGAAATCTTGATGCAGAACTTCATGTTTGGACTGATTGTTGGCATATGGAACTCGGTTAATTCAGCTTCTGAAAGGTGTTCATGTTTAGTTCATTCAATATGGGGAAAAAGGGTGGTTGGCATCATTAGAGAGAGAGAGAGAGAGAGAGATACAGATTTCACTTAGCAACAGTCGATGGAGAGAGAGAGACAGAGTTGCCTTAGCCTAGCAACAGCTGGTGTTCACAATCAAAATAGACCTTGGATATGTTTAGAAATGTTGGGCTAGAAATTGACCTCCTTTGCACCTCCCATTATCAGGGCTGGAGGGCGATAATGAGGCACTAACGACTTACCGACTGGGTGTGGCAAAAGAAACGACTCCCGCAAAATTCAATGGGGGGGTAGCGCCAGCGGTAAAACTTACTGCCTCGATCTCCTGCGTCCCGGAGATCGTGAAGTCATCTGGTGTGCATCGCCTCGTTACCACCCAGATCATAAATTCGTTTCTGCCCCCTGCAGCTTCACTGGGCGTCAGCAACAGCAGCTGCAGGAGGCATTGTGACCTCAGCTGGCCGCTTGGGGAGCAGTAATTAAAGGGATTGGCAGTCAGGTAGGCCAAAAACATTTTCTCACCCATTTGTGCTGTTTTTTACATTTTTCATTGCCGCGATTGATCAGCCTGCACTCTCTTACAGTGCTTGGGGCAGCTCCTCGCGAATCGCGGGTGCCATCGCCGACCCATTCCCAGCCTTACCTTTAACTGCTTAGAGCATTGGGCCTTCCCTTTAAGGGAGGGAAGGAGCCTGCGAATCCGGCAGCGCTGCACGGAACACTGATCCGCGCTCTGCAGATAGAGCCCCTCTCACTCCCTTTAGCGCTTTAAGGGAAGTGGTAGCGCTTGATTTAGCACTCCACTTCCCTCTTGGAGTGCTACAACTGAATTTCGCGGCAGCCTCTCATCATTAGCGCCTGGCGATAATTTCTCCGCTTCCAAAGTTTTAGCACGCCAAACGGGGCTATAATGAATTTCTCCCCCGTTATGTTTATGATAAGAATGTCTAGAGACTAGAAGGGTTATGCTTACCACAGCAAGGTTGTTGATGTATGTTGATAGATTTGTGTCTCTGTACATAGTATGCAGTAGCCAGAGACGGCCATATAAGGCAATGCCAGATCCATTTTGACAAGAAAGCAGTGTATATAAATATTGGCCCAGAAATTAGGTTCGGGGGCTTGCCGCGCATGCAAGCCCCCGATGTGCACTTACCCGGCGCGCTGACATTTCAATCCTGGCCCGCATTGCATTTCCTGTCACTGGCCCGCTTCAGGTCCTGCCGCGCTGTGCGTGCGTGACCCAACGGCGTACTTAGTGCGATGAGCCGGCTGGGATCACGTGAGCACTGGGCAACCAATGGGAGGTTGCAAAAGTTCATTCATGAGTTTGATAGTAAGAACTGTCAAACTCATGAAAACTCCTGGCCCCAAAACACTACTTAAACTTGAAAGAAAATTTAAAAAAACATCACACTACTTAAATGAACTATAAATAACTGTAAAAAACTATTTTAAACAATAATTTTAAATTTTGAAAAAAATTATTATATAAAAAATCGGGGCTAAAAATACACTTACCTTACTGTAAAGTCTTCAAAAATAATGAACCTGTGGAAACATTTTCTAATTTTACTTAATAGACCACTTACCTGTTAAAAGTAAGTACTTACGGCTGCTTTTTTCACGCGTAAAAACCGGAGTCTTTTCCCCACAGGCAACTCTTCAAAAAAAAGGGAAGTTCAGCGCGCACGCGCTACCTGAAACCTCACATGCGTTCCGCCTCTTAACCCCTTGAGTCAGAGGAGAGGAAATGCCGGTTTTCCCTGCATGCGCTGTGCATGCTGAAAACCGGCATTTCCTCCGGGCCCACGCGTGAGTACCCCGTCCGTACTCACGCGTTGGGACAGGAATTACTGGCCCAAAAGCTTTTCCTTTGTTCAAGCAGGACAAGGGGAACACATGCCTAGGTTCGCGTGTCTATCTGTGACTATACTCCGCTTGTAAATTGCTTTTAATGCTGAAGTTAAAGACTAAAATGATTATAACCATAAGACTGAATTTGTTACTACTCAAGTGAACAACAGAAGGTTATTTTAAAACAACATTGGCAAGCCAGCCAGGAGAGCTGTTTTCTTAATTCAGCAGGGACCAATTTTGTATTGCTGGATGTAAATTTATATGAGGCATTATTAAATTTAAGTGGATATTCCCCCACGGTGCCAGAAGGACATTGTGAATTGTCAAATTAACCCCTTAGGCTCTTAAGCAAAGCCAGAATGGATTCTCTGTTTCTTTTTCCCAATAAACAGGGGACCATGGTTTCCTGGACTGTATGGAGGTTGATGGCATAGCAAGAGATCCAGCAGTTTAAAGAATTTATCTGCAAACATTGGCAGACATTGAATGTCGCAGCATGGTGACAAAGTCAGACTTAAGACTTTAACCTATTTGGATTGTTTGTTATTTTCCAAGACACAATATCAAAGGGGAAGATAATCGACTTGCATCCAAGTGCAATTGTTACTTTTGTCTTCTTTGTAAAATCATGAAGCCTGGGCATAATTAGTTTGTGAAATTAAAGCTGATTAGATAAATTGATGAGTTGCTGTTCAAGCACTCGGGAAGGAAAATTTATCTGAAATTTAAGGGGATAATCAAATTTTATTTTTGAAAAGGCCCAGTCTACGTGGTTCCGTCCAAACTATGTATTCAGAAAGAAGTTTTTTGGGAGAGATGTTAAGTATGTGTATTGTATTGAACAATTAACACAAAGACTTAAACGTATAACTCAAACAGGTCTTTACTGGTTGGAGGTAGGGACTATACATAGGTCTTTACTTCATGCCCACAGGCGGGAACTGAGGGGGATCAGTACCCACAGTACTATTTATACCCCTATGGCCAGGAGTGGTACTGCGTATCACTACGCCCAACAAGTAGTGCAGTCCTGTCCATAGGTTCAAAGTAGCACACATATTACATACACAACATTCCTCCCTTCCTAGCTTTACAGTCATCTCCCCATTTAACATAACGTAATAACATATATACATATATAACTTCAGGTTTACATAACAGAATAACATAGATACATAGATAACTTCATGTCAAAACAGATCACAGATTCAGTCTCTGCGGAAAACAGTTCACAGATTCAATCTCTGTGGTGGAGTCGGTTCACGTTGCTGGAGTGACTCATTCAATAGTCCTTCCATGGATTTAACAGTTTGAACTTCCGAACTGAATTGGCTCCGTTCGGAGGGACCACGTGTGTGATCTGGTAGAGGTAATAATGGTTCAGATGGGTCATCTTCTGTTTCGACTTTTCCTTTTCTGCTTCTTGGAGACTCTCTGGGCTCCACTGTCAGCTGCCAGCTGCATGCGCAGTTCCTCCTTCTCTCCCTCCTTTTTCCGTAGTGGAGCCACCTTCTCCCGATGTTCCGTAGACTTTCGGTGCTCCTCCATGATTTCTGTATGGTGGGAGTCGAAGTTACAAGTTGGGCAGGACAGGACATAGTAATATTCGGTGTCGTCCTGATCTAGGCCAGCGAGAGGGTCTTCTATTTCCTCCATACCCAGCTGGGCGTTAGCCAGCTTTTGTTCCAAGTCCAGACATCTTTCCTGAAGAGACTTCTTCATGCGTACCTCTTCATCCAGCTTTTTCTGGGCTTTCAGCAAGTCGTTTACTAATGACCTCATTTGAGATTTTACTACTTCAACTTCTTTTGGAGATTGATTGATCGGACTATTCAATCCCTCTACCGGAGCAGCTGTTTCAGCGGTCTGTTGTTCTACGTTGACGTGAGTCAGCGTACTTTTGGCATCCAAGGGCTGCTCTGTTGCAGTCATCTCAGTCTGTGTTGCCACCTCAGCTCTTCCAATAACCTTTGAGAGCTCCGAACCCCTTTCGTTTGAATATTGAAGTTCGTGTTCAAGTTTTTCCCATTTCAGAGTCCTGTCCTTCAGCATATGCAGGAGTTGGCTGACCGTTAACTCCTCTGACATCAGACGTTTTGTGTGCTCCTGCTCCATTTTCTCCATCAGCTGCTTCTGTTGTCTTTCCAGATTCTCCAACTCTATATCAAAGAACTCTTTCGTTGCATTCAACTCTTGCTCACAACGGCGAAGCATTTGTTCTAATTGCTGTTGTAGTTTGAAATGGAGTTGAGTTCGAGCCCGGTGTCCCTCAGAAATGGGCACATCAGTAGACTTGCCAGACTCAGAATCCACAGTTAAACTATGTTGTTGTTGCTCAGTGGAATTCTGTGCTGAAACTTTGTCTTTTGCACCTGAGTTGGGCTTACCATCATCCGTTCCAGAGTCTGGGCCGACTATCTTCACCGAGTTCTCACTCGTTATTGTTTGTAGGAAATGCCAGTCCATATTCATTTTCCTAATCCACTCCCGTCCTAGTAGTGGAGGACCTCCTTCAGATATCACATATAAGTCCATTATTTGACTGTCTTCGCCCTTGTGGACCACTGCAACCTCTATTTTCCCGATGGGGTACACTCTTTGCCCCGTGTATGTTTTCAATATAATCCCCGTATCCTGTAGGGGAATATGTTGGAATAACTTTCCGTAATCTTTCTTATTTATGACCGTCAATGCCGATCCAGTGTCCAATTCCAGTTTTACTTGGACTCCTTCTATCTGAAGAGTGACCCAAATTGTCTGGAGGTCTGCACCCTTACCAGCGTTGAGTACCCTTAAGCTAGCCAGTTCATTACAGCTTAAGCTAGCCAGTTCATTACTGCTAGCGTCTGAATCGGACTCCTGTTCGGTCACCTTGTGTACCTTTGCGTATTTTCCTTGCGGTGACTTCTTGTTGCTGGTCTTCTTCCCTGACCTGCATACTCTAGCTATATGTCCAAGCCTACCACAAGTTCTACATTCTTGGTTTTTAAACCAACACTGGTTCTGATCATGCGTTGTCTTTCCACAACGATAACATTTGCCAGAACTCACACCCAATTTGTGTGCACTGAGCTCCGGTGACCGTAGCTGCATTACTGCCGTGCCTCTCGCTGCGGCTTCGTGTGCTGCTGCCATAGTGACCGCCTTCTCAAGCGTCAGCTCATTCTCCTCGAGCAGTCGCTTTTGTGTATCCTGTTTAAATAAACCACACACAAATTTGTCTCGTAGTGCATCTGTCAGTCCCGTTCCAAACTGGCAATATTTCGCTAATTTACGCAATTCCAGCAAATATTCAGCATTGCTTTCATGCTGTAGCTGCCTTCTGTCGTAAAATTTAAATCGTTCCACTAGCATCAGCGGCGTGGGGTTTAGATGATCTTTCAGGACAGTAACAATCTCATCGAACGTCTTATCCGCCGGTTCATCTGGTGATAACAGGTGTTTCAATTGCCCGTATGTCTTCGCACCCATTAAATTTAATAATGTTAGAGCTTTATCTTGGTCACGAATTTTATTGGCCTTACAATAATTTTTTACTCTTTCAACATATATGGCCCAATCTTCGAGGTCACTATCAAAGGTGCTAATATTCCCGTGTTTAGGCATTGTAGATTTGCAATTTCTCAGATTTTATTTTGTTTACTTGTTATCAAAGATGGCGGCTTCCCGCTCTTGCCGTCGTCCTCCGCCCACAAAATGGCGGTTTTCCCGCGCTTGGCGGTCTTCACCCGTCCCCCGACGCCGTCTCCCTTCAGCCCCCGAGTGCGGCCCTTATCTTTGGTTCCGATCGCTGGCCCGCGCTGCGCCTCGCACTTGAAGCGGCTCCCGGCCTCTGGCTCACCCGCTCGCGCGGCTCACCGCGGCTCTTATCAGGGATTGCGATCGCCCTTATCTTCTCCAACTTCCCCAGCCCTGTCTTTGCAGCCAACACTGCACGGCTTACCCCACCACCTAGGTTGAACAAGGAAACTGCAGAAAGACTTCTGTCAGTCGCTGGAAGCTGTCAGGATGTTTGCTGCACTCCAGTGCTCAGTCGCTGATGGAGGCTTCAGAGTCCTAAAGCCTGTCGCTTCTAGTGGGGTGGTGATGTTTGAAACCTCTCTTCAACTGCCGCAGGGTAAGAACCTGACTCGTCGCCAGTGTTAAGTATGGGTATTGTATTGAACAATTAACACAAAGACTTAAACGTATAACTCAAACAGGTCTTTACTGGTTGGAGGTAGGGACTATACATAGGTCTTTACATCATGCCCACAGGCGGGAACTGAGGGGGATCAGTACCCACAGTACTATTTATACCCCTATGGCCAGGAGTGGTACTGCGTATCACTACGCCCAACAAGTAGTGCAGTCCTGTCCATAGGTTCAAAGTAGCACACATATTACATACACAACAAGAGACTGTTGTGTTAAAGATAACTACCATCCCTCGCCTTGCAGACTGAATTGCTGTCTGGCATATTTTGGGGAATAAAAAGTCCAATAAGAGTTTAAGCAGCATGAACAAAAATGTGTTAAAACTTGGACCAACTGGGAACGTTTGATCTATATTTTAAAGATATTATGATAATATTGTATTAGACAGTAAAGTTTCTCCAGGGCTCATGAATGAAATGATGAACACTGTATAAAATTGAATGAGAGGAAGTGAGTGAGGATATAAGGTGAAAACAGGAAAATTACACCACCAAATGGGAATTTTTCTAAAAGTATTGCTCTTAGGTGAATTGGCATAAATTACCTGGGTGCAATCTGGTATTAATGTATATTCTTGTGAAAGTCAGGTAAGTGTAATAAATTGATAAGCTTTATCTTGGCGATGTTTGTGTCATTGCTATACTGAACAATTATAAAACAGCATTTGATAGCCATGAAGGGAGAGATGAGCAAAGATCTCCAGACACCCCACGACCTTTTGATAAGATCACCTGAAAGACCAAGAATGGCTTGGATCAGATGTCACATATGGCATGATATTGGGATGTGTGTGTGTGTGTGTGTGTGTGTGTGTGTGTGTAAATATAAATATGTTACGTCTGAAGTAACTAGCGTGTGTGTGTATGTGTGGAAATATAAATGTGTTACGTGTGAAGTAACTAGCATGAGGGAATGAATGCATGTTGAATTTGCACCGAAGAACGAGTCTCAGACATGCTCAGTTATCGACAACAGCACAACATGAAATGACTAATGTGGCTCAGGAGAGTGAGACAACTTTTTAAATCATGAAAGCAACGACACATACGCCATAGAGAAACTGACTTTGAAATACTGTAATTAGGATAGAGTTAAAAAAACTGCTATCTGCCAGATGGGATTGGTGATAGCACAGAAAGTAGCTTTAGGGATTCTAGCCATTGCATTATGCTGTGTAAGGAAACCAATAAGGAAATATAAGGAAAGTTAAGCAAGGGCACTAAGAGGTAGCCAGGATAATTAAAGACAAAGAAGGATATAAAACACTTTGCTAAGAGGTAACGTAACCCATCAGGCAAAAAAAAGCAAGACATGTTGGCATATGGAACTTGTTTAATTCAGCTTCTGAAAGGTGTTCATGTTTAGTTCATTCAATATGGGGAAAAAAGGTGGTTGGCATCATTAGAGAGAGAGAGAGATACAGATTTCACTTAGCAACAGTTGAGGGAGAGAGAGATCGAGTTGCCATAGCCTAGCAACAGCCAGTGTTTGCAATCAAAATAGAACTTGGAAATGTTTAGAAATGTTATGTTTATGATAAGAATGTCTCGAGACTAGAAAGGTTATGCTTACCACAGCAAGGTTGTTGATGTATGTTGATAGACTTGTGTCTCTGTACATAGTATGTAGTAGCCAGAAACTACCATATAAGGCAATGCCAGTTCCAGTTTGACAAGAAAACAGTATATAAATATAAGCTTTTCCTTTGTTCAAGCACCATGAGGGGAACACATGCCTAGGTTCGCGTGTCTATCTGTGACTATACTCTGCTTGTAAATTGCTTTTAATGCTGAAGTTAAAGACTAAAATGATTATAACTATAAGACTGAATTTGTTACTACTCAAGTGAACAACAGAAGGTTGTTTTAAAACAACACCGATCAGGGATAGATTTACAGTACAATATTTCCTCCCCCTAAGGTGTCCAGAATAATTGCCATCTATTGCTTGTTTTATAACTTCATTCTGAAAAGGGGCATCGATGGCAATTATGCTCAGTACAAATCTTGTATTTCCTTCCGCAATTGGTGGGCACCGCAAGACATTAATTGCATAATTGACCACAACTATGAGATTCTGATTTATTTTTTCATTATGCTTTTTTCAGTTTGATTGAGGGGGAACCTGTGGTATTAAATTCTGTCTGGTGACACTGGGGTTACCCAGTGTCACTTCTATTGGTCCAATTAAAAAAAAGACATATTTATGTTTCCAGTCCTATTTCAGTCACTTAGCTAACTCCTAATTGAAATTCATAGCTGATTAAGATGAAGGGTGCTTCTTTCTTTTCACTGGCTAGCATACTTTGTGGGAGATACAGTCCATATTTTCGTACACATACTGCAAACAACAAAATCATGTGTAAATCAGCAGATTTTGTTATACCCAAGAACTTTTAGTAACCCACAGTGAACCCTGAACACTGCAGCAACAGCATTTTCTAGTCTATAGCCTTGTGTTTCCACCCCCCACCCAATACTATCCTTACTTTTGTCTGGTGTGCTCTTGAAGGTAGTGACTTACACTGGGGTATGGTTCCACAGGTACACATGGCCTTTAATAGGTCTTCCAAATGGCCATTCTTAAGCTAGCACCAACAGACCAATTTACAAAGGAGAGCACAATTTTCAGAAGTGGCCTAGTGGGGGCACCTCAAATTGTATCCATACTTTAGTGACAAAAAGGTTAAATAGTGCATTCCCACTGCCATCCTAGCAGGGATTAGCTAAACCTACCTAGAGCAGGTATTGAACCATGGAACCTTCTAGCATGTATGGCTCAATATGGCCTCAAGTTGTGCATTTACCAGCTGACCATTCCTTTTTAATATTTTTAATTTGTGACACTTTTTCTTTCCTGTTCTTTTACATTGTTTATTACTTTTTTTCAGGCCAACACTTGCTTTAAGGTAACTGTTCAACTGTGAAAGCAGTTAATTTTCCTTTTTAATTTGCTTGACTAACCAGTTTTTTTCATGGCATTTTCCACTAACAAGAAGTTCTAAAAACTTACAGCTGGAGTTCTGGACTCCAAAGAGCTGCGTAATGTGCCACCAACGGACATCCCAATGAAGCATAGTCGTATGTCACAATTAGGTCCTTTTCTGCTGAATTTGCTTGAAATAACTTAAATGGATCATAGACATCCCTGAAAAGAATTTAAACCAAAAAAATCAATGCAACTGCCAATATAAACAGGGTCAAGGACACATTTCATAGTAAAGAAATTTAGCAACAGAAATTTGCAGCCTCTAAGATAACAACAACTTGCAATTATATAGTACCTTTAACGTAGAAAAACATTTCAAGGCATTTCACAGATGTACGGAAAAAATTGGATGTCAAGCCAAAGAAGGTAATATTAGTTGTGATATTAGTTTTGATGAAGGGTCATCGACCTGAAACATTAACTCTGTTTCTCTCTCCACAGATGCTGCCTGACCTGCTGAGTATTACCAGCATTTTCAGTTTTTATTTCAGATTTCCAGCATCCACAGTATTTTGCTTTTGATATTAGTAGGGTTGACCAAAAACCTGGTCAAAGATGTGGGTTTTAAGGATGGTCTTAAAGAAGGAGATGGAGGGGGAGAGAAGGAGTGGATTAGGGAGGGAATTCCAGAGCATGGTGCCTAGGCAGCTGAAGAGACGGTTATCAAAGGAGGGGTGAAGGATGGATGGATACACAAGAGGCTGGAGTCAGAGAAATTGAGAGTTCAGGTGGGGGGTATAGCACTAATGCAACAACAACTTGCATTTCTATAGCACATTTAAAATAGGAAAATGACCCAGACAAAAATTGGCATCAAGCCAAAGGAGGACGTATTAGGAAGGGTGATTAAAAGCTTGGTCAGTAAGGTAGGTTTTAAGGAGGGTATTAAAGGAGGAGAAAAAGTTGGAGATGCAGAGATATTTAACGATAGAATTCCAGAGCTTAGAGCTTAAGTTGAAGGCACAGCTGCTAATGATAGGACGAAGGGAGTAGGGAATGCTCAAGAGGTTAGAGTTGGAGGAACACAGAGCTCTTGGAGAGTTGTTGGGCTGGAGGAGGTCACAGAGATAGGGAGGAATGAGGCCATGGAGGGATTTGAACATGAGGATGAGAATTTTAAATCTGAGGCGTAAGTGAACCGGGAGCCAATGTAGGTCAGCGAGCACAAGGGTGATGGGTGAGCAGGACTTAGTGTGGGTTAAGATACGGGCAGCAGAGTTTTGTATGAGATCAAGTTTATGGAGGGTGGAAGATCGGAGTCCAACCAGGAAAACATTGGAATACTCAAGTCTGAGGTGATAAAGGCATGGATGAGGGTTTCAGCAGCAGATAGGTCCAGGAAAGGGGAGAGACAGGCGATGTTACGGAGGTGGAAGCAGGTGGTCTTTGTGATGGAGAGGATATGGAGTTGGAAGCTCAGCTCAGGGTCAAATATGACACAGAGGTTGTGAACAGCCTGGGACAGTTGTAAGGGAGGGGGATGGAATCGGTGGCAAGGGAACAAAGTTTGTGGCAGAGGTTGATCACATAGGTTGGGTTTATCATGATAAACAAGAATGCTTCAGCTATAATTTCAAACAGGGTTTTTAAAAATTGATGATATAAAAACTACTGAGTATTTTTTATTTAATCTGACACCCTCTAATAAAAGCATAAAGTCCAAGGCTGCGAAATTCCCCCTCTTAGTGCCGACATTTAAGGCTGGTTTCAGCAGAAAAATGGCGGCTGTCTCACTTCCGGCCACTTCCAGCATGGACCGCGGCGATCGCCATTTTGGGTAGGTCGGTAGCACAGCGTTGCCTGTGTTTGGCAGAAGAATGCAAATGAGGCAGATCGTGACTTCAGCGGGCAACGCTGACTTGACGCATGACCTATTTTCGATGTCGCCACTCAACTGTATGCCCTCTCCAAAGCATGCACAGTTGAACTTGTGTTCAGCTGCACAAGGGACCCCTAACCAGCGATATTTAAAGGGATCATTGACAACTTTCAGATAACTTGCTTTTTGATTTCTACTGGCTCTGTGTAAGTTTATGGAACAATTTGGAGCTTTCTAGAGTTATTTAAAGTTGATGAGGTGACAAAGTGTCGTGCTGCAAGTGGAGAAGGCCTTGCTGCTGGTCAGACCACTTCCAGTCTGGAGCAGGCAACATAGCTAACATCTCCCAGTTTGCTGTCCATCGCTATATCCTGGAGGTCACAGAGGCTCTGTACTCCAGGAGAAGGGACTTCATTGTCTTCTCTCTGAAATGAGAGAAGTAGGAGGAGCACGCATATGACTTTGCCAGGAAATCGGGCTTCCCCATGGTGCCGGGTGCCATTGACTGCACACGCGTGCATATCAATCCTGAGCAACCACATCCGCAAAGGCTATGACTCACTTAATGTGCAGTTGGTCTGCAGCCATGCCCAGCACATCATGATGGTGAATGCCCAGTATCCTGGCAGCAGTCATGATGCCTTCATCCTGTGCCAGTTCACTGTGCCAGCAATCTTCCAGCCACCACATCGAACCCGAGGGTGGCTGCTCGGAGACAAAGGCTATCCGCTCTACCCCTGGCTGATGACTCCCCTCCACTCGTGGTCAGTGGTCATATGATGACAGCCAAGCTGCCATGAGGAATGTCATCGAGCAGACCATCGGGGTGCTGAAGCAACAGTTCCACTGGCTTGACCGCTCGGGGGGAGCCCTCCAGTACACGCCGGAGTGGGTATCCCATTTCGTGGTCTGCTGCATTGTCCACAACTTGGCCATCATGAGGGCACAGCCCTTGGCACCATGGGTTCTGTGACCACCTCAGGAGGAGGAGGAGGAAGACAAGGAGGAAGTAGAAAAGGAAGGCAGGAGGCAGGCAGAAAATCCCCATTCCGGACGGGCTGTCCATGAGCGCCTCGTCAGACTTCGGTTCCAACGAATGAAATCCCAGCTCAACACTTCCCCACTTTACCATCCCTTTGTCATGGAACATCACAGCGTCCTCTTGGGCACAAAGCTGAAATGAAAGCCACCACAAAACAAAAATTCCAGACATAATTTATAAGTGATTATTTTGAATCTTACATAACAAAGTCAACTAATTACCCTTGTGCATTCCCTTAGTGTCTGTCTTTCATGTTCCTTTGCCTATTCTAGTGCTCCTACACAGTGCTACCCCATGGGGGACACTGCAGACAGCCTTGCAGGACAACCTCGAGCAGCTCTGGGCCTAGAAGGCCCGATTGTAGACTGCACCACCTCGGCATGGGCCTGGCTGGCTGACAGGCAGCAGCAAGGGCATTGGCAGAGTGGCAGTTGTAGTGTCCGCGTATCAGTAACACACGGACTGCAGGAGAACGGTAATAACAGGTGTTTACTGAACAGAGGGTATGATGGAACTGAAAGTAAAGAAGCCTGCTACAGCTTTATATACAGGTGTGGTCGCTGCCGGTACTACAGTATAAAAGCAGTTCTCTCTTAAAGGTACATACACAACAATTCCTCCCCTTTTAGATAAACAGTACATAACATTCATTTAACAATTAAATAATAACTAATTATAATTACAATTTTCTCTGTACTATATACATCAACTGAAGTAATCATTTATAAATTCAGTCTTTGAGGAGGCTTCCTGATCCTGTCTGGATAGTGCCTTTCTCGAGTATCCTGTTCTTGCGGCGGAGTCGATTCTGGCTCATTGTCATTGGTTGGTTCGTCAGCTTCCAATACCACTGATTCTGAGGTAGACGCAATCTGTACTTCGGGTTCATCACCAGGTGCGCATGCTCGTGGTATGGGTTTGACTTGTTCCTGTGACTCTAGAATCTGGTCAGCATGGCGTCTCACGATGCTCTCTCCAACGTCCACTGTGTACATTAGTGGTCCCTGCTGTGTGCATATCGTTCCTGGCTGCCAATTTTCTGTTCGGTAGTCGCGGGCCAAGACTGGTTGCCCTATCTTGAAGCTCCTGGTTGGCTTCTCATTGATGTGCTGGAATTGCTTATCCTCAATATCTCGTCTTATGTTTGGTTTGAGCAAATCCAGGCGACATCTTAACCTTCGGTTAAAGAACATTATGGCTGGAGCTTGGTTGGTGACTGCATGTGTCGCATTCGGGTAAGCAAACAAGAAATTATCCACCTTGTGTTGTAGTGGTATGTTGTCGTGATACATTGCCTTTATTGCTTTTTTAAAGGTCTGAACAAACCTCTCAGCCAATCCATTTGTGGCTGGATGATATGGGGCAGATGTGTAATGTTTTACCCCATTATTCCTCAAAAACCTCCGGAAATCCTCGGACACAAACTGTGGTCCATTGTTGGAGCAAATCTGTTCTGGCAAGCCATTCCTGGCGAAGATGGTCCGTAGGACTGCAATAGTTTTCTCCGTGGTGGTGGAGGACATTTTGATGACCTCTGGCCATTTTGAATGTGCATCCACAGCGATTAAAAACATTGAGTCCATAAATGGACCAGCAAAATCAATGTGTACCCATTGCCATGGAGATGAGGGCCACTCCCATGGGTGTAGCGGGGCCTGTGGTGGAGCATTTTGGACTTTCTGGCATCCTGTGCATCTCTTGGTCATATCCTCGATTTCTTTATCGATTCCCGGCCACCACACAAATGCCCTGGCTAGGCTCTTAATTTTTACCCCTCCCAGATGACCCTCATGAAGCTCATTGAGCACTCTATCTCTCAACTTGGTTGGAATTACCACTCGGGATCCACACATCAAGGTCCCCCGGCACACTGACAGCTGTTCTCTCCTTGGCGAGAATGCTGGCAACAGTGAGTCGCCATGTGCTGGCCATCCCTTCACCGTCATTTCGGGTTTCCTTCTCTATACTTGAGTTTGTAACAGGTAGACATTCGACAATGGTCGAATGGAATATCCCAACAGGGTCCACTGTCGGTGCTTCCTCCACCATAGGCAACGGCAGGCGCGACAGCCCATCAGCGTTTCCATGCTGTTTTGTACCCTTGTACTCTATGTCGTATTGATGTGCCCCTAGAAAAAGGGACCATCTTTGCAGCCGTTGCGCCGTCATCACCGGAACGCCCTTCGTTGGGTTAAAAATGGAGACAAGAGGCTGGTGATCAGTCAGTAGGGTGCATTTCTGCCCGTGCAGATAGTGATTGAACTTCTTCACCCCCCACACCAGGCTGAGGGCCTCCCTGTCAATCTGGGTGTAGTTACGCTCGGCTGAGGTTAACGAGCGCGACGCAAAGGCTATTGGCCTCTCTGAACCGTCAAGGAATTTGTGTGACAGCACCGCTCCAATGCCGTAGGGAGATGCATCACATGCCAACCGAATCGGTAGTGTTGGATTGTAGTGGGCCAATACTTCTTTTGAAGTGATTAGGCATTTACATTTCTGAAAGGCACGCTTACACTCATCACTCCATTTCCATGCTACTCCAGTTTGCAGCAGGGCATTCAGTGGGTGCAGAATTGTAGATAAATTTGGCAAGAACTTATGGTAGTAGTTCACCAACCCGAGGAACGACCTCAGTTGCGACACATTTTCTGGTGCTGGAGCCTTGACTACTGCCTCAATCTTGTCTGGGGACTTATGTAACCCCTCTTCATCAATCATGTGGCCACAATACGAGATTTGTTTCCTGAAAAACTCGCATTTGGGGCGGTTGGCTCATAGCCCATATTCTTGTAATCTAGTGAGCACCTGCTCCAGGTTGGCAAGGTGTTCACTGTCATTTTCGCCCGTAACCAGGATGTCGTCCAAATAACACTGGGTCCCTGGGATCCCTTGCAGGACTTGTTCCATCACCCTCTGCCAAATAGCCGGAGCTGATGCTACCCCGAATACCAGTCGGTTGTACTGGTAAAGACCTTTGTGAGTGTTTATCGTGAGGTATTTTCTAGATGCTTCTTCTACCTCCATTTGTAGATACGCTTGGGCCAGAGCAATCTTCATAAAGCGTTTCCCTCCAGATAGTGAGGTGAAAATATCTTCTATCCGCGGAAGTGGATATTGTACTGTGTGCAGGAGTGGGTTCACAGTTACCTTGAAGTCCCCACAGATGCGAACCTTCTTCGGATCCCCAGGCGTGCTGCTCAATGATTTCTTCATTACAGGAACGATGGGTGTGGCCCACTTGCTCCAGTCCACCTTGGCACACCTGAAGGCTCCAGACTCTCCAGCTCTGCTTCGACGGCTGGGCGGATCGCGTACGGTACCGGTCTGGCCTTAACAAATTTTGGGTTTGCGTTATCTTCAATTTTTATCATTGCCGTTACTCCTTTTAGAGTCCCAAGTCCTTGCTGGAACACCTCTTTCGCGTCAGTTAGAATTTTTGACAGTCGTCCAGGTGTGACGTCGTCATCCTTTTTATCAGCCACAGTTAGCGCCGGAATGGAATGCCAATCCAATTGTATTTTTCGGATCCATTCACGTCCCAATAATGGGGGCCCTCCATCTTGTAGTATATATAGATACAGTTTCTGTGTTTCCTTGGCGTTGTATTTAACGGGCACCATTATTTTTCCTCTGGGGTAGACTTTTTGCCCGTATATGTCTTCAATACAATGGACGTGTCCTTCAAGGGTATGTGTGAGAATAGCCGCTCATAGTCTCGTCGATTCATGACTGTTAGGGCTGATCCTGTGTCCAATTCCATCTTTACTTGGGACCCTGCTATCATGAGGGTGACCCAAATGGTTCGGTGATCCTCCTTTGCGATCACGTTGTGTAACTTCAGACAACTTAGTCTCCTGCTCCCGGAGTCATTATCACTCTCCTGATCTTCTGAACTACTGTCTGTCATCTTTTTTTCTTTCTTGTACTTTTCCTTAGTAGTTCTTTTAGTGTTGGTTTTCTTTCCCGACCTGCAGACTCGTGCTATGTGTCCCACTTTTCCACATTGCCTGCATACTTTGTCCTTAAACCAGCAGTCCTTCTGGTCATGGGTTGTTCTGCCACAGTGATAGCACTTTCCTGCTCCATATGCTATTTAGTTGGTGCTATATTCTTGCTGTTTCTGTTGTATTTCTGCAGCTCCCCATGCTGCTGCTTCGTAGGATACTGCCACGCTGAAAGCCTTTTCTAGCGTAAGGTCCTTTTCCGAAAGTAGTCGTTTCTGGGTTCCTTCACTCTGGAGCCCACAGACAAACTTATTCCTTAAGGTATCTGCCAGTCCTGCTCCGAACTGGCAGTGCTTCGATAACTTGTGTAGTTCCGTAAGATAGTCAGCATTACTCTCATCTTTGTGCTGGTTTCTTTTATGGAACTTGAATCTTTCTGCTATCAGCAGCGGTGTAGGGTTTAGATGTTCCTGTAAGATATTGACAATCTCTTCAAAGCTTTTCTCCATTGGTTTAGCTGGGGTAATTAAATTCCACAACAGGCCGTACGTTCTCGCGCCCATCAAATTTAATAATACTGACGCCTTCTTTTCATCGGCCACCCCATTTGCCTTGCAGTACACTTCAATTCTTTCCACATACGTGGTCCAGTCTTCTATTTTGCTGTCGAAAGCAGTGATACTGCCACTCTTCGGCATCTTGGGTGGTTTAAAATGGCGCCTCCCGCGCTTTTCCTTCTTCCCCAATGGATTAAAATGGCGCCTCCCGCGCTTTTCCTTCTTCCCCTTGCTGCCAATGCTGCTCCTAGCATTCTAAATAGTAATGGCGGCGCCCCGCGGCTTTGGCGCGTCTCTCTTTTGTTAGTTAAATTCCTTAGTTTTATTCTTCTTCGATGCTGTCCACTGCGCGTCTCTTTTCCTTCCCCTCTTTTATTTTCTCTGACGCTGCCCGGCTCTTGAGCACCGACCGCGCCCTGTGCGCTCCACCCTCTCTCTCTCTTTTCCTTCCCGACGACGCTGCACGGCCCCCTTGCAGAGCCGCTCGATCGAGCTCAAGCCCGCCGCAGTCCGGAAGGGTCAGCGCACTACCTGCTACCAGCACGATTTGCTGGAACACCTTGACTGGGGAGCCAAGCCCAGCTCTCCACAGCTACCCCTGCGATTCACTGAACTCCGATGGATCACTGGGCAGTTGCCCACGGTCGATGCCCATTGCTCTGGCTTCGACCTCCAAGAGGCTTCTTTTCAGGGATGGATCCCCGTGAGGTGATGCAGTACTGCAGGTGAGTTCGAACCTGCTCGTCGCCACTGTAGTGTCCGCGTATCAATAACACACGGACTGCAGGAGAACGGTAATAACAGGTGTTTACTGAACAGAGGGTATGCTGGAACTGAAAGTACAGAAGCCTGCTACAGCTTTATATACAGGTGTGGTCACTGCCGGCACTACAGTATAAAAGCAGTTCTCTCTTAAAGGTACATACACAACAGCAGTGGTGGGAATATGAATGCTGTCATCCTGAGAGAGGACAGCAGGTTCTTGCTCCACGGAGCCGCTGCCACTCCCCCGGGTCAGTGCCTCAGCATTCCTAGACGTCAGTTGGAGGACAGATTGCGGGACTTCGGTGAGACCCTCCAAGCCCCTTTCCACACTCATAAACACAGCCACGATGAAAGCAGCCTGAGCTTGCGTGGCACTAAGCTGAGCCTGCATGAGAGCAGTCTGAGCTTCCACTGCAACACTCAGACATTGGATTGCTTCCGCTTGTGCTGCAATGGAAGCTGTGATATTGCCCATCACACCCATCATCATGGTTGGGATCAGCCATGATCTTATAGAATGGCGGAGCAGGCTCGAGGGGCTGTATGGCCTACCCCTGCTCCTAATTCTTATGTTCCATGAGTGCTCAAATGGAGTTGCCCGTCACTTTCATCCTGGAAATCATGGGCTCCAAACTTCACGCATGCTCCATGCTCCTTGACAGTGACAAGAGGCTCTTTGGCAGGCCTGCCATTGCACCTAACATTTGTGTGTGCATGCCCCTTTCCACACTCGTATACCCAGCTTCTTCTGGAGGCAGCCCCATCGAAGTGCTCATCTGATTCCTCTGCAGCAAAAATCGTGTGCGACCTCACCCTCCAGCAAGCTGGAACCTGTGCTACCCTTGCCTTGGCTGCAACTCACCTGTGCCCGATGACTCGCCACATGCAGATCCCTCCTCTATACTACCCTCTAAAGTTCATGGAGTGCCATTTTCTGAGCTGGTGCCTGGGAGTGTCAGATCGAGTGATGGTGCCTCTTCTTCTCCATCACTCTCCTCCTCTAGTTGTTCATAGACTGGCTAGGCTGGTGGCAGTTCTTGGGTATCTGAACAGAGAAAGGCACAAGGGTCGGGTTGTGATGAGGGGAGGGGGGGAAGCAAGATGTGCATGCTTACACCATCAGCAGCTTGGAAGTGAGGCGCGATCGTGTGATGAGGGGGAACTGGGATGTGAGAAGAAGGATTAGGTATGAGCATACCATCATCATCGATGCTTTCAAACTCACCACTCGCCACGGCCTCCAATTATCTCCAGCACAGTCTCCTCCAGCACAATAAGGTTGTGCAGACATGCTTGCCCCGCACCTGTCTGCAGCTGCTCTCGCTGGTTGTGAGCCACCTTGACATGCAAGAGAAAGGGAAGTATGTCAGTGAGTGTGGTGCAATGTGTTTGGGTGATGTGCCTGTCATGGTTGAATAGCTGATATTGTGTGCAAGTGTGAGATGTGGGTGTGAGGCTTGCAGCAGTGGTAAGTGCGTGAGGGCGAGGTTAAACTATGATTCTCAGGTATGAATCATGATTGTTAGAGATTGTTGGTAGGTGAGTGATGGGGGTGTGGTGCATTGAGCGGTGTGTGAGGCTAGAGGTGCAGTTGGTGGGTGAAATAAAGAGTAGTTTGCCTTTCAAAAGCTAGGCTTTATTAACCTTAAAAACCAGCAGTACATGTTAAGCACCCAGTCTCAACCAAGCTGTAGAGAACTGAATTTAAGATGGCCACCACAGGTCACATGGAATCAACTAACCAATAAGTTTACAGCATATATCTCAAGGCAGGAAAACAGGCAACCAATTACAATGCTTCTTATAAAACAAGAATAATCACCACAGTGGGATATGGCATTTGAAGATGCATTCACTCACCTTGACTCGTGTGAGGTCATTAAACTTCTTGCAGCACTGGATCCAGATCCTGGCAGCAACAGTGGTGGCACTGATGGCTTGTGCTATCTCCTCCCACTGCCTTCTGGTGTTCTGTCTCGAAGGCCACCTGCCCCCCTGCAGGTAGAGGACTTGTCTTCTCCTGTATACCCACTGGACCAAGGCTTCCAGTGCTGCATCTGAGAAGCGACGTGTTGTTTCTCTCCCCTGTTGTGACACTGCTGCTGCTACAGTGACAATGAGGTGCTTCTGCAACAAAGCACCTCCCCTTTAAGAAGTGCTGAGACCCTAGGCAAACTTTTATTGGACAGCAGACTGCACAGGATATTGCGCTCCATGTTGAGCGCTGAGCCAATCAGCAGCTGAGCTCAGCGCTCCAATAATTATAATGAGCAGGTAGCATGAATTTTATGTGCTGTCTGCACCAGTTTCAATGTGCACAGGCCGATCGCGGATTGTGATCCACATGCTTGTTTTCAAGCCTAATCGAATTACAATCCCCAAGCTCTTAACACCAGCTTTTGAGTCAAAATATAAAGTTCTGGCAGATGACTTTAAAAGTCCTTCTCATATCCTAAGTTCATGTTGGTTACATGCGTCATGATACTTGCTAAGAGAGTCAACCAAATATTCTCAATGGAAGCTCAGCAGCCTTCAATATCCAAAGCTGCAGCCACTGGGGAAGCACCTCACAGGAGCACCAGGATTGGAAAACGAGTGCACAAGACAACAACAACTTGTATTTATATAGTGCCTTTAATGTAGTAAAACGTCACAAGGTGCTGCACAGGAGTATTTTAAGACAAAAAATTTGACACCGATCCACATAAGGAGAAATTAGGGCAGGTCAAAGAGGTAGGTATAAGGAGCATCTTAAAGGAGGAAAGGGAGGTAGCGAGCCAGGGAGGTTTAGGCAGGGAATTCCAGAGCTTAGGGCCTAGGCAACAGAAGGCACGGCCACCAAAGGTTGAGCGATTGTAATCAGGGATCCGCAAGAAGGCAGAATTAGAGGAGCGCAGATATCTCAGGCGGTTGTGGGGCTGAAGAAGATTACAGAGATAGGAAGGGGTGAGGCCATGGAGGGATTTGAAAACAAGGATGAAAATTTTGAAATTGAGGCACTGCTTAACCGGGAGCCAATGTAGGTCAGCGAGCACAGGGGTGATGGGCAAACGGGACTTGGTGCGAGGACATGGGCAGCGAAGTTTTGGATGACCTCAAGTTTACGTAGGGTGGAATGTGGGAGGCCAGTCAGGAGTGCGTTGGAATAGTCAAGTCTAGAGGTAACAAAGGCATGGATGAGGCATGGAAGACAGGCAGTGAGGGCTTGCACAAGGGTGATTAGTTATTTTTTTGTCAATGCTGGCATGATTTGTTTGATACATTTGTTTTTTCTTCTAGATTTGGTGTTGGTATTTGTCTTTATAGTGATGTCCAGTTCCTCCAAGCTGCTTCCATTATTATTTGCAATTCAGCTGAAATGGACTGCTCCAAATGATTGCCCAAGACCAGTAGTCCTTCATTTAGTGCCTTCATATTGAATTGACTAACTTCCCTAGGACTCCAAATCTAGAGCCTCCTGGATGTCAAGGGGCATACAAGGTAGGATAAGGCAAAAGAGGGAAGCTTATGTCAGATATTGAGAGCTAAATACTGCAGAAAGCCTAGAGAAGTATAGCAAGTGCAGGGGTGAAATTAAAAAGGAAATTAGGAAAGCAAAGCGAGGGCATGAAAAAATATTGGCAAGTAAAATCAAGGAAAACCCAAAGATGTTTTATTAATACATAAAGAGCAAGAGGATAACTAAAGAAACAGAGACCAAAAGGTAACTTGTGTGTGGAGGCAGAAGATGTGGATATGGTTCTTAATGAATACTTTGCACCTGTCTTCACAAAAGAGAGGGACGATGCAGACATTGTAGTTAAGGAGGAGTATGAAATATTAGATGAGATAAACATAGTGAGAGGAAGTATTAAGGGGTTTAGCATCTTTGAAAGTAGATAAATCGCCAGCCCCGGATGAAATGTATCCCAGGTTGTTAAGAGAAGCAAAGGAGGAAATAGCGGAGGCTCCGACCATCATTTTCCAATCCTCTCCGGCTACAGGTGTGGTGCCGGCGAACTGGAGGACTGCTAGTGTTGTACCTTTGTTTAAAACGGGAGAAAGGGATAGACCGAGTAATTACAGGCCAGTCAGCCTAACCTCAGTGGTGGACAAATTATTGGAAAAAAATTCTGAGGGACAGTATTAATGGACATTTAGAAAGGCACGGATTAATCAAGGACAGTCAGCATGGATTTGTTAAGGGAAGGTCGTGTCTGACTTCCCTTAACAGGATTGAATTTTTTGAGGTAACAAGGCGGATTGATGAGAGTAGTGCGTTTGAGGTAGTCTAAATGGATTTTAGCAAGGCTTTTGACAAGGTCCCACATGGTAGACTGGTCAAAAAAGTAAAAGCCCATGGGATCCGAGGCAAAGTGGCAAGTTGAATCCAAAATAGGCTCAGTGGCAGAAAGCAAAGGGTAATGGTTGACGGGTATTTTTGTGACTGGACGGCTGTTTCTAGTGGGGTTCCGCAGGGCTCGGTACTAGGTCCCTTGCTTTTTGTGGTATATATCAATAATTTAGACTTTAATGTAAGGGGCACGATTAAGAAGTTTGCAGATTATAGAAAAATTGGCCGTGCGGTTGATAGTGAGGAAGAAAGCTATAGACTGCAGGAAGATATCAATGGAATGGTCAGGTGGGCAGAAAAGTGGTAAATGAAATTCATTCCGGAGAAGTGTGAGGTAATGGGGAGGGCTAACAAGGCAAGGGAATGCACAATAAATGGTAGGATACTGAGAAGTGTAGAGGAACAGAGGGACCTTGGAGTGCATGTTCACAGATCCCTGAAGGTAGCAGGACAGGTAGATAAGGTGGTTATTAGCTGAGGCATAAAATATAAGAGCAAGGAGGTTATGCTTGAACTGTATAAAACACTAGTTAGGCCACAGATAGAGTACTGCGTACAGTTCTGGTCACCACATTACAGGAAAGATGTGGTTGCACTGGAGAGGGTACAGAGGAGATTTACGAGGATGTTGCCAGAACTGGAGAATTTTAGCTATGAGGAAAGACTGGATAGGCTGGGGTTGTTTTCTTTGGAACAGAGGAGGCAGTGGGGAGACTTGATTGAGGTGTATAGAATTATAAGGGGCCTAGATAGAGTGGATAAGATGGACCTATTTCCCCTAGCAGAGTAATTGGTAGAAGGATTAGAGGGGAGTTGAGGAGAACTTTTTTCACCCAGAGGGTGGTGGGGGTCTGGAACTCACTGGCCAAAAGGGTGGCAGAGGCAGAAACCCTCATTGCAATTAAAAAGTACTTGGATATACACTTGAAGTGCTGTAACCTACATGGCTTCGGACCAAGAGCTGGAAAGTGGGATTAAGCTGGATAGCTCTTTTTCGGCCGGCACGGACACAATGGGCTGAATGGCTTCCTTCTGTGTCGTAAATTTCTATGATTCTATGATTCCCATGAAGCAGGGAAAGTTTGCAGAAATTCTTACAGCTTCCAGTTTCCCCAGATATCCTGCAATGAGTTAAAACCCTCTCAGATGTTGGTGCATAGCAGGACAGTGGGTCCACAACTATTCCAGGCATCTGTCACACATCTTGGAAAAGCCATGCACAACCTCCATATGCTCTGCTAGCATCCTCCATTACATGGCAGGACCCTTGAGATAATCAGCTGCATTCACTGCAGCCAGGGACTGACATGTCTTATGCCTCCGCTCAGCTACATTAGGCTCCACTTCTACACCTGCATCCTTTGGCTTCCACGTGCTTTGTGTCCCACCATGTGTCATTTCCTCATATACACTATCTGTACCTCATTGCTTGGGTGTCTTTGGGCTCCAGATTGCAAGCCAGAAGGTGAATGATGGGGCTAAGTAGTAAAGAAAGAAAGACTTGCATTTATATAGCGCCTTTCACGACCACCGGACATCTCAAAGCGCTTTACAGCCAATAAAGTACTTTTGAAGTGGAGTCACTGTTGTAATGTAAGAAACACGGCAGCCAATTTGCACACAGCAAGGTCCCACAAACAACAATGTGATAATTACCAGATAATCTGTTTTTGTTATGTTGGTTGAGGGATAATTATAAGTGGGCAATATTGCCAGAAGTAGAGGGGACTGCATTCTTTTTTTAGAGTTTTTGGAGGATGTAACTAGCAGGGTAGATAAAGGGGAACCAGTGGATGTAGTATATTTGGATTTCCAAAAGGTATTCGATAAGGTGCCACATAAAAGGTTATTACACAAGATTGGGGCTCATGGGGTTGGGGGTAATATAGTAGCATGGATAGAGGATTTGTTAACGGACAGAAAACAGAGAGTAGGGATAAATGGATCTTTTTCAGGTTGGTAGTCTGTAACTAGTGGGGTGCCGCAAGGATCAGTGTTGGGGCCTCAGCTATTTACAATCTATATTAATGACCTAAATGAAAGGACTGAGTGTAATGTATCCAAGTTTGCTGATGATACAAAGCTAGGTGGGACAGTAGGCTGTGAGGAGAACACAAAGGGGGAAAAATTTGGTTGCTTTGCGCCTCCCGTTAGGCGCAAATGGGGCGCAAAGCAACTAGCACCCGGGCGCGGCGATGTTTGCGCCGCTCGCAAAATTGACCAGACATTTTGCAGCGGCGCTAAACACTACCACCACAATCTCCTGCTCCCACAGATCGTGACGTCAGTCGAGCGTGCAACGCCCCGATAGCACCCCGGACTGGATATTGAGTGGCGCCCCCTGCCTTACCGCCTGCCACTAGCAACGACAGGTTGAGGGGAGCGTTTTGCAGTCGGGAAGGGACTGGGGGAGCGCTATTTAAAGGCGACCGCTTCCTGCCTTTTTTTGTCGGCGACATTTTCGCACCACGCATTCTGAGAGAGAGAAAAAGACTTCTGCAGAGATTCAATGCTGTGTGAAGGAGTTTTGGGTACTGAGCAGCACTTTGCAGGTTCATTTTGATTTGACCTTCCTTGCATCAATTTAGAAGAGACTATGGGGGCTGCACTCAGCTCTTTCCCTGGGTCTCTCTATTGTTCTTTCCAGCAGATTTGATGTACAGGTTTCTCCAGGCCTAGATTCAAGGTTGCAATGAGCAGGGTGTGGATGGAGAGCAAGATTGACTCTCCCCTTTAAGAACTGGCCGGCGCCAGTGTGTCTGTGTTCCATTGCTGACTGACATCACATGAGCTTCGCCAGCGCTCTGAGGTAGCACCTCACTCCTTGGCGTTAGCGCCTTAAGAGAGGTGTGTAGCGCCTGATATAGCGCTTCAATCACCTCCAGGGGCGATAGAAGCCAAGTTTGCAGTCAGAGGTGATAATTAGCACCAGGCGCTAAACTTTGCGCCCTGCCGATAATTGCGCCCCAAATGGGGCAATACAGAATTTCTCCCCTAAAGAGTCTGCAAAGGGATATAGATAGACTAAGTGAATTGACAGTAAGGTGGCAGATGGAGTATAATGTAGGGAAATGTGAGGTAATTCACTTTGGTAGGAAGAATAGAAAAACAGAATATTTTTTAAATGGCGAGAAACTTTCAAATGTTGGTGTTCAGAGAGATTTGGGTGTCCTCGTGCAAGAAACACAGAAAGCTAGCATGCAGGTACAGCAAGCAATAAGGAAGGCAATTGGCATTTTGGCCTTCATTGCAAGGGGGTATAAGGGCTCAAATTTCACAGGGCCGTGGAGGCGGGAATGGAGGCGTGTGGGGTGTTAAAATTGCAAAAAGTGGCGGGCGGGCCCAAGCCCGCCTCCAAGCAATTTTCAATAAATCGTGTTTACTGCTCCCGCCTCCGTCCTACTTCCAAGAGGTGGGATAGGCCCTTAAGGCCGTTAACAAGCACTAAATTGCCTCTATTATCCCATTTTGAAAGGCCTTGGTCATTTTAACCCTTTTCCAACGTGAAGCACACCTGCTCTGAAACACAACAGTGAAACCTGGCGGGAACACAATTGGATTGCTGACTATTAGCTGCAGCTCCACCATTAAACAGGATATTTGATCAGCCATCATTTGCAGGTGGCAGGACTTTGTTGTCTCAGGTCTGGGGGAACTTTTAGAAGGCATAACCAAAGCTGTGGAAGTTTGGAGCCTGTCACCCATCTCCAGTGTGACCTCCTGGGAAACCCCTCTCACCACCTTCACTGAGCGCTTCCTCAACTGAGGCATATACCAAGTAATCCTAAGCCCTCAATGTGGAAGTCCCATTAGCGAAATGACACACACCACAACTGCAGCAGTAGCCATCAGATTTTTTATTTACAGTAACCATCTGATGGCTTTTTAACATTAAACATCAAATTTCACCCAAGTGACTACCCTTGTGACTATTTGCGCAGTATCTTTCTCTTATGCGTGCTCCTACGTAATGCTTCCCCTGTGGCTTCAGCAAATATGGAGGCCCCTTGCTCAGTTTCTAGCTGCTCCTGTCTCGACACCTTTGGCGGGCGTCCTCTGGGGTTGCAAACCTGTGAGGGCTCGCCAACAGTCTGCTGCTTCTGCGGCTGTGCAGGGGTTGAGACGCTGATCTCAGTTGGATGTGGACTCTGGTGGGGCTCTGACCGAGAGCTCTGCAGTGGCATGGAAGTGCGAGCACTTGGAGAGGAGCCCCCACTTCCTTGATGTCTGCCACCAACTTCCCTCTCATGGGTCAGGTCCCCCTCAGCGCTTGCAAGTGGCTTGAGAGCACCTTGCTGCACATCAGCGGGGCCATGGGGACCCGTATCTGCACTGGCAGTCCTACTCAGAAGGACTTCCATGAAGGTCTGGTTTCTCTGTTCAATAGATGACCATCGCTCCTCCATTCGCTCCACACTCGCAGCGACCCTGGAGACAAAACCTGCCAGAGACTCCTGCATCTGTTCCTGGAGTTCCAGCACCGCTGATCTTGTGGATGGACCCAGAGGCAGAGGGTCGACATGCAGCTGAGCCGAGCTGGCAGAGTCCTGCGCCCTCCGACGACGACTCTCCACTGCTGTCCCTGTCTCCACCATCTGCTGATGCTCACTTGTGAGCTGTGATACACCAGGTGACAACACTACTCTATCTCGCGAAGGTCCCACCGAGGTGTGAGTGTCTGCGCTGGTGCTGGGTGTGCTGAATTCTGCTGACGCTGTGCCCTCAGAGGTTGCAGCTTCCTCTGAGGAGTCTGGATGCTCAGGCTCTTCCTCCTGGCTAGTGGGGACGGGTGCTTGCGATGGTCCTGTGGGGGAGTAAAGGAAAGAGTCAGAGATGTGATGCCAAGGTTACATGCACATTGCATATTGCAGATGATCATAAGTCCATTTGTTAGAGCTTCAGAATCATTATCAGCGACTCATGCAATGTCAATGAGAGAGATGGAAAACTATTCTGTCACCAGCTTGCTGTGATGCACCCCTCTGTCCGTTCCCCACTTGCGCATCGTCCTCCACTCCCACGATCTCCAGGGCCGCCTCCTCCCAGGGGGGGAGCTGGACTACTGAGGGTGGTCCTCCTCCAGTCCTCGCTCTTTCCCTCTTATTGTGAACTCTCTTTTCCTGCAATGAGGGAGACAAGTGGAGTTTGAGTGAGAATGAAGGAGTGAGTGTGGAGAATCCATAGCATAGATGCTTAGAAGGAGACAAATATGGAGTGAGGTGGCAAGACCAAGGGCCCTCCCTGTGTGTTGTCAGTTGTTTTCATTGCATCACAGTGATAGGGAGTGTGAGGGCTGCATAGTCGAATAGTTAGGTGAATGTGACCATAGAGAGAGAGGGAATGGGTAAGGGTGCATGGATGTCAGTGTCAAGTGGGATGTGGAGGAAGAGATTGCTAAAGCTGAGTGCTGGTGAGGAGAGGCAATGGGGATCAGATTGAGGATGATGGGAAAGTCATACTCACTTTTCCAGTGCGCAGAAGGTCATGAAACCTCTTCCTGCACTGAAGCCAGGTTCTGCGGGTTATCGACAAAGAGTTGACCTCCTGGGCCACATGGATCCACACAGCCTTGGTCTGCTGGGGAGGGAAGAGCACCTCTTTATTGGCTCTTGATCCCTCCACTAAAGCTTGCAGGGCAACATCATCAAACCTGGGAGCAGACCTAGGTCTCTCGCTGGTCATTCTGCCTCCAGGTCCCTCTAACATGAAAGGCCAAAAGGTTGGCAGTCTGCAGAAGAAGCAAGGCTTGTTGCAGACCTTAACTGCAGCAGCAATGATGACGTAATTGGAGGCGAGTTTCAGACTGAAAAAACTAATTAGGCCATGGGTTCCCACACGCTGGAACTCAATTGTCTACTTAAGTTAAAATCGCATCATTCGCCCACATCGATTTAGAATTGGGTGGCTAACACAAAAAGTGGATTACACGACCCCAGCCCGCCCCGTAACAAAATTGAGCCCTAAGAGTAAGGAAGTCTTGCTACAATTGTACAAGGCCTTGGTGAGACCACACCTGGAGTACGGTGCACAGTTTTGGTCTCCTTATCTAAGGAAGGATATGCTTACCTTGGAAGCAGTGCAACAAAGGTTTACTAGATTGATTCCTGGGATGAGAGGGCTGTCCTATGATGAGAGATTGTGTAGAATGGGCCTATACTCTCTGGAGTTTAGAAGAATGAGAGGTGATCTCATTGAAACATACAAGATTCTGAAGGGGGTTGACAGGGTAGATGCTGAGAGGTTGTTCCCCCTGGCTGGAGTGTCTAGAACTAGGGGGGCATAGCCTCAGGATAAGGGGTAGGTCATTTAAGACTGAGATGAGGAGGAATTTCTTCACTCAGAGGGTTGTGAATCTTTGGAATTCTCTGCCCCAGAGGGCTGTGAACGCTGAGTCTTTGAGTATATTCAAGGCTGAGATCGATAGATTCTTGGACTCCAGGGGACTCAAGGGATATGGAGATCGGGCGGGAAAGTGGAGTTGAGGTCGATGATCAGCCATGATCTTATTGAATGGCGGAGCAGGCTCAATGTGCGTTATGCCTACTCCTGCTCTTATTTCTTATGTTCTTATTCTCTTGCTCATCATCATCTTCATGTCTGTTTCCGGGCTTCCGGTCTCTGGAGGAATTATTTTTAAAACTTTGATCTGCTTGAGCAGATTGTTATCTTAATCAGCTACTTTGTAGACCTCTTATGAGGAATCTGATAGCTGATAGAGAGATTGAATAATACATAAAAATACTGGCCTATAAATTCGGCCGTGCAGTGTCCATTTTTCATGTGCTAAGTGGCCTTCTAAGCCCTCAATATAGCGGGCAGGAAGCGGGCTATGTGCAGGACCCGTTTAAAATTTTTGATCACCACAGCGCTTCACTCGCCACATGCTGACCTCACACAGCACAATGTGGTGCTAACTGGCATGAAGGCCCCCTTAGCAGCGCTATTTAAATTGATCATGGAGTACTTACAGGTTAGTTGCTTGTTTCTTATTTCTGGCTTGTGCTTGACTTTTAGGCAATTTTTGCTATGTTGTATTACTCTGTAAAGTTCACTTTGTCTGCATAGAGAGCGGTTTTGCTGCTCTTGTATGTCTTTGCCCCACAACTAGTCTGGCTCCAGACATGGGTGCTCATAGAGCTGATTTTGGGGCTGGAGGAAAGAGCAGGAGAAGCTGCCAGAGAGGGAGGATGAGGGTACTGAATAGGAGACTATATCCACAGGGAGTACCGCTCCTACATCAACTTTGAGGCGCAATGTATGAAGCACCTTTGCTTCACCAAGGAGGCTGTCACCAAGCTATATCTCCTGCTGCAGCCATAACTCGAGCCTCAAACTAGGGCACAAACAGCACTGCCTGGCCAAGGTCAAGGTCACCACCCCCCACAACTTTAATGCTAAGGGTTACAACAGGTGATATCAGCAACATCTCACAGTTCACAGTCCACTGATGTATCAGGGAGGTCACCGAGGATCTCTAAACCAGGAGAAACACCTACATCACCTTCACTGTTGACAGAACAAAGCAGGACTAGAGAGCACTAGGTTTCGCATGCATGGCAGAACAAAAAACAAATTTATCAAATAAATCATGCCAGCATTGACAAAAAATTGACTAATCACCATTTTGCAAGCCCTTATTGCCTGTCTTTTGTGCTTGTTTTCCTATCCTGGTGCCCCTATGAGGTGCTTCCCCAGTGGCTGCTGCTTTGGATGTTGAAGGCTGCTTAGCTTCCATTGAGGACACTTTAAATGACCTTGGAGGAAGACTTGAGCAGCTCTGGAGCTACAGAGCCTGGCTCCAGACTGCGGCATCTCAGTGTGGGATGCAGCAGTCTGAGCCGACTGGCTGAGTGACGCCATCAAGGGCACTGATGGATTGACTGGCGAGGGAGCAGTCAGGCTGTCATCCTAAGATAGGACAGCAGGTGTATCTCCCATGAAGCCAAGGCCACTCTCCTGGGACAGTGCCTCAGGGCACTGCTGGAGAACAGAGTGCAGGGGTGAAGTGGTGCCCTGGAAGGCCTTTTCAACAGTGTACCCCCAAGATGGCAGCCACCTAAGCTCCCATGCCACCAGTGTGAGGTGCCACAGTAGCCCTATGAGCTTTTGGCATCCTATCCCTTTGCATTAGCTCCTGTGCTTGTGTCTGGTGAGTCACCACGTGCCGATCCCTCCTCTAACCTAGCCTCTAAGGTCCGCATGTTGCCAGTAAGTTGATGCTTGCAAAAGTTAGATCAAGTGACGGTACATCTTTAGGAATACTGCTACAAAAAGAAAATACTACAGATGCTGGAAATCTGAAATAAAAACAGAAAATGCTGGAGAAACTCAGCAGGTCAGGCAGCATCTGTGAAGAGAGAAACAGAGTTAACATTTCAGGTCGATGACCTTTCATCAGAACTTTCGTCAGCACTGCGCTGATGCCCTCTGTCCTGCGGCGCATCAGGTGGTTGAGATGGTTGGTGGTGTTGTTGGTGCTGCTGGTGTGCCCGGTGCTGCTGGTGTTGGGGCTCATCATGGTCCCAATTCTGAGGATCAAGGTGAGACAGTATAGACGGCACCCATGCTGATGGAATAGATGGCAGGTCTAGTAGAGATGAGAAAAGCAATCTGTCAATGGTGTGATAGGTTCTACCAATGAGGTGAAACTGGATGGCGACTTTGCTGGAAACACCTGCAGCCTCTAGAAAGCTAAATATGTGCTGGGAATGCAGTCAGCAGCAGTTTCTGCCTGAGGAAAGTGATCAGCTGTGAGGTAGGAGGTTTTATAGTATATTTCATGCTGTCAACTAATCAGCTGGATCAATGGCCACTCAACTCCCACCTCAGGTTGACAGACATGGCTTCCGAGCTGCGTGATTCCCGTGGCCATCCAGGGAAATTTTAAAGGTAGGGTTAAAAAGGCACTTAAGAGTCTGACAAGTACCTGTTAATGATTTAAATTAGGTTACCCACCTCTGCCGTTCGGGTTGCTGCCGCGCTGGCAAACACGCCCGAGGGAAAAGCACATGGGGTCGGGATGACGGCGGGCTCCCAACCTGCTCCAATATATTTCAAATTTCCCACCCGACCCGCCTCTGATCGCGTTTGCACAGACCCCTGGAAATTCCGGCCATTCTGTTTTTCTATTCTTCCTACCAAAGTGAATAACTTCACATTTCACCACATTATATTCCATCTGCCACCTTATTGCTCACTCACTTAATCTGTCTATACCCTTTTCAGGCTCTTTTTGTCCTCCTCACAGCTTACTTTCCCACCTAGCTTTGTATCGTCAGCAAACTTGGATACATTACACTTGGTCCCGTCATCTAAGTTATTAATATAGATTGTAAATAGCTGAGACCCAAGCACTGATCCTTGCGGCACCCCACCAATTACAGCCTGCCAACCTGAAAATGACCTGAAATGATTATCCCTACTCTTTGTTTCCTGTCCGTTAACCAATCCTCTATCCATGCTAATATATTATCCCCAACCCCATGAGCCCTTATCTTGCGTAACTACCATTTATGTGGCACCTTATCGAACGCCTTTTGGAAATCCAAATATACGACATCTGCTGGTCCCCCTTTATCTACCCTGCTAGTTACTGTAGTGTCCGTGTGTAGATAAAGACACTGAAGACAGGAGTTGGTTCATAGGTATTTACTAAGCAAGTCTGGGGGGGTTTTCTAAAGGATATACACAATACACAGGCTTATATAGCCCAAGTGGCAATTACCGGCATTACGCACACCTGGGGCTCTTAAAGGCACATACACCATAATTGCTCTTAAAGGCACATACACCACAATTCCTCCCCTTCTAGCTAACTAGTACATCATATTTTAAGTAATTATTAATTAAATGTTAGATGCAAAATAATATACATTGCTGTATTAATTAATTATAAGTTAGTCTCTCAGGAGGCTTCCTGACTCGGTCCGGATAACGCCTCGGGGGTGTAGTAGTTTCTGGTGGTGTAGTAGGTTCTTCTGGCAAGGCTGATTCGGCTTGAAGGCCAGTGTCGGGTTCATCGGGCTCCAGTATCACCGGATCGGAGGTAGATATGGGTACCTCTACTTCATCGTTAGATGTATAGAGTGGTGGTGTAGGTTGTCCCTTTTCGGATGACTTGATGATTTGTTCAGCATGGCGCCTTATTATGCTGTCTCCGATGTCCACGGTATACATCAGTGGTCCTAATCGTGTGCAGATAGTTCCAGGCTGCCATTTCTCGGTACGGTAGTCCCGGGCCAAAACCGGTTGGCCTATCTGGAAGGCCCTAGTTGGCCTTTCATTCATGCCCTGAAACTGCCGGTTCTCCACGTCCCTTCGGATGTTGGGCTTGACCAAATCCAGCCGGCATCTTAGGTTTCTATTGTAGAACATCATGGCGGGAGTTTGGTTAGTAACCATATGCGTTGCATTCCTATATGCAAGTAAGAAGTTATCCACCTTGTGCTGAAGTTTTATGTCTTCATTACCCATGGCCTTGATGGCCTTCTTGAAGGCCTGGACAAACCTTTCAGCCAATCCATTGGTGGCGGGATGGTATGGGGCGGACGTGTAGTGCTTTACTCCATTGTTCTTTAAGAACTTTCTGAATTCTTCGGACACAAATTGCGGTCCATTATCAGAACATATCTGCTCCGGCAGCCCATTCCTGGCAAATATGGTCCTTAATACTGTGATGGTTTTTTCCGTGGTGGTGGAGGACATCTTTATTACCTCCGGCCACTTGGAGTGTGCATCAACTGCGATTAAGAACATTGAGTCCATAAATGGACCAGCAAAGTCGATGTGCACCCTTTGCCAGGGAGATGAGGGCCACTCCCATGGATGTAGAGGGGCCTGTGGCGGAGCATTTTGGACCTTCTGGCATCCTAGGCAGCTCTTGGTCATGTCTTCGATGTCTCCATCGATACCTGGCCACCATACAAACGCCCTAGCTAGGTTCTTCATTTTCACTCCACCCAGATGCCCCTCGTGAAGCTCCTTTAGCACTTTATCCTGGAGTTTGGGTGGAATCACCACTCTGGATCCACACATCAAGGTTCCTCGGCACACTGACAGCTGTTCTCTTCTTTGCGAGAATGCTGGCAACAATGGTTCGCCATGTGCTGGCCATCCTTTCACTGTTAAATTGTAGACCCGTGAGAGAGTAGGGTCATTTCTTGTCTCCCTTTCAATGGCAGAATTTGTCACTGGTAGACATTCCACTATGGTAGAGTGGAATATCTCTACTGGGTCTACTGTAGGTGCCTCTTCTATCGTTGGCAACGGTAGGCATGATAAACCGTCAGCATTCCCATGCTGTTTTGACCCTTTGTATTCAATGTTGTATTGGTGTGCCCCTAGAAAAAGGGACCACTTCTGTAGTCTTTGTGCCGTCATAATGGGGACACCATTTTTTAGGGTTGAATATGGAGATGAGGGGTTGATGGTCAGTCAGCAAGGTAAATTTTTGTCCGTGTAGGTAATGGTTGAATTTCTTCACTCCCCATACCAGGCTGAGTGCTTCCCTGTCTATCTGGGCATAGTTACGCTCAGCTGAGTTCAATGAGCGTGACGCAAAAGCTATCGGCCGTTCCGAGCCATCAGGGAATCTATGGGACAATACCGCTCCTATGCCGTAAGGGGATGCATCGCACGCCAGTCTGATTGGTAGTGATGGGTTGTAATGAGCCAAAATTTTCTCGGATGTGATTAAGTCTTTACATTTATGGAAGGCACGTTTACAGTCTTCGTTCCATTTCCAAATCACTCCTGTCTGTAGAAGATCATTAAGAGGGTGTAGAATAGTTGATAAGTTCGGTAAAAATTTATGATAGTAATTTATTAATCCCAGGAATGACCTTAATTGTGAAACATTTTCAGGTGCTGGGGCTTTTATAACTGCTTCAATTTTTTCAGGTGACTTATGCAACCCTTCCTTATTAATTATGTGGCCACAATATGATATCTGATTTTGGAAAAATTCGCACTTGGGGCGATTTGCTCGTAGGCCCCGTTCTTTCAGCCTAGTGAGCACCTGCTCCAAATTGGCAAGGTGCTCGTTGTCGTTTTTTCCTGTTATAAGGATGTCGTCTAGGTAGCATTGAGTCCCCGGAATCCCTTGCAGGACTTGCTCCATAGCTCTTTGCCAGATAGCTGGAGCTGATGCTATTCCAAAAACCAGTCGATTGTACTGGTACAGGCCTTTGTGTGTGTTTATTGTGAGATACTTTTTAGAGGTCTCCTCAACCTCCATCTGTAGATATGCCTGTGCCAAGTCAATTTTTGTGAAACGTTTCCCTCCGGATAGTGAGGCGAAAATATCTTCTATCCTCGGAAGAGGATACTGTACCGTGTGAAGGACTGGGTTTACAGTCACCTTAAAGTCCCCACAGATGCGAATTTTTTTCTGTTCCTCAGAGTTATTTTTCAATGTTTTTTTCATGACTGGAACGATGGGTGTTGCCCATTCGCTCCAATCTATTTTGGATAATACGCCTGCCTTTTCCAAATTCTTCAGCTCTGCCTTGACTGCCGGACGTATTGCGTATGGCACCGGTCTTGCCTTAAAAAATTTTGGAATTGCTGTATCTTCCACTTTTATTGAGGCGGTGATGCCTTTCAAGGTTCCTAGTTTCTCTTGAAACACTTCTTTGGCGTTGGCCAAGATGTCTTTTACTCGTTCAGGTATGATGTCATCATTGTTTTTTTCCTTACTGGTCACCGTCAGTGCTTGAATGGAGTGCCAGTCTAAACGTATCTTCCTTATCCATTCACGTCCCAACAACGGTGGACCACCATCTTGTAGAATGTATAAATACAACCTTTGTATTTCTTTGCCGTTGTATACCACAGGCACCCTTATTTTTCCTTTGGGGTAGACTTTCTGCCCCGTATATGTTTTTAAGATAATGGATGTGTCTTTTAGAGGTATATGCGAAAATAGCCTCTCGTAATCTCGTCGATTTATTACGGTTAGAGCTGATCCTGTATCTAGCTCCATTTTAACTGGGGACCCTGCTATTGTGAGGGTAACCCAAATGGTTTGGTAATCTTCTTTGGCAAGTACATTATGTAATTTGAGACAGCTTAGTCTCTTGTTTCCGGAGTCGCTATCGCTATTCTGGCCTTCGGAGCTATTGTCCGTCATCATTTGTACCTTCCTGTACTTTTCTTTATTGATTTTTTGTTTTCTGTCAGTGGATTTATTTTGTCCAGATTGGCATACCCGTGCAATGTGTCCAATCTTACCACATTGCCTGCATGCTTTGCCCTTGAACCAGCAGTCCCTCTGGTTATGGGTGGATCTGCCGCAGCGATAACATCTTCCGAACTCCTGTGTCATTTTATGGGTGCCGAAGTCCTGTGTCTCTTGTTGTATCTCTGCAGCTCCTTTTGCTGCTGCTTCGTATGATACAGCCATACTGAAAGCTTTGTCCAATGTTAAATCTTTTTCAGAAAGCAGTCTTTTTTGTGTTCCTTCACTTAAGAGACCGCAAACAAATTTGTCTCGAAGATAATCCGATAGTCCTGCTCCGAATTGGCAGTACTTTGATAGCTTTCTTAATTCGGTTAGGTAATCAGCGTTACTTTCATTCTTGTGTTGATTTCTCTTGAAGAACTTGAATCGTTCCGCTATCAGCAGCGGTGTTGGGTTTAAATGCTCCTGCAGGGTATCAACAATTTCTTTAAAAGTCTTGTCCTTTGGTTTGGCTGGAGTGATTAAATTTCATAACAGCCCGTATGTCTTCGCGCCCATTAAGTTCAGAAGTACTGAAGCTTTTTTTTCATCTGTTATTCCATTTGCAGTGCAATAAACCTCTACTCTTTCCACGTATGTGGTCCAATCTTCTATTTCGCCATCAAAAGCCTCAATATTACCAGATTTAGGCATTTCAGAAAAGATATGGCGCTTCCCGCGCTTTTTTTTTCTCTCTCTGTAGCAACGATATGGCGCTTCCCGCGCTTTCCCGCCGCTGCTACCGATAACAACGCTGTTTTACTGTGGTTTCCGTTTATTCACTGTTGGAGACTCGTTCCCGACGGAGGTCTAAACGCTGACCTGCTTGCCGCGCCGGCCGTCTCTCGAGTGCACCCTCCCAGTCCGTTATTGCTTGCCTCCGATTTCGCTGCCTGTCTCAGCTGTAGAGCCCGCCGCTGGAGCTCCAGCCTGACGCCCAGGAAGGATTAGCGCAGTACCTGTCACCAGCTTGGCCAGCTGGTGAAACCACAGTTTCTCTTCCTTCCTTGAGTCTTCTGGACGCTGGAGGAATCGATGTCCTTGAGATGCTGCCGAATTGCAGGTAAGTCCGTTTCCACTTCGTTGCCACTGTAGTGTCCGTGTGTAGATAAAGACACTGAAGACAGGAGTTGGTTCATAGGTATTTACTAAGCAAGTCTGGGGGGGGGGGTTTCTAAAGGATATACACAATGCACAGGCTTATATAGCCCAAGTGGCAATTACCGGCATTACGCACACCTGGGGCTCTTAAAGGCACATACACCATAATTGCTCTTAAAGGCACATACACCACAGTTACATCCTCAAAAAACTGTAATAAATTTGTCACACATGATTTCCCTTTCATATAACCATGTTGACTCTGCCTAATCATATTATGATTTTCTAAATGCCCTGTTACCACTTTCTTAATAATGGATTCCAGCATTTTCCCAATGACTAATGTCAGGCTAACTGGCCTGTGGCTCCCTGTTTTCGCTCTCCCTCCTTTCTTGAATAGAGGGGTTACATTTGCTACCTTCCAATCTGCTGGGACCATTCTAGAATTTAGGGAATTTGGAAGATCACAACCAATGCATCCATTATTTCTGCAGCCACCTCTTTTAGAACCCTACGATGTAGGCCATCAGGTTCAGGGGATTTGTCAGCTTTTAGTCCCATTAGTTTCTCAAGTACTTTTTCTCTACTGATCTTAATTACTTTAAGTTTCTCGCTCTCATTAGCTCCTTAGTTCTCCACTATTTTTGGTATGCTTTTTGTGTGTTCTACTGTGAAGACAGATACAAAATATTTGTTTAAAGTCTCTGCCATTTCCTTATTCCCCATTATAATGTCTCCTGTCTAAGCCTCTAAGGGAGCAATGCTCACTTTTGCTACTCTCTTCCGTTTTACATACTTGTAGAAGCTCTTACAATCTGTTTTTATATTTCTTGCTAGTTTACTCTCATTCTATTTTCTCCCTTTTTATCAATTTTTTGGCCATACTTTTCTGGTTTCTAAAGCTCTCTTAATCCTCAGGCTTATTACTATTCTTCACAACATTATAAGCTTCTTCTTTTAATCTAATACTATCCTTAAATTCTTTAGTTAGCCACAGGTGGATCACTTTTCCTGTGGAGTTTTTATTTATCAATGGAATGTATATTCATTGAGAATTTTGCTTTTCTAACATTTTACTTTTTAATCTAAATTCACAATCTACTTTAGCCAACTCGCCCCTATATAATTGGCTTTATTTAAGTTTAAAACTCTAGTTTCAGATTTAAGCTATGCCACTCTCAAACTCATCATGAAATTCTATCATATTATGATCGCTTTTCCCCCAAAGGCTCCTTTACTGTGAGATTACTAATTAACCCTGTCTCAAGATCTATAATAGCCTGTTCCCTGGTTGGTTCCACAACATATTGTTCGAGGAATTGGTCTCGAATGCATTCCATGAACTCGTCCTCCACACTAACTTTGCCAATTTGATTTGCCCAGTCTAAATGAAGATTAAAGTCCCCCATGATTATTGCATTACCTTTGTTACAAGCTCCTATTATTTCTTGATTAACACTCTGTCCAATGGCATAGCTACTGTTAGGGGGCCTATCAGCTAATCCCACCAGTGTTTTCTGCCCCTTGTTATTTCTTGTTTTAACCCATACTGATTCTACTTCCTGATCTTCCGAGCCAAGATCCTTTCTCACTACTATGAAGTGGGTGTTGAAAGCATCTGCAGCTTGTCATGCAGAGTGTTTGGGGTGAGGAGAAGTCAGAAGAGACAAAGAGGATTAGGTATAAAGAAATCCTGTGTGGCGTCTTCTCCAACGTTGCCACTGGCACTCTGCCTCTTCCCAAGAACGCTCTCTTCAAGTAGGAGAGGGTGTGCAGATGGGCTCTTCCTCCTGTTACCTTGTAATGTGTGCGACCTTCTCCTGCAAGAAAGAGGGGAGTGTGTTAGTGGGAGTTTTGTATGGCGTTTGGAGAATGTGGATGTCATGATGCAATAGCTGAAATTCTGTGTGAGACGTAAGTGAGGGTTGTAATAGTGGTGAGTGTGTGAGCATGAGGAGAAAGAGGTTTAGTGTAGTGTGGTGCAGTGATTGCAGGACAGTGGAGGGTAGTGAGGGAGGGCTGTATTGTGAGTGCTGTCTTTGCTGTAAATAATGAGGTTGTAAGTGGTGCAGCTATGATCAGAAAGTATTTAGCAGTCTTACCTTAACATGCCTAGTTAAATCATTGAATTTTTTGCTGCATTGCAGACATGTCCTTGGTGCAATACTCCTGCCATTGTCATACTCAACAATCTCTTCCTACTGCCTTCTGAGTAGATGCCTGGAGGGCTTTCTGTCCCCAGGGGGAAAAGGATGTCCCTCCTCATCTCCAATGCCTGGACCATGGCCTTCAGTGTTGTATTCAAGAACCCAGATGCTCACTCGTTCCCTCATTCACTCATGTCTCTGCAGCCATAATGTACCTCTCCTTTAAGAGGTGCTGGCTGTCTTTAAGTAGCGATATCGCCCCCTCCCCCAATAGGTATGCAGCCAATGATTGCACAGAAAGCACAAGCTGCAGGCACAAATGATTGTAATTGGCAGGCAGCATGGATATTGTGTTCTGTCTACAACTGGTGCGGGCAGTTTGTGCCGCATGCCCGTTTCCGGGTGCGACCAGATTTCTAGGCTATTATATAAGAAAATGTATATGTGCTCATGATCCCAATGATGCACAATGATTCCTACAACTCCATCCCTAACTGTGACTCTGGAATTGATGGCCAGTGCTTCCTGTTCATGTGAAGTTATATGGTGAATGTGTGTACTTTCTCCCCCGGTGGCCTTTATTGAAACTTGGTCCAGAGAATACCCATTTGCTTTTCTGTGTTTCAGTCAGCTGCTCTGACAACACATCTATCTTTGCTGGCCCTGTGAGGTCATAAAACTTCTTACGACACTGGCAGAACAGGTTCCAGGGGTGAATGTCCTATTCCTGTTCCTGTGTACATAATGCTTCAACAGAGGGAAGGAAAATCTGCTAGCAAGTAACTGGCTTTCTCTGGATCAATCTCACTGACAGTTTAGAGTATGATATTGACAGAGCCCTGGCAGTGTTGCTTGCCCATCTCATGCAAGGAATAGTGAGATCGAAATCTTGGAAAAAATAATTTTAAAAATGGGAGTTTATACATATGTAATGGTACAGGATTGGATTTACTGATCTCTGACTGCAATAAAAAGATAGGAAAATGAAGGTCACAATTATTTGCCCATGACGAGGGAAAGTCATGCAAGTAGTTTTTTGTGTCCTGAACACTTTGTAGAGGTATTTAGATAGCAGCATTAATGGAGTTCAGGGAGTTGTCGCTAGCTACTTTTCTAGGCCGGAGATGATGTATGCTCCTGAAAGACTTCAAGATGGGAAGAGCTACAGCTTACCAAAAAATTTTATTCTCAAATTAGCCGATTAACTTTAAAAAAAAATAAGATATTATAATTAAGTGGAGTAGACTGTGGAACATTTTGATCCAGGTGTGGATCTCATAAAAATCAAAAATACATAATGAAGAGGTTACAGTTTGGTTACCTTTGGGTTGACTTCTGTGATAATTGCACTATACATTGAGGTAGGGGCTCAGCACCTGCCCAAGTGGCACATACCTGATCCCGATGAATCGTCCAAGCCAGACCTAATTATACATTCAAAGTGTGTCATTCACCGTTTACAGGTGTTGCGCTAATTTGGGGTCAGGATATATAGTGCTGCAGCACCTAATTAAATGGCATTATTATTGCAGCAAATATTATTTTGGAAATATTTCTTTACCTGTGTTTAAAGTCTTCAGACTCACACTGGAGCAATGACAACCCTAGATTTTCAGATGCAGCAACAGAAATGCTGCTGCAAGGAGTGAAGTAAAGGAAGTTTTGGCACTCCAGGGCACTGTCTTCACAGGACAGTAGTTAATTGTGCCTAACAGGAGGTGGCACTATCTGTCAATGTGGTGTGCACCAAAATTGAAACAAGTTTTTGGACTTGAAGAAAATAACCAAGGTAAGCTGAGCCACCACTACCTTATACCAAGTAGATGACAAAGTATGTATATTATCAAGAGTTCCCTCACACCTTGTTATTATGTATTAACAGCTATCCTTTGCAAAACACATGGGGCTAGATTTTCAGTATAGGCAGTTTTGGGGCGCTAACCTTAGCGCCCGCCCGAAGTTAGCGCCCGCCCCAAAGTAGCGCCCCGTTGCCGGGAATTCAGTGGCTTCGCCCTAAGAGGTTGGTGGAGCGCTAAAAGAGGCGTTCCACTACTCTCTTTAGGCGCTAAGCCGGCGGTCCAGAGGGATAGCGCCCAGGCGGGGCGCAGCACGGGTGCGGTCATTTTTGCACTGACAGCAGACCCCGTGGTGCCGACCAGCTCTTAAAGGGGGAAGGGACGAATTGGTCTGCTGCCACGCCCTGCACACTGCAGCCTTGCAAAGAGGCCTCAACACTACTGCTCAGCCCCAGGGAGTCATGGCAACGCCAGAGAAGGCCCGTCAGCGTGCCCTGCGCTTCTCAGAGGGTGATCTGGACATAATGGTCACAGCTCTGGAGGTGAGGCGCAAGATCTTGTTTCCAGAGAGTGGGAGGAATCCAACCCACCACGACTACACCAAAGCCTGGAAGCAGATCGCCCAGAGGGTGACGTTCACCGGCGAGGCCCCCAGGACCCACACACAATGCCGTAAGAAATACAACGATCTGACCAGGATTGTGAGGGTGAGTAGCCTTTCCAGTCTCCTCCTCATTCTTGCATGTACACCTGACATGATGGGCAAAGGGACCTGAAAGTCCTTTTGGCCAGCCCTCAGCCAGCAGCATTGGGACAGTCATGAGCATCAAATGGCCATTCGGCACTCTACACTTTGGCCAAGCTATTCCACCATGGGAGGCAGTGGACAGTACATCAGGGCTTCACTCTGTCCAAGCTATTCCACCATGGGAGGCAGTGCACACTACATCAGGGCTTCACTCTGTCCAAGCTATTCCACCATGGGAGGCAGTGCACACTACATCAGGGCTTCACTCTGTCCAAGCTATTCCACCATGGGAGGCAGTGCACACTACATCAGGGCTTCACTGCGCACTTACAGCCCGTCCTTTCTCTTGCAGGCTAAAGTAGCGTTTAATCGCCAGGCCCATGCCAGGGGTGGCCGCGCCAAGCTGCAGAAGCTCACTCGGCTGGAGGAGCACGTGTGTGTGCTCATGGGAGCCCGTGTGATTGTCCCCACAGCGTGCGGTGTATCCGACCCTCCACTGCCCGGCAATGGTAAGGACCTCGCCTTTTGGCCCTCTCGCGTCGCACTGGCCCATCCGAGCTACCTCCTTTGCCACTGTCCCACCAATGCGCTGAATCCCACCAGTCCTAACTCCCTCGCTGACGCCGTCTCCTCACTCTGAAGCTACTCTTGTGCATTCCTGCTTTCAGCTGGTGACGACCAGGACCCTGAGGCTGCCAGTGACAGCACCTCCAACCAGGAGGAGGAGGAGGAGCAAGCCGGACCTTCGGGGGAACAGTCACGTCCCGCAGGAGAGGAGGAAATGCTCGACACCTCCTCACTGGACGAGTGCCTGGAGGAACTGTCGCAGGGCAATGCAGCTTCTGGGACCAGTGGCGTCCAGCCACCCAGCAGCCGTGCGCGTGGCCCGCGGCCTTCCCCCCAAAGGGGGGAAGGATCAGAGGGGAGTGCTGCTGCTCGGCACACTCGCCGTCACCAACGCGGCAAGGGTCCCCTAGTTCGGCCCCCTCCTCCCCAGCGGGAGAGTCGCGACTCCAGTCCGGACACCTTCACTTCGGAGGAGGTGCGGAAGCTCGATCAGATGGCCGACGACTCGGACCGGCGCCACACGGAGCTCATGAGCGTGGTGGGGCGCATGCCTGAGGCCATCGAGTCGCTGGCGACCAGTGTGCGCGAGTTCGGGGCAGCAACTGCCGCGACTGGCCGCATGCTAACTGATGCCGTCAAGACCCTGGCGGATGTGATGCGCACGCACACCAGGACCACAGGGCCACTCACTGCTGCCACACGCGCTGTCTCAGGCAGGCATCGCCAGGGCAGGCGCCGCGCTGGACCATCCCAGCAAGCCGGCCGACGGCTGATTGCTGCGGATCCTGCAGTGCGGGCCCGGCCGAGTGCCACCACGCCACAGCACCAGCCAGCGCATCCCAGACGCCAGCTGGCCCACATTGCGCCATCCGTCGCCGCCATTCCCCCTCTGGGGCGTCAAGGGCAAGCGGCTGCAGCTGATGGTGGCCAGGCTCAGGTGCGCCACTCAGGAGACGGCCCCTCGAGGCCCAAACGCCGTGTAGGCCGCCCCCCAGTGGCATCTGGCGGAAGGGCATCTGAGCCTCAGGCGCCTTCCCCCAGCCTCGCAGCAGCCACTGGGCAGAGCTTGCGAAGGAGCAGCAGGCAGGGCAGGGGAGGCAAAATGCTGGCCAAGGTCTCGCCCTCGCGGGCCACTCAGTAGAGGGTGTGGCCAGCTTTCCTTTAATATGGCGGTGGCCATCTTTATTTTGCCCATGGTTGTGCTTTTGGAGGGCTTTTTTTTGCGTTAGGCCGACGTTGAGGCCCGGTTTCAATAAAGGTGGAGTGGCTCCTCCCCAGTTTGTGGGAGTGAGTCGTTTGTTGGGCTTTTTGTGGGGCCCGTTTATTGTTTTTGGGGATTCATGTGGGAAGGGCTTTTCATTTTTGTTTAATAAAAAATTATCTTTATTCATGCAGTCTCCATGGTTGTTCTTCTTAGTGTGTGTTGGCTTCGCCGGCTGAGGGCTTGCGGAGCGGCTGCATTCATCTTCCCTCATGGCCCCTGGCCATTCCCTGACAGGGGGCTTAGAAGTACCGTGTAATAAGGTGGCGTCGTGCGGCCCTTGGCCCTGGTCGCTCCCTCCTGGGAATGTACTCCTGCTCCTCCTCCTCCTCCTCCTCCTCCTCCTCATGCTCCTCCTGCTCCTCCTCCTGAGGTGCTGGTCCAACGTCAGGTGGCAGTGCCTGAGTCCTGCGGATAGCCAGGTTGTGTAGCATGCAGCAAACCACCACAAATTGGGAGACCCGGTCCGGCGAATACTGGAGAGCTCCTCCGGAGCGATCAAGGCAGCGGAACCGCTGCTTGAGGACCCCAATAGTTAGCTCGATGATGTTGCGGCTGGTTTGATGGCTCTCGTTGTAGGCCTCTTCAGCAGCGGTCCTGGGCGCGCGGAGCGGGGTCATGAGCCAGGTGCACAAAGGATAGCCTTTGTCCCCGAGTAGCCATCCTCTTGGGGGAGGCTGTGCCTGGAACATGTCATGCACAGTACTCTGCCGCAGGATAAAGGCATCGTGGCTGCTGCCTGGGAAGCTGGCATTGACTGCCATGATGCGCTGCTTGTGGTCACAGACCAGCTGCACATTCAGAGAATGGTAGCCCTTCCTGTTGCGATACTGCTCGCCATGCTCCAGAGGGGCCCGCAAAGCCACATGCGTACAGTCAATGGCGCCCTGCACCAAGGGGAATTCCCCGAGTCTGGAAAATCCCAATGCGCGCTGATGCTGGCTCTCCAGGGCCATGGGGAAGGAAATGAATTGGCTTCTCCTTCTGAACAGTGCTTCGGTCACCTGGCGGATGCAGCGATGCGCGCCGTACTGGGAGATGTTTGCTATGTCCCCAGCAGCGTATTGGAAGGAGCCGGTGGCATAGAAGTTCAATGTCACCGTCACCTTCACTTCCACCGACAGAGACGTCCTGCACCTGAGCTTTGGCCGCAGATCTCGGCGAAGCAGGTGGCAGATCTCTGCAATCACCCCCTTTCGGAATCGGAGCCTTTTAACACATCGCGCGGCACTCATGTTTAGGTAGGAGCGCTGCTGGCGGTATAGCCTGACTGGGTAAGGCCTACGTGGCCGACGCCTGTAGCCCCCTCTGCCTCTAGCCAGGGCTGCCCCTCTCACAATGCGTCTGCGAGCCCTACGGACATGGAGCTGCAGCTCCGCGTTGGCACCCCATGCAACCCCCATCAAATCCTGGCAAACACTCTAATTTCCAAATGGCCACTTGCAGCGCTGTTGCCTGAGTCCAAAAATACCTGGCTCTTGCTGCTTGAAACCAGTTAGCTATCCTCCTTGTTGTGTCTCCAGAAATGCGTTGCACAAGACTGTTTTCTGAAAAAAGGATGGCCTTTATACTGGAGAGGACGTTCCCTTTAATTAGCGCCCCCCGGGGCCCGCGCTGGTTGTGTTGCGTTCCTTTTTCCAAACGCTCCGGCCGCCCGCCGCACAATGGGGCGGTCCGACTGAAGTTTGCAATCGGGGCGGCCAAAGGGCGTTGCACGAGGATGTGACGTCATTTTCTGCGCGCGCATCCGGGCGGGCGCTAAACTTTGCGCCGGCGCTAACGGGCAACTTAATTTGGGGCGGGGCGCAAACTGCGCTGCGCCCGGGCGCTACACGCATAGCGCCCGGAAATCACTTCTCTTAAGGCGCTAACTGCTGGCGCAAGCAACTGAAAATCTAGCCCTTGGACTGTATACAGCACTTTGAATGCGAAGCAATGATGCCACAAATTACACTTGCAACTTATCATTGAAACTGTTGACTAAGGACTTAAAAGGGTTGCATGCAAAAAATCTTTATGACAAAATCTAGCTATATCATGGGCTTCAGCATGGCCACTTGGGTATAATTATAGGTCCAATTGAGGGGAGAAAGCAACAATGATTGCAGCACCCCCTTACTTCTAGATTGGTCACCCAATTTAAACACATTCCCTATGTATTTATGAGGCAGAAAGTACTATAGCAACAGGTGGGCAAGGAATAAGGGCCTAGAAATTCAGTTGTTAGTGCCAGCCGCTAGTGCCTTAGGAGGAGGAGAAGTGGGGCGCTAAGCGGCTAGCGCCCGGGCGCGGCGCGATCTGCGCCTCTCGCGAACTTCACTTAAGATTTAGCGGTGGTGCAAAACCGCAGCGCCCGCTCAGCTGCGCGCGCAGATCCTGACGTCATTTCATGGTGCAACGCCCTTGGTGCGCCCTGATCCAGAACTTCAGTGGCGCCGCCCTTATGTGCGCCTGGCGCCCCCAGCGACTGGTAGAGGGGAATGGTTCCCAGTCGCTGCGGGGCGCGGGGGGCGCTAATTAAAGGGGACTCCTCCTGCAGTATAAGTGGCAGCCATTTTGCTCCACTCCTTCTTTGTGAGAGACGGGTATTTGGAGAGAGACAAAGTGAGAGAGCTTTCTGGTTTGACTCAACGCTCGCACAGGTACTTGTGGCTTCAGGCCAGAGCTTTGCACTTGGATTTAACTTTCAGTGCCATAGCCTTGATTCGAAACATATAATGGGGCCTGCAATGGGTGGAAACGTTGGGCTTCTCCATTGCATTCAAAGGGCTCAGAGACACCGTGAGAGAGTGCCAGTCATGGCCAGATGGAGAAGGGCCAACAGGCGTCGGCACAGGAGGCCTTACCTACCCAGGGTATACCGCCAGCAGTTCTCATATCTGAACATGTCTGAGGAGCAGTGTGTTCGGAGGCTGCGATTCAGAAGGGAGGTGGTCGATGAGATCTGCCACCTGCTTTGCAGAGATCTGCAGCCACAGCTGAGGTGCAGGACGTCTCTGTCGGTGGCAGCGAAGGTGACGGTGGCTCTGAACTTCTATGCCACTGGCTCCTTCCAATCCGCTACTGGGGACATTGCCAACATCTCCCAGTTCGCGGTACATTGCTGCATCCGCCAGGTGACCAATGCCCTTTTCAGAAGGAGACGTCAGTTCATCTCCTTCCCCATGACCCTGGACAAGCAGCAAGAGCGTGCAATGGGATTTGCAGCATTAGCGGGCTTCCCCATGGTGCAGGGCGCCATTGACCACGCATGTGGCTTTGCGGGCACCTCTAGAGAATGCCGAGGATTACCGCAACCGGAAGGGCTACCATTCGCTCAACGTGCAGTTGGTGTGTGACCACAGGCAGCTCATACTAGCTGTCAATGCCTGCTTTCCAGGCAGCAGCCACGATGCCTTCATCCTGCGCTAGACTTCTGTGGCAGACATTTTCGAAGCCCAGCCTCACCCACGAGGATGGCTTCTCGGGGACAAAGGCTATCCTTTGTGCACCTGGCTGATGACCCCGCTCCGTGCGCCCAGCACCCCTGCTGAAGAGCGATACAATGACAGCCATCAAGCAACCAGGAACATCATTGAGCACACAATCGGCGTGCTCAAGCAACGGTTCCGCTGTCTGGATCGTTCCGGGGGAGCCCTATAGTACTCGCCTGAGCGAGTCTCCCACTTCGTTGTAGTGTGCTGCATGCTGCACAACCTGGCTATCCGCTGGACTCAGCCACTGCCAGCAGACATTGGAGGACCACCAGAGGAGGAGGAGGAGGAGGAGGAGGAGCACCAGCACGGGACAAAGGCACAAAGTGCAAGGGCCGTCCGTCGGCGGCTTATTGCAACTCGGTTCTAGGCTCCCTCTCAGGGAATGGCTTGTGCCAATGAAAGAAGATGAATGTAGCCGCTCCGCAAGCCCTCAGCCGGTCAAGGCAACAAAAACTTCCAAAAGCAAACATGGACAGTGCGATTAAAGAAATTTTTTTACTGCGGAAACTCTGTGCCCTTCCCGCATGACAAACTATTTCAGAGAAACCCCCAAAAACAGTCAGAGACATAACTGGCTCTCCCAACCTTCAGAAAATGCAAAAAGCAGTTAAACAAAAATGACCATGATCCTCAGCCTTTACAAAAAACAAACACCATAGTCTCGGCCTTCATATATAAAAGAACACAACAGTCTCGCCCTTCATATATAAAAGAACACAACAGTCTCGGCCTTCATATATAAAAGAACACAACAGTCTCGGCCTTCATATATAAAAGAACCCTCTCGGCCTCATATATAAAAAAATCATTTGGCCACACCTTCAACTTTTTCCCCTGCGAGGGTGATCCGTCTCGCTTCCGCGAGTGGTCCCTTCCCACCCTGCAGCTCCTCCTCAATGGGACCCCAGTGGCTGCAGCAAGGCTGGGGGAAGGCTGCTGAGGGTCAGATGGTGAGGCGGCAGATGCCCTTGGGGGGCGGCCTGGACCAGCTCTGGGCCTGGAGGGGCCGGCTGCTGACTGCTCCAACTCTGCTTGGGCGGCAGCAGTCTGTCCTACGGGTGGTGGCAGCTGCAGTGGAGGAGTGACAGTGTTGGCTGCAGGAATGCTGCCAACCTGACAGAGCACAGGCACTCCCTGGTCGGCTGAAACACTGGCATTCGCACGTGCCAGCACTGCAGCATGCGCAGCAATCTGCTGAAGCACAGACTGCTGGGCTGCTGCGGCGCGGCGAGTGCCCCGGCGATGCCTGGCCGATCCAGCGAGGGTGGTAGCAGTTAGTGCCCGTGTGGCCCTGGTCTGTGTCCGCATGACACTAGCCAGTGAATGCATGGCACGACTGAGCACTTAGCTGGAAGCCGCCTGTGATGCAGCGAAGTCCTGCTGACTCCTAGCCTGTGCTGCCGCGAAGTCCTGCAGACTCCTGGCCTGTGCTGCACTGAATTCTTGCAGACTCCTGGCCTGTGCTGCCCCGAATTCCTGTACACTCCTTGCCAGTGACTCTATGGAGTCAGGCATCCTTGCCACTGCAGCCATGAGCTCAGTGTGCCTGCGCTCAGCCTGGGTGCCCATTTCCGCAAGGAGCCGCACATCCTCTGCGCTCACCGTAGCAGGACTGGAGGCCGCACTCACCCTCCGGGGAGAAGGCCGCCAAGCTTCCCCACCCCTCCCGCGTTGCTGCAGCCCGCTGGGCCCCGGAGCTTCACTCTCCTCCGACCCTTCCCCCCTGCTCCCCTCCAGGGAAGACGTGCCCCCATCATGGCCATGGGCTGCCTCGGCTGAGGGTGTCACTGATGGGCTAGCTTCCTCTTCCTCCTCCTCGATTTCTGATTCTGACACAGTGCCAGCTTGAGGGCCCGCCTCCTCACCTGGCGATTCACCATCTGAAAGCAGGGAGGCACAAAAGTTGCTTTAGAGTGAGGACAGGGCGGCAGCGAGGGAGGCATGAGTGCTGCTATGCACTGCATTGGTTCGATAGTGGCAAAGGATGCTGGTGTGAGGCGCAGGTGGAAAGAGAGAGGTCAAAAAGGTGATGCCCTTACCATTGGGGCCCAGAACAGGGTCGGCATCTCCACTGGCGACGGGGCCAATCAGCCGGCCTGACATAATGTGCTCCACACGCTGCTCCAGGTCGCTGAGCTGTTTGAGGTCAGGACGGCCTCCCCGGGTCTGTCGCTGCTGCCTTTGGTTGTGCGCCAGCTTGCCCTGCAAGAGAAAGGACGGCCTCTAAGTACAGTGTCAAGCCCTGATCTTGCCTGCACTGCCTCCCATGGTGGAATAGCCCTGACAGTGTGAAGCCCTAATCTTGCCTGCACTGCCTCCCATGGTGGAATAGCCCTGACAGTGTGAAGCCCTGATCTTGCCTGCACTGCCTCCCATGGTGGAATAGCCCTGACAGTTTGAAGCCCTGATCTTGCCTGCACTGCCTTCCATGGTGGAATATGTTAGATCCGTGTGTTAATGGAGACACGGAATGCAGGAGTTGATTTAACAAGTGTTTACTGAACAAAGTCTGGAGGTGAACTAACAACACAAGACGCTACACAGGCTTATATACCCGAGTGGTCACTACTGGTACTACAGTATACAGGGGCTTCAAAAACATAGTTCCTCTTAAAGGTACATACACTACAATTCCTCCCCTTTTAGATAAATAGTACATAACATTTTAAGTAATCATTAAATAACATTTTTACAAGAACAATAATATACACATTTGCTGAAGTTAATCAATTACAAATTCAGTCTCTCTGGAGGCTTCCTTACTCGGTCCGGATAACGCCTCGGTGGTGTAATAGGTTCTTTTGGCAAGGTCGATTCGGCTTCAATGCTAGTGTCGGGTTTATCTGGTTCCAGTATCACCGGATCGGAGGTAGATACTATGGGTATCTCTGCTTCATCACTAGGCGTATAGAGTTGTGGTGTAGGTTGTCCTTTTTCGGATGACTCTATGATCTGGTCAGCATGGCGCCTTATTATGCTTTCTCCAATGTCCACGGTATACATCAGCGGTCCTAGTCGTGTGCAAATAGTTCCAGGCTGCCATTTCTCGGTACGGTAGTCCCGGGCCAAAACTGGTTGACCTATCTGGAAGGTTCTAGTTGGCCTTTCATTCTTGCTTTGAAATTGCCGGTTCTCTACGTCCCTTCTGACGTTTGGCTTGAGCAAATCCAGCCGGCATCTTAGTCTTCTATTGAAAAACATCATGGCGGGGATTTGGTTTGTAACCACATGTGTTGCATTCCTGTACGCAAACAAGAAGTTATCTCCCTTATGTTGTAGATTTATGTCTTCATTACCCATGGCCTTTATGGCCTTCATGAAGGTCTGGACAAACCTTTCAGCCAATCCATTGGTGGCGGGATGGTATGGGGCGGACGTGTAGTGCTTAACCCCATTGTTTTTTAAGAACTTCCTGAATTCTTCGGATACAAATTGCGGTCCATTATCAGAACAGATCTGTTCAGGCAGCCCATTCCTGGCGAATATGGTCCTTAATACTGTGATGGTTTTTTCCATGGTGGTGGAGGACATCTTTATTACCTCCGGCCACTTGGAGTGTGCATCCACCGCGATTAAGAACATTGAGTCCATAAATGGACCAGCAAAGTCGATATGTACCCTTTGCCATGGAGATGAGGGCTACTCCCATGGATGTAGAGGGGCTTGTGGTGGGGCGTTTTGGACCTTCTGGCATCCTAGACAGCTCTTGGTCATTTCTTCGATGTCTCCATCGATACCTGGCCACCACACAAATGCTCTGGCTAAGTTCTTCATTTTCACTCCACCCAGATGCCCCTCGTGAAGCTCCTTTAGCACTCTATCCTTGAGTTTGGGTGGAATCACCACTCTGGATCCACACATCAAGGTTCCTCGGCACACTGACAGCTGTTCTCTTCTTTGCGAGAATGCTGGCAACAGTGGTTCGCCATGTGCTGGCCATCCCTTCACCGTTAAATCGTAGGCTCGTGAGAGAGTCGGGTCATTTCGCGTTTCCTTTTCAATGGTAGAATTTGTCACCAGTAGACATTCCACTATGGTCGAGTGGAATATCTCCATTGGGTCCACTGTAGGCGCCTCTTCCACCGTTGACAACGGTAGGCATGATAACCCGTCAGCATTCCCATGCTGTTTTGTTCCTTTGTACTCTATGTCATATTGGTGTGCCCCTAGGAAAAGGGACCACCTCTGTAGCCTTTGCGCTGTCATAATGGGAACGCCCTTTTTAGGGTTGAATATGGAGACGAGGGGTTGATGGTCAGTCAACAAGGTAAACTTTTGTCCGTGTAGGTAATGGTTGAATTTCTTCACCCCCCACACCAGGCTGAGTGCCTCCCTGTCGATCTGGGCATAGTTACGCTCAGCTGAGTTCAATGAGCGTGACGCAAAAGCTATCGGCCGCTCCGAGCCATCAGGGAATCTATGCGATAATACCGCTCCCACGCCGTAAGGGGATGCATCGCACACCAGTCTGATTGGCAGTGATGGGTTGTAATGAGCCAACACTTCCCTGGACATGATCAAGCCTTTGCATTTATGGAAGGCACGTTTACAGTCTTCGCTCCATTTCCAAACTACTCCCGTTTGTAGCAGTGCGTTAAGCGGGTGCAGAACCGTCGACAAGTTTGGTAAAAATTTATGATAGTAATTTACTAATCCCATCCTCATCGCCACTGTTAGATCAGTGTGTTAATGGAGCCCTGACAGTGTGAAGCCCTGGTCTTGCCTGCACTGCCTCCCATGGTGGAATAGCCCTGACAGTGTGAAGCCCTGATCTTGCCTGCACTGCCTCCCATGGTGGAATAGCCCTGACAGTGTGTGAAGTCCTGAATGTGCAAGTGATTTTCATGACAGTCTCATAGCTGCTGGGTGAGGGCTGGGCATTAGGGCTTTCAGGTCCCTTTGGCCATAAAGTGAGGTGCACATGCAGGGATGAGGAGGATACTGGAAAGGGTACTCACCCTGACAACCCGAGTGAGGTCGTTGAATTTTTTTCTGCATTGGACAGGAGTCCTGCCAACCACGCTGTTGGAGGTCACCCTGTTTGACACCTCCCTCCAGGCTTTTCGATAATCGTTGGGCAGCGGCCTCCTGCCACCTTCAGGGAAGAGGACGAGGTGCCTGCGCTCCACTGCGCCAACCAGTACCTTCTGGTCACCCTCGCTGAAGCGGTGCGCTCTCTCCCTGGTCTTCTCCATTGCCCTGGGCGTTGAAATGTTCAAGCAGCACTGGTCAGGCCTTGCTTCAGGGCTGCAGTCTGCAGGGCGTGGCAGCCAAACAAATCCACCCTCCCCCTTTAAGAGCTGACCGGCGCCAGCGTGACTGCCTTCAATCAGCAACTCGCCGCACCTGCGCTGCACCTGCCCTCAGTGGTAGCGCCCCGGATCGCCGGCTTATCACCTTATTATAGTCGTGCATCGCCTGCTTTAGCGCAGCAGCAACCTCTTGGGGCGATGCAACTGAATATCGGCGAAGGTGGCGCTAAGTTGCGCCGGGCGCAAAATTTAGCGAACGCCCGGCTGTAGCGCCCCAAACATGGCTATACTGAATTTCTAGGCCAAGGAGTGCAGTAGCTCTTACAAAACTGCTGGTTATTTTGAATGTAACTAGACTGTTCTGATATAAAGAGCCTGCAAAGAACTCAAGGATAGAGAAACCCTGAATGCCATACCCATTTGGACAATTTTGGTTGCAGAAATCAAAATTCAAAAAATTCACTACTTCTTGAAAAAGCAGAACATGGCTTTAACACCCATGTTACATGGGTGGGATAAATGCACTCCACAAATCAGTAGTTAGCAGTGTGAAATTACAGGTCAGTTGATTTGCAAGAGATCACATTTGTTAATTAAGCTATCATGCCATTTATGTGAGAGCACTGTGTGCTCCCATTGGAGATCCCCAGGTAATTAAGTGATGCACAACTGGATTTTGTCAGATGCTGGCAAAATATGGCTCATGCCATCAATGATCCCTATGGTTTGCAAATGATCCTGCCAGATAGAAAATCTAACCCAATACCCCTATCCCATTCATTCAGCAGCAATATTGTTGTACTGTACATCCTTAAATCCTGTCCAATGAAAACAAAACAGTTAATACTCACTTTTTTATAGTATATGTGAAATTGTTCTGAAGAATTGATGGATCAAGTATTCCTTTGCTACATGCAGTCACTCTTCTATTTTTCAAAATCAAAACAGAAACAAAATTACAAAGTACATATTTTGATGCAAAATACATTCATGTTAACTAAAACTTTACTAACACAAATAAGATAAAGCAACATCAGGGTATATATTCTGGCCCCATATTGGGCTGGACACTGGGAGCATGACAACGTGGAATGGGTGTTGGGAGATTTAGCAGCCATTAGCCCTAAAGAGCTGGCAACTTAAAGATACGCTTCTGCATATTGGGGAAAATATTGTTTCTGGCTTTCCAAAGGTTGCAAATATTTTAGATGCATTTTTCAGCTGTTCCAAAGGCTGTATCAGTGGAAAAAAATGACTGGCAAAAACCAAGGAAAGACAAAACATAAGTCGAGGTGGAAAACTGATTTAGAGGGCAAGTGATGGAGTGGTGCAACATCCAAACCCCACTAGCTTCTCTTCCCGGTTCCACACCATTATCTCTGGAGTCCCCCAAGGATCTATCCTTGGTCTCCTCCTATTTCTTATCCACATGCTGCCACTCGGCAATATCATCCAAAAACACATCAGGTCCCACATGCATGCTGACGACACCCAGCTCTACCTCACCACCATCTCTCTCAACCCCTCCACTGCCTCTGATTTGTCATACTGCTTGTCTGACATCCAGTATTGGATGAGCAAAAATTTCCTCTAATTAAATATTGGGAAGACCAAAGCCATTGTCCTTGGTCCCCGCTACAAACTCCATTCCTTACCACCGACTCAATCCCTCTCGCTTGTCACTGTCTGAGGCTGAACCAGACTGTTCACAACCTTGACGTCCTATTTTACCTGAGCTGAACTACCAACCCCATATCCACTCCATCACTAAGGCTACCTACTTCCACCTCCGTAACATCGCCCGTTTCTGCCCCCGCCTCAACTCATCTGCTGCTGAAACCCTCATCCATACCTCTGTTACCTGTAGATTCGACTATTCCAATGCTCCCCTAGCCAGCCTCCCACCTTGCACCCTCCATAAACTTGAGCTCATCCAAAACTCTGCTGCACGTATCCTAAGTTGTACTAATTCCCTTTCACTCATCACCACAGCGCTCGCTGACCTACATTGGCTCCCGGTCTGGCAAAGCCTCAATTTAAAAATTCTGATCTTTGTTTTCAAATCCTTCCATGGCCTTGCCCCTCCCTCTCTCTGTAACCTCTTCCAGCCCTACTGTTAAGTCTGTGTGTTCCAGTTGTATTAAGATTAATTACTGACACAGACTACAAGAATAAAGTTCAACAGGTCTTTACTAGTTGGAGGGCAGGACTATACTAAATACAATATCACTACACAGTACTTATATACCGGTGGTCACCACCGGTATTACGTATACAGCAGCCAGAGAAAGTAGTACCTCTCTTAAGGTGGAACAGGCTTAAGTTCTCTTAAGGTGGAACAGGTTACATACACCACAATCCTCCCTTTTTAGCTTAACAGTCATATCCCCATTTAACATAACATAATAACATATATACATATATAACTTCAGGTATAAACAGTTCAAAGGTTCAGTCTCTCAGGAGGCCTTCTGATTCGGTTTGGATAACGCCTTTCAGTGGTCTCTGATTCTTGTTGCTGAGGTGACTCTTCTTGTTGGTTTCCTATGTATTGGACGTCATCATCAGGTACAGTCCCTGCCGAGGTAGATGCTTCAGGTTCATTAACGTCTTCCACAGTTGTCTCTGTCGCAACCATGGGTTCGACCCTTGCTCTTGATTCTACCAGTTATAGATACATAGATACATAGAAGATAGGAGCAGGAGTAGGCCATTCGGCCCTTCGTGCCTGCTCCGCCATTTAATGAGATCATGGCTGATCCTTTAATTCAGTATCCCGTCCCCGCCTTCTCTCCGTAACCCTTAACCCCTTTTGCCCGTAGAAATATATCTAATTCCCTCTTAAATATATTTAATGAGCTGGCGTACACTGCCCTCTGTGGCAATGAGTTCCACAGGTTCACCACTCTCTGAGTGAAGAAATTCCCCCTCATCTCTGTCCTAAATGGTTTAGCCCTTATCCTTAAATTATGTCCTCTAGTTCTGTTTTCACCCGCCAAGGGAAACATTCCTTCTGCATCCAGTCTGTCTAGACCTGTCAGAATTTTATACACTTCTATGAGGTCCCCTCTCAATCTTCTAAACTCCAGTGTGTACATCCCTAAACTACATAGTCTCTCCTCATAGGTCATTCCCGCCATTCCTGGTATCAGCCTGGTGAATCGCCGCTGCACCCCCTCCATGGCAAGAACATCCTTCCTCAGATGAGGCGACCAAAACTGTACACAGTACTCGAGGTGTGGTCTCACCAGTGCCCTGTACAGCTGCAGCAAGGTATCCCTGTTCCTGTATTCTAACCCTTTTGCTATGAAGGCCAGCATACCGTTTGCCTTCTTGACCGCCTGTTGCACCTGCATGCTCGCCTTCAGTGACTGGTGTACAAGAACACCCAGGTCTCTCTGTACTTCCCCCTCTCCCAATCTATTGCCATTTAAATAATAATTTGCCCTCCCGTTCCTGCACCCAAGGTGGATAACTTCGCACTTGTCCACATTATAGTGCATCTGCCATTTATCCGCCCAATCGCCCAGTCTGTCCAAATCGCTCTGGAGCTTCCTGGTCTCTTCCTCTGAGCCCACCCCACCTCCTAGTTTAGTGTCGTCTGCAAATTTGGAAATGCTGCATCCGACTCCCTGATCCAGGTCATTAATGTAAATTGTGAACAGCTGGGGGCCCAGGACAGATCCCTGTGGTACCCCACTTGTTACTGCCTGCCATTCAGAAAATGAGCCGTTTATTCCAACTCTCTGTTTTCTATCTGACAGCCAGTTCCCTATCCACGCCAAAACTTTCCCCTTTATCCCATGAGCCTCAATTTTCCATGCTAATCTTTTATGTGGGACCTTATCGAAGGCCTTTTGGAAGTCCAGGTACACCACATCTACTGGCTCTCCCCCATCTATTCTACCAGTTACTCCCTCAAAAAATTCCAATAGATTAGTCAAGCACGATTTACCCTTTGTAAATCCATGTTGACTCTGTCCTATCCTGTCCCCATTTGCTAAGTGCTCCGCTATTTCATCCTTAATGATGGACTCCAGCATTTTGCCCACAACTGATGTAAGGCTTACAGGTCTGTAATTACCTGCTTTTTCCCTACCCCCCTTTTTGAATAGTGGGGTAACGTTAGCTACCCTCCAATCCATCGGCACTGTTCCCGAGTCTAATGAATTCTGAAAAATCATCCTTAGTGCATCCGCTATCTCTAGGGCCACCTCCTTCAGTACCCTAGGATGCATGTTATCAGGCCCTGGGGATTTGTCCACCTTCAATCCCTTTAGCTTCCTTAACACCATATCCTTAGAGATATTGATTTGCGTCAGTTCCTCCTTTGCCAATGTCCCTATTTTTCCCGATATCCCAGGGAGGTTTTTTGTGTCTTCCTTCGTAAAGACTGACCCAAAGTATGCATTTAGTTGATCTGCCATTTCCTTATTTCCCATTATATATTCCCCCGTATCTGACTGCAATGGACCAACTTTGGTTTTCACCAGTCTTTTCCTTTTGATATATTTATAAAAGCTTTTGGAGTTAGTTTTTATATTTTCCGCCAGCTTGTTTTCGTAAGCTATTTTGCCCCTCTTGATCATGCCCTTTGCCCTCCTTTGCTCTATCTTAAACTGTTCCCAATCTTCCGCTCTGGCGCTTTTTTTGGCTATTTTATACGCCCTATCTTTGGATTTTATGCTGTCTCTAATTTCCCCTGTTATCCACGGTTGAGTCACCTTTTTAGATTTCCTTTTATGCCAGATTGGTATAAACAATTTTTGCAATTTTGTCATTCTATCTTTAAATGTTTGCCATTGTTTATCTACCTCCAGTCCTCTCAGGAACGTTGTCCAATCAGACCTACTCAGTTCCCGTCTCATGGCATCATAATTCCCCTTGTTTAAATTCAGGACCTTAGTCTCTGAGTCAATTTCTTCGCTCTCCATTTCGAGTGAGAAATCGATCATGTTATGATCGCTCTGACCCAAGGGTCCCCGTACAACAAGATTACTGATTAGTCCCTTCTCATTGCACAGTACCCAGTCCAATATAGCCTGTTCCCGAGTTGGTTCCTCGACATATTGATCCAGATAACCATCCCTTAAACACTCAAGGAATTCCTCCTCCTCATTATTTTTACTGATTAGGCTAGTCCAATCTATATGTAAGTTAAAGTCACCTATGATGACAGCTGTGCTCTTATTGCACGCTTCTCTAATTTCCCTCGTGATGCCCTCCCTAACCTCTATTTTACTATTTGGAGGCCTATATACCACTCCTATTAATGTTTTTCGCCCCTCGCTATTTCTTAGCTCCACCCATATAGATTCTGTATTAACTGAGTTAATATCCTTCCTTTCAATTGCATTTATCCCCTCTTTTACTAGCAATGCTACCCCTCCTCCCTTTCTTTTTTGTCGATCCTTCCTAAATACTGAATACCCCTGTATGTTAAGCTCCCAGCCCTGCTCACCCTGCAACCATGTTTCCGTAATCCCAATTAGATCATAATTATTAACCTCTATTTCCACAGCTAATTCATCTACCTTGTTCCTGATGCTTCTCGCATTAAGGTATAAAACCCTCAGGCTTTTTTTATGCTCACATTTTTTATGAATTAGTTTGGCCCTTTGTTTTTTGTTCCTCACCCTTTTACCATTTATTTCTGTCTGCCTTTCACTTTCCTCTATTTCACTACATAGGTTTCTAGCCCCCTGCCATACTAGTTTAAATGCTCCCGAACTGCTTTATCAAAAATTACCCCGAGAACATCAGTTCCATCTCTGCACAGGTGTAGACCGTCCCTTTTGTATAGGTCACACCTACCACAAAACTGGTTCCAATGCCTCAAAAATTTAAAACCCTCCCTCTTACACCACTGCTCAAGCCACGTATTTAGCCTAACTATCCTGTTCTCTGTACTCTTACTAGCACGTGGCTAGTTGATCCGCATGACGCCTTATCACATTGTTACCAATATCTACTGTGTACATCAGAGGTCCTTGTCTGGCCCGAATTGTTCCGGACTGCCATTTTTTGTTCCCATAGCCCCTTGCCAACACTGGTTGTCCTTCGTCGAAACTTCGAGTGGACTTGTAATTAATATGCCGGAACTGTTTGTTTTCCACTTCCCTCCGCACATTTGGTTTTAACAAGTCCAACCTGGACCGCAACCTCCTGTTATAAAACATCATGGCAGGACTTTGGTTAGTCACTGCATGAGCGGCGTTTCGATATGCCATTAGGAAATTGTCCACCTTGTGTTGTAACGGAATCTGATCATCGTTCATGGCCTTTATTGCCTTTTTGAATGTTTGGACAAATTTCTTGGCCAACCCGTTTGTCGCCGGATGATATGGGGCAGAGGTATAATGTTTCACCCCATTCTTCTTTAAGAATTTTTGGAATTCTTCCGACATGAACTGTGGTCCGTTGTCCGAACATATCTGTTCTGGCAATCCGTTCCTTGCGAATATTGTTCTTAACACCGCAATTGTCTTTTCTGAAGTAGTGGTATTCATCTTGATCACTTCTGGCCATTTGGAATGTGCATCCACCGCAATTAGGAACATGGAGTCCATGAATGGACCAGCAAAGTCAATATGTACGCGTTGCCATGGGGCTGAAGGCCATTCCCATGGGTGTAGCGGTGCGATCGGAGGTGCATTTTGCACTTTTTGGCACCCAGCGCAGCTTTTTGTCAACTCCTCTATCTGTTGGTCAATGCCCGGCCACCATACATAAGCCCTAGCAAGACTTTTCATCTTAACTCCCCCCAGATGGCCTTCATGCAGTTCCTTTAGAACTCTTTCCCGTAACTTGGGAGGAATAATCACTCTTGTCCCGTACATCAAAGTACCATGGCAGACGAACAGCTGGTCTCGCCTTGCCGAGAATGCTGGTAACAGAGGATCACCATGTGTTGGCCATCCCTTCACTGTCACCTCGTAAACTCAGGACAGTGTCGGGTCGTTCCTGGTTTCTCTTTCAATACTTGCATTGGTGACTGGTAAACACTCGATGATGGTCGAATGAAATAACTCAACAGGGTCAACTTTCGTCGTCTCTTCTGCTTCAGGTAGTGGCAGGCGCGACAGCCCATCAGCATTGCCATGCTGCTTTGTACCTTTGAATTCTATTTGATATTGATGTGCCCCTAGGAAAAGGGACCATCTCTGGAGTCGCTGTGCTGTCATCACCGAAACACCCTTCTTAGGGTTAAAAATGGATACCAACGGCTGATGGTCTGTCAGAAGTGTGAATTTTTGGCCCTGCAGGTAATGATTAAACTTCTTCACTCCCCATACAAGACTGAGAGCCTCCCTATTGATCTGCGCATAGTTGCGCTCAGCGGAGGTCAATGATCTGGATGCAAACGCGACTGGCCTTTCCGTGCCATTTGGCAACTTGTGTGAGAGTACTGCCCCAATACCATATGGAGAAGCATCACAAGCCAGCCGAATAGGCAGTGTCGGGTTGAAGTGAGCCAACACTTCCTCTGAGGTGATCAATTCTTTGCTTTTGCGAAATGCCTTCTTACAGTTTTCGCTCCATTCCCATGGTACCCCCTTCTGTAAAAGAGCGTTCAGCGGGTGCAGTACCGTGGATAGATTCGGTAGAAACTTATGGTAATAGTCAATCAACCCCAGAAACGACCTCAACAGAGAGACATTATCCGGAGCGGGAGCCTTTACAACTGCCTCTATCTTGTCAGGAGACTTATGAAGCCCCTCCCGGTCAATGACATGACCACAGTACGAGATCCGCTTCTGAAAGAACTCACATTTCTGCCGATTAATTCTAAGTCCATACTCTTTCAGTCTGTTGAGCACCAGTTCCAAGTTTGCGAGGTGTTCTTCATCACCATCACCTGTAATCAAAATATCGTCCAGGTAACATTGTGTGTCTGGAATTCCCTGTAATACCTGCTCCATGGCCCTCTGCCAAATTGCCGGAGCCGATGCCACTCCAAAAACCAGCCTATTATACCGGTACAAACCTCTATGCGTGTTGATCGTGAGGTACTGGCGTGACTCTTCTTCAACCTCCATCTGCAAGTACGCCTGCGCCAGGTCTATCTTGGTGAAGTGTTTCCCGCCAGACAACGAAGCAAAAATATCCTCAATCCGCGGAAGCGGATACTGCACCGTGTGAAGCACCGGATTAACGGTGATCTTGAAATCTCCACAGATGCGAACCTTCCCTGGTTCTCCTGGCTTGTTGCTCGAAGGACGTTTCATAACGGGAACAATGGGCGTAGCCCACTCACTCCAATCTACCTTAGACAGTACACCTGAACGTTCTAGCGCTTCCAGTTCCGCTTCTACAGTAGGTCGTATTGCATAGGGTACCGGTCTGGCTTTGAAAAATTTTGGTTGTGCATGTTCATCAATCTTGATGTTTGCCGTAATTCCTTTCAGTGTTCCCAGTCCTTGCTGGAACACCTCTTTAGCATCATCCAATATTTTGGACAATCGTTTAGGTTTGACATCTGTTTCCCCGGAATCTACCGTTAGTGCTTTTAAGGAGTGCCAGTCCATATTCATTTTCCTAATCCACTCCCGTCCCAGTAGTGGTGGACCTCCTTCAGGTAGCAGATATAAGTTCATTACTTGGCTTTCTTCGCCCTTGTGGACCACTTTTACCTCTATCTTTCTGATTGGGTACACTCTTTGCCCCGTGTATGTTTTCAATATAATCTCCGTATCCCGTAGGGGAATATGTTGGAATAACCTTTTGTAATCTTTCTTATTTATGACCGTCAATGCCGATCCAGTGTCCAATTCCATCTTTACTTGGACTCCTGCTATCTGGAGAGTGACCCAAATTGTCTGGAGATCTGCATCCTTACCAACGTTGTGTACTCTTAAGCTACCCAGTTCATTACTGCTAGCGTCTGAATCTGACTTCTGTTCGTTCGAACTGGTCTTTGTCACCTTGTGCACCTTTATGTATTTTCCTTGCGGTGACTTTTTGTTGCTGGTCTTCTTTCCTGACCGGCATACTTTAGCTATGTGGCCAAGCCTGCCACACGTTCTGCATTCTTGGTTTTTAAACCAACACTGGTTCTGATCGTGTGTTGTCTTTCCACAACGATAACATTTTACAGTACTCAAACCCAATTTATTTGTACTGAGTTCCGGTGACCGTAGCTGCATTACTGCCGTGCCTCTCGCTGCGGCTTCATGTGCTGCTGCCATAGTGACCGCTTTCTCAAGCGTCAGCTCATTCTCCTCGAGCAGTCGCTTTTGTGTATCTTCTTTTAATAATCCACACACAAATTTATCTCTTAGCGCTTCTGTTAGTCCCGTTCCAAACTGACAGCACTTTGCTAGCTTACGCAATTCCATTAAATATTCAGCATTGCTTTCATCCTTCAGCTGCCTTCTGCTGTAAAATTTTAATCGTTCCGCTAGCATCAGCGGCGTGGGGTTTAGATGATTTTTCAGGACAGTAACAATCTCCTCGAACGTCTTATCCGCCGGTTCATCTGGTGATAAAAGGTATTTCAATTGCCCGTATGTCTTCGCACCCATTAAGTTTAATAAAGTTAGTGCTTTCTCTGCATCTGGGATTTTATTTGCTTTACAATAATTTTGTATGCGTTCTACATACATGGCCCAATCTTCGATGTCACTATCAAAGGTATTAATGTTCCCATGTTTAGGCATCGTTGCAATTTATTTTATCCCAAGATGGCGGCTTCCCGCTCTTGTCTTCGTCCTCCGCCTACAAAATGGCGGTTTTCCCGCGCTTGGCGGTCTTCACCCACTGGCTGCAATGGCGTTTGGCGTGCCGCTGCTGCTCCCCTTTCCCAGCGGTTAGTAACTCCCCCGACGCTGTCTCCGCTTCACCGTGGCTCCCTCGGGCATTCGCGCTTCCCCAATGTCGCACCTCGCAGCCCTTCTTGCAGCCCGGTTATTAGCACCGGCTGCGTTCGCCTTCACCGCGGCTCTCGCGCCTTCAGTCGCCCCAGACGCTGCGCCATTTTGGCCCGAAAGCGGCCCGGCCCTTATCACCAGCCGCGATCGATGTCCCCGCGCTGCGCCTTTTGGCCCGAATGCGGCCCGGCCCTTATCTCCGGTCGCGATCGATCTCACCGCCCTTATTCCTCCGTCTTCCTCCCCCCCATCTGTACAGCCAACGCGGCCGACTTTCTGCTCGCGTCGCTGACCGGCTTACCCACCACCGAGGTAGAAAGAAGATAGCTGACTGCCGCTGATGGAGGCTTCGAGTTCAGGATGTCTTCTGCACTCCGGGTTCTCGATGCCTGCCGCGCGACGTGTCTTCCAGCAGGGTGATGAGGGTGGATGCCTCTCTTTGACGCCCATTCTGTGGACGAAGCCGCCGTGGATATAAACTGCCGCAGGGTAAGAATCGGACTCGTCGCCACTGTTAAGTCTGTGTGTTCCAGTTGTATTAAGATTAATTACTGACACAGACTACAAGAATAAAGTTCAACAGGTCTTTACTAGTTGGAGGGCAGGACTATACTAAATACAATATCACTACACAGTACTTATATACCGGTGGTCACCACCAGTATTACGTATACAGCAGCCAGAGAAAGTAGTACATCTCTTAAGGTGGAACAGGCTTAAGTTCTCGTAAGGTGGAACAGGTTACATACACCACACCTACAAGCCTCTGACCTTTCTGCGCACCTCCATTTCTGGTACTTGCGCATACCCGATTTTCATCGCTCCACCATTGGTGGCTATGCCGTCAGCTGCCTAGGCTGGAATTCCCTCCCTAAACCTCTCCGCTTCTCTACCTCTCTCTCCTCCTTATGTTTTTGTCCAAGGTTTTGCTGACCTATCATAATATCTCATGTAGCTCAGTGTCAAATTTTGCTTGATAACGCCATTGTCTTCAGTCCCCGCCACAAACTACATTCCCTAGCCACCAACTCCATTCCTCTGGTACGATAGCAAAATACCCTGGCCACTGTCTGAACCATTTCTCCTTATGTGGCTCGGTATCAAATTTTGCTTGATAATGCTCCTGTGAAGCGCTTTGGGATGTTTTACTACGTTAAAGGCGCTATACAAATGTAAATTATTGTTGTTGTTGTAGCTGGCAAAGTAGAGGTTCTGCTGCATGAGATAAGTTGGAGGACAGTTGCCAATTTGACACTCCAGGTCACTCTTCGCAGAATACAGCAGTGCAGCATGTCTCGTAGGAGACGGCAACCAGCCTCAGAATTGTGTATGCTACCTGCACAACCTGAGAACAGATGCAAAAGAAGATGGTACACCTTAAGGAAGCTGTCACAATAAGATTATCCAACAGTACCTTTACCAGATAGACAATGCAAGTATGCATGCCACAAGTTTACCCATCAAAATGTTCTACATCCTATTTGACCCTGAGCTGAGCTTCCGCCCATATAATTCCATCATCAAGAGGCCCTACTTCCACTTCTGTAACATTGCCTGTCTCCTTTCTTCTTTTCTTAGGCAGTCCCTTGGAACCGAGGGTGACTTGCTTCCACACTAAAAATGAGCTCGCAGGTGACTGATTAGTCCAATGCGGGACCTACAGTCTCTGTCACAGATGGGGCAGATGGTGGTTGAAGGGGCAGGTGGGTGTGGTGCTTGGGTTGACGTGTGCTCCTTGCGTTGCCTGCGCTTGGCTTCCGCTTGCTCCCAGCGAAGAGATTCAAGGTGTTCGGCACCTTCCTGGATGCTTCTCCTCCACTTTGTGCGGTCTTGGGCCAGGGATTCCCAGGTGTCGGTGGGGATGTTACACTTTTTCAAGGAGGCTTTGAGGGTGTCGTTGAAGCGTTTCCTCTGCCCACCTGGGGCTCTCTTGCCGTGCCGGAGCTCCGAGTAGAGCGCTTGTTTTGGGAGTCTCGTATCGGGCATGTGGACAATGTGACCCGTCCATCGGAGCTGATTGAGCGTGGTCAGAGCTTCGATGCTGGGGATGTTGGCCTGAGCAAGAACACTGAAGTTGGTGCGCCTATCCTGCCAATGGATTTGCAGGATCTTGCGGAGGCAGCGTTGGTGGTACCACTCCAGTGCTTTGAGGTGCCTGCTGTACATGGTCCATGTCTCTGAGGCATACAGCAAGGCAGGTATCACTGCTGCTCTGTAGAGCATGAGCTTACTGCCGGGTTTGAGGTCCTGGTCTTCAAACACTCTCTTCCTCAGGTGACCGAAGGCTGCACTGGCACACTGAAGGTGGTGTTGGACTTCGTCGTCGACGTCTGCCCTTGTTGACAGTAGGCTCCCGAGGTATGGGCCTTGTATGTCCAAGGCCTTGTCGTGGATTTTGTCCTGTCTCCACCCCTGCCTGAGGCCATCTGCCGCTGAAACCCTTATTTATGCCTTTGCTACCTCCAGACTCGACTATTCCAATCTCTCCTGGCTGGCCTCCAATTCTCACCCTCACTAAACTTCAGCTAATCGAAAACTCTGCTGTCCGTATCCTATCCCGCACAAAGACCCGTTCACCCATCACATCTGTCCTTACTGACCTGAATTGGTTCCTTCAACGCCTCAAATTTAAAATTCTCATCTTCTTGTTTAAATCCCTTCTCAGCCTTGCCCCTCTGCAACCTCTTCCAGTCATACAACCCCACCCTTGAAACTCCTCTGTCTCCGGCCTTGTGTACAACCCCACCTCCCTTCACTCCATCATTGGTGGCCTTGTCTTCAGCCTCCTAGGCTCCATGCTCTGGAATTCTCTCCTTAAAAGCCTCTGCCTCTCCACTGCCCTCTCATAAAAACATAAGAAATAAGAGCAGGAGTAGGCCATTCGGCCCTTTGAGCCTGCTCCACCATTCAATAAGATTGTGGCTGATCTTCGACCTCAACTCTACCTTCCTGCACTAGCCCCACATCCCTTGATTCCCTTAATATCCAAAAATCTATCGATTTCTGTTTATACTCTGAATATACTCATCTACCCTGTCAAGTTTTGTAAGAATTTTATGTGTTTTAATGAGATCACCTCTCTTTATTCTAAATACTAGGGAATATAGGCTTAGTCTCTTCAATCTCTCCTCATAGGACAATCCCCCCCATCCCAGGAATCAGTCTGGTAAACCTTCGTTGCACTCCCTCTAAGGCAAGTATATCTCTCTTTAAGACCCTCTTTAAAACCCACAATGTCCATTTTTTTATTACACCTCTGTGAAATGCACTGGAGTGTTTTTCTACATTAAAGACACTATATAAATGCAAGTTGTTGTTGTTGCTGCTGGCCCATGCCAAGCACTCATATACTACAGCTCTTTTGTTGCTTTTCATGCACATCCAGACTTCAGGAGGGCACACATTCATACTGCAATCTATAACTGAAGAACTGACACACATATTTTCAAGGGTCTTCGTACAGAATAGCATTGTAACACAAACCGGCTACATAATTCATGGTCATTTACTGACTCGGGATGGACTGCAAGTGGGCTCTTCTTTATTTCATTGTTTATGCACTTCATGAACTCACTGACCTAGAAATTCAATGGCGTCACACCTGTTTTTCTGGTACTAAATAGGTGCCTTAGCCTCCAATATGCCTCTAATATCCAAGCAAGTGCTTTTTTCCAGCCAGAAGGGTGCCATATTGGAGCTGGCTTCTCCATTGGCGTCAGGAGTGCACACCAGAACTATTTAAAGTAATTAATAAAGTATTCAAATGTACTTCTTGTAGGACCTGTTATAAATCTCATCATCATCAAGAAACTACTCATAAAATAACGCTGGACGGCCAGCTGGTGGCGCCGTCCAAGGAGTATAAATAATCGGGCGTGGGCCCAGCTTGCCGGGGACATTTTGTAAGACAGGAACTAGTGAAGTACAACTAGACCTCCATGTTCTGAAACAAGTTGATTAAAGCCTTGCTTTATGCTCAAACCAAGTGCGTAGTGAGTTTTATTATGTCAGGACCCTTTACCGATTTTGGTATTCCCCAGCGTCTGAATCACTACGTGCTAAACTCACCCAGCAGCTCGTGGCGCTAACTGGCAGGAAGGATGCTTCACTAATGTTATTTAAAATGATCATGCAGTACTTACAGGTTAGTTACTGCCTTTTCATTTCAGGCTCCTGGTTAACTTCTGGACATTTTTTGGTCTGTTTTCTGACATGTTCTGAATGTTCAATTTGAACTCGCTGTGAAGAATATTTTACTGGTGTTGCACTGTTGGCTGCCTTATAAACAGTTTGACTGTAGTCATGGGTGCTCATAGGGTGGTCTTCGTGGCTGGAGGATGAGGAAGAACAGCAAGAAAGACAGCAGAGAGCAGGAACAGCTGCCACAAGGAGGAGGAGGAGGAGGAGAGCGGCACTGAGAAGGAGACCATACCCACAGCGGGTATTCAGGGAACATGTCTCCTATCTCAACTTCACTGAGGAGCAATGTATGAGATGCCTTCATTTCACAAAAGGAAGTTGTCACCAGGCTCTGCCACCTGCTGCAGCCACAACTCGTGCCTCGCACCAGGGTATGAACAGCACTGCCAAGGCTGTCACCGTGGCCCTTAACTTTTATGCCACGGGCTCCTTCCAGGCTGCAGCAGGTGACATCAGCAACATATCCCAGTTCGCAGTCCATCGCTGTATCAAGGAGGTCCCTGAGGCTCTCTACATCAGGAGAAACACCTACCTCTCGTTCCCCACGGACTAACCAAAGCAGGATGAGAGATCACTGGGCTTCAACTGTATGGCAAGCTTTCCCAGGGTGCAAGGTTCCATAGACTGTACCCATATTGCCTTGTGTGTTCCCCATCACCAGCCTGGTACGTTTACCAATCGAAAGGGATTCCACTCCCTTAATATGCAGCTGATTTGCGACCACAGGCAGCGCACCGTTCAAGTCTGTGCCTGGTATCTTGGCAGCAGTCAGGAATCATTCATCCTGTGCCAGTCCTCTGTGCCGCCTTTATTTCAGCCAGACCCTCAAGTTACAGGCTGGCTAATGGGAGGTAAGGGATATCCCCTACAGACATGATTCATGATTCCTGTCAGGAATCTGGCCACAGCTGCAGAGTGCTCAAGCAACATTTCCACTGCCTGGAGCACTCGGAGGAGTTTTGCAGTACATCCCTGAGTGGGCATCCAGATTTGTGGTCACCTGCTGAATGTTCCATAACTTTGCCATAATGAAGGACCAGCCCATACCACTTTGGCAGCAAGAAGTGCAGCAGGAGGAGGAGGAGCATGAAGAGGAGGAAGAGCAGGAGAGGCATTGACCACCAGTGCCCCATAAATGGTCTCCATGATCTGCGCAAAGCCTTGATACAAGTTGAAGCTGGACTTCACCATGCTCATCGACATTGTGCGCAAGCTCGCTGGCAGCCTGCACCAAGTATTTCCTAGTATATACCCATCAGCCTTCTTCAGTAGGCAGGACCCACTAAGTCAGCATCTCAATTTTCTGCAGCAGAGCTAGTATGCAATCTCGTCCTCTGGCAAACTGACACCTCTGGCCCCTGCCCTAGCTCCTGCACACTTATGGCCGGTGATTCAATACATGAAGCCCCCTCCTCTAGCCTAGCTTCTAAAGTACGTGTGATACCAGTATCTGAGCTGGTGCTTGCAAGGGTGAGATTGTGTGACACATATTCAGGAAGGCTGGCCTCCTCTTCCTCCACTGGTGTCCACATTTTCAGCACCTGAAATGAAAGAGGTATAAGGGTTAGCTTTTAGTGTAAAGGGAGAGCAGAGAGGAAAGTGGCTAGTGAAAGCATCTTCAGTTCGTCATACAGAGTGTGCAGCGTGAGGTAGGAGTAAGAAGGGAAAAAGGGAAGTTCTGAAGAAACCCTGTATGATGTTTCCTCCAACGTAGTCAGTCACCACAGCCATGATTCTCCCCATGCCCGTGATGGCCAGCATGTTTTCTTTGAGGGGGGAGAAGGTATGCAGGCAGGCTCAGCATCCTCTGGTGGCAGCTTCCTGTCTCAAGTTGTGGTCAACTTTCTCCTGCAAGGAAGAATGGAGCATATTAGTAACAGTCTTGTGAGATGTTTAGAGAATGTTCCTGTCATGGTAGAATAGCTGGTATGCAGTGTGTCATAAGAACATAAGAAATAGGAGCAGGAGTAGGCCATACGGCCCCTCAAGCCTGCTCCGCCATTGAATAAGATCATAGTTGAACTTTTACATCAACTTCACTATCCCCATATCCTTTGATTTCATTAGTGCCAAAAAATCCATCTATCTCTGTCTTGAATATGCTCATCGACTGAGCATCCACAGCCCTCCGGGTTAGAGAATTCTAAAAATTCACAACCCTTTGAGTGAAGAAATTTCTCCTCATCTCAGTCCTAAATGACTGACCCCTTATCCCGAGACTATGACCCCTAGTTCTAGACTCTTCAGCCAGGGGAAACAGCCTCTCCGCATTTACCCTGTCAAGCCCTCTCAAAATTTTATACGTTTCAATGAGATCACCTCAGTGTCAGCTGTGGCTCAGTTGGTTGCACCCTTGCCTCCGAGTCAGAAGTTTGCAGGTTCAAAGTCCCACTCCAGGGACTTGAGCACAAAAATCTAGGCTGACTCCAGTGCAGTACTGAGGAAGTGTTGTACTGTCCGAGGTGCTGTCTTTTGGATGAGATGTTAAAGCGAGGCCCCGTCTGTCCTCTCAGGTGGATGTAAAAGATCCCATGGCACTATTTTGAAGAAGAGCAGAGGAGTTATCCCTCAATCAACATTACTAAAACAGATTATCTGGTCATTATTGCTGTTTGTGGGAGCTTGCTGTGCGCAAATTGGCTGCCGCGTTTCCTACATTACAACAGTGACTACACTTCAAAAAGTACTTCAGTGGCTGTAAAGTGCTTTGGGAGGTCTGGTGTCGTGAAAGACGCTATATTAATGCAAGTCTTTTTTTTCTTTTCTCATAGGACATCTCTCTCATCCCAGGAATCAATCTACTGAACCTTTGTTGCACCTCTTCCAAGGCAAGTATACCCTTCCTTAAGTAAGGAGATCAAAACTGTACACAGTACTCCAGGTGTGGTCTCACCAAAGCCCTATATAATTGGAGTAAGACTTCCTTATTCTTACACTGCAACCCTCTTGCAATAAAGACTAACATGCCATTTGCCTTCCTAATTGCTTGCTGTACCTGCATGTTAACGTTCTGTGATTCATGTACAAGGACACCCAAATTCCTCTGAATCCCAACATTTTCTAGTCTCACCTTTTAAAAAAATATTCTACTTCTAATATGTAGTACAGAGTTTGATTTGCAAATTTAAACATACTGAACAAATACACAGCTCTGCAATTTTTTAGGATGATTTTTAACAGTTATAGGGCATTTTCTTTTTCTCATTAAAGGGTTAGGAACAAAGGCAAGTTACAGGACCAAAGAAGACTGTGCAGCCCATCTGGCCTGTCCCACAAACTATTAATACCTCTTAATCACCCACTCCCACAAATGTTTATTAAATTTTCTGCTTGATTCACACTATCTGCCTCCAGTGCCTCCCTGGATGAAACATTCTACATGTTTATTACCTTCAGCATATAGTTAACTGAACTTGTTGAACACTGTCCTTTTCTAATCTCAAACATATCATATGTAAATTATGGGGAAGTGAGGGTTGCAAAAGTGCTGAGTGTGAGAAGAAGGAGGTATAATGAAGCGTGGTGCAGTGATTGTAGGAGAGTGAAGGGAAGCAGGGAGAGAATCATTGTGAGTAGTGAGGCTGGGGGTCTGAGCAGAGTGTAAGAGAGCAGTATTCTTACCTTGACAATTCTGGTGAGGTCATTGAACTTTTTCCGACATTGCAGCCATGTCCTTGGAGCTAAATTCTTGGCATTGACCTCCTCAGCGATGTCTTCCCATTGGGAGCAGAGTTGTTGCCTGGAGGGCTTTCTGTCCCCTAATGGGGAGAGGATCTGCCTGTACCAGTGCCTCCCAGGCAGCATCAGAGAAACTTGGTGGCCTCTCAGTGCTTTCTGCAGCCATTTCTCTCCTTAAAAGCTTTCCCGGTCTTTTTGCAGCCAGAGTGTACCTCCCCTTTAAGAGATGCTGGCTGCCTTTAAGTGGTATCAGAGACACTCAATGAATAGCGCGGGTAAATTACAAGCCCTTGGAGGAGGCCATCCTTCCACATAAAAACATAAAGGATGTGGGGGAGGTGAAGCCAGATATCCTGGAATCGTGAGCTCAGTTTGTAGGGTTGTCTTGGATCCAGTGTTCTAACATTTGTCCCTTTTTATATTGTAGGATGGGAAGAGTGGCCGACTAGTGGGCCAGAACAAGACAGTACTTCATAGCACCTGATGTCCCTCTTACTAAAGTTTATAATCATCAATACAGCCACACACATTCTAAAGGATATAGTTAGTTTGCTTGAATATGTAGCATCAGTGAAGTGAGGTGAGGTGCAGAGAAGCGGGTGGTGGTAGAGGAACATGGGCCTCTGCGTGAATGACCACATTGGGTGCCATCAATGTTCCCTGTATTTTGGGAAATGCTGCAGTGTAGTGACTTTGGGCAGCGATGCAATGCTGCTATTGCTATTCAGTTGGATAGGAAATGAAAATGCTGCCCATGTTGACCAATACAATAGTCACCTGTTTGATTCATGTGTGGCCATTGACTGATAGTGGAGTTCATATCTATGCTAGCTTGGAAAGAGGCGGAGGTAGAAAGGTTTTGTGAGGAGCTGACTGATGTGCCTTCAATAACCACAAAACTAGAAGTAATAGACTTTAACAAGTTGGCTTTTAATCACTAAGATCAGAGCTAACATCTCAACACACTGACTGGCTCGCAGGATTGAGCCATACAGGTTAGTCAGGAAAGAGGAAGTGAAACCATACACCGTGTGGGGGAGGGTAATATACATGAGTGCAAAACGAATACAGGCAAGAACAAACAGATTTCATTACACTGACCTTCAATAAGAACATAAGAAATAGGAGCAGGCTTAGGCCAATCGGCCCCTCGAGCCTGCTCCGCCATTCAATAAGATCATGGCTGATCTGATCCTAACCGCCAATCTACTATCACAGAACCATCTCCTGAATCTAACAGAATTAGACACACGAAATAGGAGCAGGATCAGGCTACACGGCCCCTGCGCCCGCTCCGCTACCCACAGGGCCATGTCCGATCCGAACCTAGACTCATGTCCAAATTCCTGCCCGCTCCCCGTAACCCTTAATTCCCTTTACTTCTAGGAAACTGTCTATTTCTGTTTTAAATTTATGTAATGATGTAGCTTCTACAGCTTTTTGGGGCAGCATATTCCATGGACCTACCACCCTCTGAGTGAAGTAGTTCCTCCTCATCTCAGTTTTGAAAGAGCAGCCCCTTATTCTAAGACTATGCCCCCTAGTTCTAGTTTCACCCATCATCAGGAACATCTTCCCCGCATCCACCCGATCCAACCCCTTCACAATTTTATATGTTTCAATAAGATCGCCTCTCATTCTTCTGAACTCCAATGAGTAGAGTCCCAATCTACTCAACCTCTCCTCATATGTCCATCCCCTCATCCCCAGGATTAACCAAGTGAACCTTAACATAAGAACATAAGAACATAAGAAATAGGAGCAGGAGTAGGCCAATCGGCCCCTCGAGCCTGCTCCACGATTCAATAAGATCATGGCTGATCTGATCCTAACCGCCAATCCACTATCACAGAACCATCTCCTGAATCTAACAGAATTAGACACACGAAATAGGAGCAGGATCAGGCTACGTGGCCCCTGGGCCCACTCCGCTACCCACAGGGCCATGACCAATCCGAACCTAGACTCATGTCCAAATTCCTGCCCGTTCCCCATAACCCTTTATTCCCTTTACTTCTATGAAACTGTCTATTTCTGTTTTAAATTTATGTAATGATGTAGCTTCTACAGCTTTTTGGGGCAGCATATTCCATGGACCTACCACCCTCTGAGTGAAGTAGTTCCTCCTCATCTCAGTTTTGAAAGAGCAGCCCCTTATTCTAAGACTATGGCCCCTAGTTCTAGTTTCACCCATCATCGGGAACATCCTCCCCGCATCCACCCGATCCAACCCCTTCACAATCTTATATGTTTCAATAAGATCGCCTCTCATTCTTCTGAACTCCAATGAGTAGAGTCCCAATCGACTCAACCTCTCCTCATATGTCCATCCCCTCATCCCCGGGATTAACCGAGTGAACCTTCTTTGTACTGACTCGAGAGCAAGTATGTCTTTTCTTAAGTATGGACACCAAAACTGTATGCAGTATTCCAGGTGCGGTCTCACTAATACCTTGTACAACTGAACCAATACCTCCCTATTTTTATATTCTATCCCCCTAGCAATGAAAGCCAACATTCCATTGGCCTTCTTAATCACTTGCTGCACCTGCATACTAACCTTTTGAGTTTCGTGCACCAGGACCCCCAGATCCCTTTGTACTTCAGTACTTTCCAGTTTCTTGCCATTAAGATAATAACTTGCTCTACGATTTTTCCTGCCAAAGTGCATAACCTCACACTTTCCAGTATTGTATTCCATCTGCCAAATCTCTGCCCACTTACTTAGCCTGTCTATGTCCCCTTGCAGGTTTTTTATGTCCTCCTCACTCAGTACTTTCCCTCCCATCTTAGTATCATCTGCAAACTTTGATATGTTATACCCGGTCCCCTCCTCCAAATCGTTAATATAGATTGTAAAGAGTTGGGGACCCAGCACTGACCCCTGTGGAACACCACTAGTTACTGATTGCCAGTCCGAGAATGAACCATTTATCCCAACTCTCTGCTTTCTGTTAGATAGCCAATCCTCTATCCATGCCAGAATATTACCCCCAATCCTGTGATTTTTTATCTTAAGCAATAATCTTTTGTGTGGCACCTTGTCAAATGCCTTTTGGAAGTCTAAATACACTACGTCCACTGGTTCCCCTTTATCCACCCTATATGTTACTTCCTCAAAGAACTCCAGCAAATTTGTCAAACATGACTTCCCCTTCATAAAACCATGCTGACTTTGCCCTATTAAATTATGATTATCCAAATGTCCTGTTACAGTCTCCTTAATAATGGACTCCAATATTTTACCTACCACAGATGTTAGGCTAACCGGTCTATAGTTTCCAGCCTTCTGTCTACTGCCCTTTTTAAATAAGGGTGTTACATTAGCAGTTTTCCAGTCTGCTGGGACCTTTGCTGATTCCAGGGAGTTTTGCAAAATTATTACCAATGCATCCACAATCCCTACCGCCACTTCCCTCAAGACCCTAGGATGTAAGCCATCAGGTCCAGGTGATTTATCTGCCTTGAGTCCCATTATTTTACCGAGTACCACTTCCTTAGTGATTTTGATCGTGTTTAGCTCCTCCCCCCCATAGCCCCTGTTTGTCCAGTGTTGGGGTATTCTTAGTGTCTTCTACTGTAAAGACTGATACAAAATATTCATTCAGTGTTTTTGTCATCTCCATATTTCCCACCATTAATTTCCCGGTCTCATCCTCTAAGGGACCAACATTTACTTTAGCCACCCTTTTTCTTTTTATATAACTATAAAAACTCTTACTATCTGTTTTTATATTTTTTGCGAATTTACTTTCATAATCTATCTTCCCTTTCTTAATCAATCTTTTTGTTACTTTTTGCTGTCTTTTAAAGTTTTCCCAATCCTCTATCCTCCCACTAGATTTGGCTACCTTATATGCCCTTGTTTTTAGTCGAATACTATCCTTAATTTCTTTACTTAGCCACGGATGGCTGTCTTTTCTTTTACACCCTTTTCTTCTCAGTGGAATATATATTTTTTGGAAGTTGTAAAATAACTCCTTAAATGTACACCACTGATCATGTATCGTCTTACCCTTTAATCTATTTTCCCAATCCACTCTACTCAATTCCGCTCTCATACCTTCATAGTCTCCTTTATTCAAGCTTAGCACGCTTGTTTGAGATCCAACCTTCTCACCCTCTAATTGAATATGGAATTCAACCATGTTATGGTCACTCATTCCAAGGGGATCCTTTACTAGGACATTTTTAATTAATCCTGTCTCGTTACACAGGACCAGATCTAAGGTTGCTTGCCCCCTGGTCGGTTCAGTTACATACTGCTCAAGAAACCCATCCCTAATACATTCAATGAACTCATCCTCAAGGCAGCCCTGCCCAATTTGATTTGTCCAATGAATATGATAGTTAAAATCCCCCATAATTATAGATGTTCCCTTATTACAAGCCTCAACTATTTCCTGATTGATACTCCGTCCAACAGAGTTGCAACTGTTCGGAGGCCTATAGACTACGCCCAATAATGTTTTTTTCCCCTTATTATTCCTTACCTCCACCCAAACTGTTTCATTATCCTGATCTTTTGACCCAATATCATTTCTCTGTATTACAGTGATTCCTTCCTTTATTAACATAGCCACCCCACCTCCCCTTCCTTCCTGCCTGTCCTTCCTGATCGTTAAATAACCTGGTATGTTTAATTCCCAGGCATTGTCACCCTGCAGCCATGTTTCTGTAATGGCCACATGATCATACCCATATGTAGTTATTTGTGCCATTAACTCATCTATTTTGTTACGAATGCTACGTGCATTCAGATAGAGAACTTTCAAATATGTTTTGTGACACTTAGTTCCTGCTTTTGCCCTTTTTATTACTTTACCTTTTACTCCATACCTTCTGCCCCTTCCTGACACGCTCTGGTTTTTAATTTCCCCACTGCTACCTAAGTCTATGACCTTCTCTGTTGTCATTTTTATTATTTGCTCTCTAGGAACCTCCCCCCCACTAGTTGGTTTAAAGCCCTCTCTACAGCCCTAGTTATATGATCCGCCAGGACTCTAGTCCCAGCACTGGCCAAGTAAAGCACGTCCCAACGGAACAGCTCCCTCCTGCCCCAGTACTGGTGCCAGTGTCCCAGGAAGCAAAACCCATTTCTCCCACACCAGTCTTTGAGCCACGCATTTAACTCTCCAATTTTATTTGTCCTAGCCAAATTCACTCGTGGCTCAGGTAATAATCCAGAGATTATTACCCTTGAGGTTCTGTTTTTTAATTTGACCCCTAGCTGCTCATACTCCTTTAACAGAACCGGCTTCCTAGTCCTATCTACGTCGTTTGTACCAACATGGACCATGACAACTGGATCCACCCCCTCCCACTGCAAGTTTCTTTCCAGCCCAGAGAAGATGTCCTTAACTCTGGCACCGGGTAGGCAACACAGCCTTCGGGACTCTCGCTCTTGGCTGCAGAGAACTCTATCTATCCCCCTAATAATACTATCCCCTACCACTACAACATTTCTATTTACTCCCCCCTCTTGAATGGCCATCAGGCTGCAAGTTTCCTTACAACAGGTGACACAGCTTTGTAAATAACTTCATGGTTATCTAAAGGCTGCAAAGCCAATTTCCCACGGTCACTGGCAAGTAGATGCACGAAGACTTGCAGATATGGTTGGTAGCATAATGGCAGCTGCAGAAAACATGACTCTGGTGCATGCTGATCTCCCTGCCATGCCCTCTTCTATCTTTTACTAATTCAACCATGAAATATTGTAATTAGTGGACTTTAAACCCCTATCAATAATTTTAACTTGAACTGGATGACTGCCACAAGACTGTAGATTGCATTTAGATGCCTTGCTGCCCCCTGAGCTCCTTTGAAAATTTGTATTGTACAAGCTCCTGTTTTACCCCGTTTTGCTGAAATTTTTAATGTGTGTCAATTACAGGCAGTTTTCCAGGGAATTAGCAGATAATATTGTCTATTATAGGTGCCATATAAACATAATGGCCTAGAAATTGGATAAGGCCCGAAAACAGGTGCGGGGATATGATACACGATCTGCCCACGCCCGTTGAAAGTGGTGCAGGCAGCACGCAAAATCTGTGCTGCCTGTTCATTAGCATGATTGCAGCGCTGAGCACAGCACTAAACGCGATGCTGGTTGGCTCAGCGCTCAAAAAGTTTGCCTAGGCTCTTTGCTCTTCTTAAAGGGGAGGTACTTTGTTGCAGAAGCACCTCATTGTCACTGTAGCTGCAGCAATGCCACAACAGGGGAAAGAGAGAAGGCGCCTCGCTTCTCAGATACATCTCTGGAGGCCTTGGTCCAGGGGATATATAGAAGACGGGTCCTCTAATCACAGGGGGGTAAGAGGCCTTTGAGACAGAACACCAGAAGGCCGTGGGAGGCGATAGTGCAAGTTGTCAGTGCCATCAGTGTTGCCGGCAGGACCTGGATCTAGTGCCGCAAGAAGTTTAATAATTCCACACGAGTGGTCAAGGTGAGTAAATGCATCTTCAAATGCTATATCCCACCAACTGCACCATTAGTCTCACACACTGCTCAATGCACCACACCCCCATCACCCACCTACCAACAATCTCTAGCAATCACGACTCATACCTCACGATCATAGTTTAACCTCATCCTCACACACTTACCACTGCTGCAAGCCTCACACCCACATCTCACACCTTGCAAACAACGTCAGCTATTCAACCATGATCGGCACATCACCCAAACACATTGCACCACATTCACTGACACACTTCCCTTTCTCTTGCAGGCCAAGGTGGCTCACAACTGGCGTAAGCAGCAGGTAGGTTGCGGGGGGGGCGGCGGGGCAAGAATGTCTGCACAACCTTACTGCACTGGAGGAGACTGTGCTGGAGATAATTAGAGGGGCCGTCACTAAGGCCGTGGTGAGTGGCGAGGTTGAAAGCATTGATGATGACGTTATGTTCATATGTAATCCTTTTTCTCACATCCCATTTCTGCCTCATCGTACAATCTCTTCTCACTTACAAGCTGCTGATGGTGTAAGCATGCACATCTTGCTTTCCCGCTCTCCCCTCAACACAACCTGACCATTCTGCCTTTCTCCTTTCAGATACCTCCTTTCAGATACCAAAGAACTGCCAGCAGCCCAGCCAGTCCACGAACAACTCGAGGTGGAGAGTGATGTAGAAGAGGCATCATCACTCGATCTGACATTCCCAGGAACCAGCTCAGAAAATGGTACTGCGTGAACTTTAGAGGGTAGTATAGAGGTAGGATCTGCATGTGGTGAGTCACCGGGCATGAGTGGGCTGCAGGCGGGCCAGGGAGAAGGGTAGCTCAGGTGCCAGCTCCCCAGAGGGTGTGTTCGCACACGAGTTCTGCTGCACAGGACTCAGATGAGGACTTCGATGAGGCGGCCTTCAAAAAAATGGTGATGGGCATGCACCAGAAATGCTTGATGCAATGGCAGGCCTGCCAGAGAGCCTCTTGTCAGTGTCAAGGAGCATGGAGGAGTCTGGCTCCAAAATTGCACGGGCTTTGTGCGGAGCTTGGAGCCCATGATTTCCACAACAGAAGTGATGGGCAACTCCATTAGAGCACTTGTGGACCCAACTGTGATGCTAGGTGTGATGGGCGATATTGCAGCTTCCATTGCAGCACAAGTGGAAGTGACCCAACGTCTGAGTGCTGCAGTGGAAGTTCAGAATGCTCTCATGCAGGCTCACTGCTGCCATCATGGCTGGTTTTCAAGTGTGGAAAGGGACTAGCAGGGTCTCACAGAAATCCAGCAATCTGTCCTCCACCAAATGGCTAGGAGTGCTGAGGCGCCGCCCCAGGGGAGTAGCAGTGGCTCCGTGGAGTAAGAACCTGCTGTCATCTCTGAGGATGACAGCATTCATACTCCCATCACTGCCACTCCGCCAGTGCCCTTGCCGCTGCTTGTCAGCCAGCCAGCCCAGACTGCTGCTGCCTATGCCGAGGTGATGCAGTCTACAGCCGGGCCTTCTAGGCCTAGAGCTGCTCGAGGTCGTCCTGCAAGGCCATCTGCAGTGTCCCACACGGAAAGTCAGCAGCCTTCCACCAGCTATGCTGCAGCCAATGGGGTAGCACTGTGCAGGAGTACTAGAATAGGCAAAGGAACATGAAAGACAGACACTAAGGGTGTGCACAAGGGTGATTAGTTGACTTTGCTATGTAAGATTCAAATAATCAGTTATAAATTATGTTGGGAATATTTGTTTTGTGGTGACTTTCATTTCAGCTTTGTGCCCAAGAGGATGCTGTGATGTTGTGTGACAGAGGGATGGTAAGGTAGGGAAGTGTTGAGAAACGTGGATCTGGGGTTTCATTCTTTGGAAGCGAAGTCTGATGAAGCACTCACGGACAGCCCATCCGGAACGGGGATTTGCTGCCTGCCTTCTCTTCATCCTCCTCCTGAGGTGGTCGTGGAACCCGTAGTGACAAGGGCTGTGCCCTCATGATGGCCAAGTTGTGAAGGATGCACCTGCTCTGGCGTGTACTGGAGGGCTTCTCCTGAGCGGTCAAGGCAGCGGAACCCGTTGCTTCAGCACCCGAATGGTCTGCTCAGTGAGGTTCCTAGTGGCAACATGTCTGTCATTATATGACTACTGGCCACGAGTGGTGGGGATGCGGAGGAGAGTCATCAGCCAGGCGTCGAGCAGATAGCCCTTGTCTCCGAGCAGCCACCCTTGGGTTCAACGTGGTGGCTGGAAGACTGCAGGCATGGCTGTCTGGCGCAGGATGAAGGCATCATGATTGATGCCAGGATACCAGCCATTCACCATCACGATGTGCTGGGCGTGGTCACACAGCAACCTCACATTAAGTGAGTGGTCTTTGCGGTTGCGGTACATCTCAGGATTGATATATGTGTGCAGTTGATGGCACCTTTGTAGGGGGTGGTGTGTGCGCCCAGTCAGCTTCGCCTCTGACTGTCCTTTGAGCGGTTTAAATTGCTCCCACACCCCTGGGTTCTAGATACCGGACTTAGGTACAGGCGGTGATACAGAAAATCGAGTAGACAAGTGGTTTGGTGTAAGAAAACCAACATTTTATTACAAGCAGAGTACAACAATCTTATGAAAATTACTGGTATGAAAATATAGGCATAAACAATTACACTTATATGGGAATGGGGAGCACACGGCACATCGAGGGAAAACAACTACATTAAACAATCCCCTTATCCTTAATCCCACCCCCTATACCTAACTAGAGTAAGCTATGAGGGGCAAGGAATTCCTGCTCACCAATCCAAAACCTGTTGCTTAAACGGTTGTGAGTTTTGAGGTCCGCTCCCGCTGTCCTTTGGGGTATCCCGTCACCACGTGGTCACAGGGCGCGGCGCTGAAGTTGTTGATGCGAAGCACCCTTCTTTTCCTCAGCTACCGTTGTCATTGAGTCGCGATGGGTTTTCTTCTTCTTCTCCCTCGGGCGGTCGTCGGCAGTAACGTCACGGTCGGGGGTCGATTGGCGGTTTTTACCGTTTAAAAGATTTTACTACCCATGCTTCGAACGCTAGTTTATTCGTCACGGGCGCTGCTACCCACTCTTCAAACACCAGCTTATTTGTACAAACCATGCATGCAACGCCAACTTATTCACCAAATGCCAGCTTATAACTAGGCGTTTGGTTTTTTTCCCAATGCGTCTCTCGCTGCCTTTCTCTGCTTTTATCAGTTTACCTTCTTCTTCATCTCGTCTCATCTCATCTGCCCGTTTGTGGCCTGTGTGTCCTGTGTGTAATGATCAGTAACATGTCATTCTAGAATGGCACACTAGGTGGAGCTGTATGTTTAGTAGTGGGCTACCCACAAGGCAGTAGTCAAGATGGATGCCTGTACACTAGTCCACATGGCTGAATAAATGACTAGCTCAAGCTAGCTGTTCATAATGAAAACGTCTATTTATTTATGAACATAACATGGTACCAGAAGTGGTAATATCTGCTAAATATTGTGAAATGCGACATGGAGAATTTGAAGCCACTGGAGGGTTTGAAACTCACGGGGAATGTCAACTGCAATTGGCGGACTTTCAAACAACAATTCGAACTCTACATTGCTGCCATCGGGTTCGGTACGATGCCAGACGCAAGGAAAATAGCGTTACTGCTCATGGTTGCAGGCCCGCAGGTGATAGAGGTATTTAATACATTTGTATTTGATCAAGAGGAGGACAGAGAAAAAATGGGCGATGTGCTAAAAAAGTTTGATACACATTGTTCTCCAAAAAAGAACGAGACCTATGAGAGGTACGTGTTCCATTCACGGACACAGCAGCAAAATGAGACTTTTGATAGCTTTGTGACTGATCTGAAACTGAAAGCACAGACATGTAATTTCTCTGAACTGAAATCATCCATGATTCGTCACCAGATTGTGTTTGGTATTCATGATAAAAAGGTCAGGGAACATTTGTTGAGAGAAACCGAACTAACATTGGAGGATGCTGTGAAAATATGTCATGCCAGTGAGCTAGCTCGGCATTACGCAAAGACTTTCAGTGAAATTAATAATGATGCGACTGTAATAAGTGATAGTGCTGCTGTCGGTGCTGTGTCCTTCAAGGGGAAGAAACGTGGGCAGAACAGAAATGCAAAGCAATCGGAGGATGGAATTTTTAATTGTAAACGCTGTGGTTACCAGCACCAGTCAAGACAATGCCCAGCGTTTGGAAAAATGTGCACAAAATGTAATGGAAAGAATCACTTTGCCAAACAATGCTTTTCAAAAGTAAAAACAAAGAAAGGGCAACAAGTCAATGTGATTGAGGACACTGATTTAAGTGAGACATTTTTTGTAGGAATGGTGTCATGTGACAATATCGAAAAGGATACAGAAAATGTGCAGCCCTCAGGGATGGACAATGCTGAACATAAAGTTAATGCAGTAAAAGAGGACAAATGGATAATGTCACTGCAGGTAAATGGAGCATTAGTTACATTGAAACTAGACACTGGGGCAAAAGCAAACTTAATCAGTATGAGTGACATTAAAAATATGAAAGAAAAGCCCAAAATACAGAAAAAGTCAGTACTACTGAAGAACTATAATGGACAGAAAATAGATAGCTTAGGTATATGCAGACTTAAAGTGACAGTCAAAGACAAAGTGCATCATCTCATGTTTTCTGTTGTGGCTGAAGGACTTGATTCACTACTAGGTGACAAAGCTTGTGAGGACTTAGAACTGGTCAAGAGAGTCTACCGTACAAACTGTGCCATAAGCAGACCAAATGATTGGTGGATTCTGTAGTGAGTAATTTCCAGGATGTGTTCAAAGAATTTGGAGTTCTCCAATTCACTTACAAGATCCAGCTAAAGGAGGATGCTCAGCCAGTGGTACATGCTCCACAGAGAGTTCCAGCACCCCTGCATGACCGGCTCAAGAAAGAACTGGACAGAATGACCACACTAGGAGCCATCAGGAAAGTCGAAGAGCCAACAGACTGGGTTAACTCCATGGTATGTGTAAAGAAAAAGAACAATGATCTAAGAGTATGCATGGATCCAAAGGACTTAAATGCAAACATTAAACGTGAACACTACCAGATTCCCAAGCGAGAAGAAATCACCAGTGAAATGTCAGGTGCCAGATACTTCACAAAGCTCGATGCCTCACAAGGATTTTGGCAACTAAAACTGGATGAAGAGAGCACCAAATACAGTACCTTCAACACACCATTTGGCAGGTATTGTTTCCTCAGAATGCCTTTCGGGATAATATCTGCATCTGAAATCTTTCATAGAGCGATGGACCACATAATTGAAGGTCTGGAAGGAGTTTGGGTCTATGTTGATGACATCATCATCTGGGGCTCCACACTGAAAGAACACAATGAGAGACTGACTAAAGTGCTACAGAGCATACGCCGGAATGGACTGAAGCTCAACAAAGCCAAGTGTCAGTTTGGCGTCCAGGAAGTCACTTTCCTAGGAGATAATCTATCTGGTAAAGGAATAGAGCCAGATATGGAAAAAGTAAACGCCATACTCAAAATGCCCCGACCTACTGACAAAAAAGGAGTGCTACACATCATGGGGATGATAAACTTCATTGGAAAGTTCATTCCTAACTTGTCAGCCAAGACAGCCTGTCTGCGAGACCTGCTACATAAAACAAATGAGTTCGCATGGACAGAAAGACATGAACAAGAGTGGATGAACCTCAAAACAGTGCTGACAACCACACCTGTACTCACCTTCTTTGACCCAACAAAGAGAATCAAAGTGTCAACAGATGCATCAAAAGATGGCCTAGGCGCGGTCTTGCTACAAGCAGAGGGTGAAGACTGGAAGCCTGTTGCCTATGCCTCCAGGTCTATGACTGATATTGAGTGTCGATACGCCCAGATTGAAAAGGAATGTCTAGGCTTGGTAGTTGGACTAGAAAAGTTCCATGGCTACATATATGGAATTCCCACCTTCACAGTTGAGACAGACCACTGCCCACTGGTTGCCATCAAAAAAAAAATCTGAATGAGATGTCTCCAAGGATTCAACGACTCATGATGAAGCTGCAAAGATATGACTTTGAACTGATCTACACACCAGGCAAACACATAGGCCTACAAATTCACTTTGGGCCCGCCAGCTGGCGTGCGCCCAAAAGTTAGCGCTGAGCGCGGAGCCAGTTGTGCCCGTCAGATATTCGGTTTTTGCGCCCCAAGTCGGAACCGGGCGCTATTCCAGGGTGTGCCCGCCCCTGCTTGGGGCGCTGAAACTGAATTTCAGCGCTCTAGGCGCTGCTGCGCCACCCGCTGCGGAGCGGCAGGCTGCGGTACTGCAGGCCTCCTCCTTCTCTTAAGGGGAGGTGCCTGCAACGGGGAGTTCGCCGCTGGATAGTGCCGGCAAATGAGCCCGGCACCACGGAGAAGTGCCGGGTTCGCGGAAAGCAGCCGGCAATGCCGCGGGGGGGGGGGGGTGGAGGAGGCCGGGGAAGGAGGTGCGGGCAGGCGGCCGCCGAAAAAGCGGCCGGCCGCACCTCCACCTTAAAGCGCCCCACTAAGGCTACAGGACGGCCCCGTTTTCTGATCGCTGTTTGCGGCCGCTGCAGAAGAGGCGGCCGCAACTAAATATGGCGGTCGGGCCGGTAGTGGGGCGGTCGCGGGGCACTGCGCACACCAATGACGTCATCGGTGGCGGCGCAGCGCTACTGGCTAACGCCGCCATTACCGCAGTGCTGAATATCAGCGAAAGCTCAGCAAGTGGCGCAAAAGCCCTCTTTGGGCGAAAACTGGGCGCAAAGCCTACTGAATTTCTAGGCCATAGTGTTAGCAGATGCACTATCCCGAGCACCCACAATGAGTCATGTGAGCTCTACTGAGGGAGATGTGGATGTTCATGTGAGTATGGTCACTGCTGCGCTGCCTGTGTCAGACACAAAATCAAAGCAAATAGCAGAAGAAACAGTAAAAGATACAGGCCTAGAAATTTAGTGCGCTTAGCACCGATTTTGCGGCGCTAGAGGGCCTAGCGCTGCAATTGGCGCCGGTTCCTAAATTGCCTGGGGCCCTTCCGCGGCGGTAGACCGGTAGCGCTGCGCCGGCACCGATGACGTCATCGGTGTGCACAGCGTCCCGGTTGCCGTGGTAACCCGGCCCCAAGCCGAAATTCAGTTGCGGCCGCCTCGCCAGTGGCAGCCGCAACTAAGACTCCGGCAAACGAGTGTTGCCAGAGTCTGCGCCGGCGCTTTAAGGAGGCGCGGCGGCCGGCCGCTTTCCCGCCGGCCGCCTGCCCGCAGCTCCCTCCCCGGACTTCTCCCGCCCCCCCCCCGGAACAGATGCAAGCCCGGCACTTGTCCGAGGTGCCGGGCTCATTTTTGAAGAGATTTGCGCGGGCCGCGGCCGGGTGCAGGCAGCTCCTCCTTAACGGAAGGAGGAGGCCTGCACTTCCCGAGCCTGCCGCACCGCAGCGGGCGCCACAGCGCTGGAATAGCGCCGCAATGCGGCGCGTTGCGCCAGTTTTCAGGCGCTGAAACCCTTCAGTAGCGCCGGCAGCCGTTTGGGCGCGGCGCTACTGAATTTTTGGCGCGCGCAAAGGGACTTAGCGCCGGCGCTAACTTCCGGCGCTAAAGCCCTGGCGCAGCGCAAACTCAATTTCTAGGCCACAGTGTTACAAACAGTAATAGAGAAAATTCATCATGGTTGGCCAAAAGGTTCCTGTCCAAAGTACTATCACATCAGGTCAGAGTTAAGTGTCGCAAGTGGACTATTACTAAAACAGAACAGAATAGTCATTCCACAGGCTCTACGTCAAGACATGCTCGAAAGGATTCATGAGGGACACCTCAGAATTGAAAAATGCAAAAGGAGAGCAAGAGACACTGTTTATTGGCCTGGCATAAATAAGGACATTGAGAACATGATAGGCATATGTGAGACATGTCAGAAACACCAAAACAAACAAGCAAAGGAACCAATTATAGTAGCTGACTTACCAGCAGCACCATGGCAAAAGGTTGGTATGGACCTCTTTCATTTGAATGGTAAAGACTATCTAATAGTGATTGACTACTATTCTAACTATCCTGAGATGGCACTGCTCTCAAGCACATCAGCAAGCAGTGTCATAATGCATGTTAAATCCATCTTCACCAGACATGGAATTCCCAGGATTGCCGTTAGCGACAATGGTCCGTGCTTCAACTGTAAGGAGTGGCAACAGTTTGCAGCACATTATGACTTTCAACACATCACATCCAGTCCTCTGTATGCTCAGTCGAATGGTAAGGCAGAGAAAGGTGTTCAGGTTCTCAAACAGCTACTGAAGAAAGCAACAGAAAGCAAGTCTGATCCTTATCTCACCCTGCTGAGCTACCGAGCCTCCCCTTTAGACTGTGGTTCTTCACCTGCTGAACTCCTAATGGGTCACAAGTTGCGCACCACGCTACCCTGCTGTGCAAAAGAAAAGCAGAGTAAGGAACTAAGACAGAGACTTCAACTGTTAAAGCTGAAACAGAAATCACATTATGACAAGTCATCCAAAACTCTGAAACCATTGACAAGGGATGATGTTGTCAGGATTGAGGATTCAGGTGCATGGAACAGGAAAGCTACAGTTCTTGAGGAAGTAGGACCAAGGTCATACACTGTTAGGACTGAGGAAGGACAGATTCTCAGGAGGAACCGCCGTTCCCTCCTGAAAACACAAGAAACTATCCAAGAGCAAATCGAAGACAATGCCGCAACTGAATCTTGTCACTCACCACCAGAACAATCTAACACAAACACACATACAGGCTCTCATGAAAACACATCAGACTTACCTGTGCTGAGAAGATCCACACGTGAAGTAAAAAAAGCCTGATAGACTTAGGGCTAGATTTTCAGTTGCTAGCGCCAGCAGTTAGCGCCTTAAGAGAAGTGATTTTCGGGCGCTATGCGTGTAGCGCCCGTGCGCAGCGCAGTTTGCGCCCCGCCCCAAATTAAGTTGCCCGTTAGCGCCGGCGCAAAGTTTAGCGCCCGGCCGGATGCGCGCGCAGAAAATGACGTCACATCCTCGTGCAACGCCCTTTGGCCGCCCCGATTCCAAACTTCAGTCGGACCGCCCCATTGTGCGGCTGGCGGCCGGAGCGTTTGGAAAAAGGAACGCAACACAACCAGCGCGGGCCCCGGGGGGCGCAAATTAAAGGGGAACGTGCTCTCCAGTATAAAGGCCAGCCTTTTTTCAGAAAACACTCTTGTGCAACGCATTTCTGGAGACACAACAAGGAGGATAGCTAACTGGTTTCAAGCAGCAAGAGCTCAGGTATTTTTGGACTCAGGCCAGAGCGCTGCAAGTGGCCCTTTGGAAATGTGAGTGTTTGCCAGGATTTGATGGGGGTTGCATGGGGTGCCAACGCGGAGCTGCAGCTCCATGTCCGTAGGGCTCGCAGACGCATTGTGAGAGGGGCAGCCCTGGCTAGAGGCAGAGGGGGCTACAGGCGTCGGCCACGTAGGCCTTACCCAGTCAGGCTATACCGCCAGCAGCGCTCCTACCTAAACATGAGTGCCGCGTGATGTGTTAAAAGGCTCCGATTCCGAAAGGAGGTGATTGCAGAGATCTGCCACCTGCTTCGCCGAGATCTGCGGCCAAAGCTCAGGTGCAGGACGTCTCTGTCGGTGGAAGTGAAGGTGACGGTGGCATTGAACTTCTATGCCACTGGCTCCTTCCAATACGCTGCTGGGGACATAGCAAACATCTCCCAGTACGGCGCGCATCGCTGCATCCGCCAGGTGACCGAAGCACTGTTCAGAAGGAGAAGCCAATTCATCTCCTTCCCCATGGCCCTGGAGAGCCAGCATCAGCGCGCATTGGGATTTTCCAGACTCGGGGAATTCCCCTTGGTGCAGGGCGCCATTGACTGTACGCATGTGGCTTTGCGGGCCCCTCTGGAGCATGGCGAGCAGTATCGCAACAGGAAGGGCTACCATTCTCTGAATGTGCAGCTGGTGTGTGACCACAAGCAGCGCATCATGGCAGTCAATGCCAGCTTCCCAGGCAGCAGCCACGATGCCTTTATCCTGCGGCAGAGTACTGTGCATGACATGTTCCAGGCACAGCCTCCCCCAAGAGGATGGCTACTCGGGGACAAAGGCTATCCTTTGTGCACCTGGCTCATGACCCCGCTCCGTGCGCCCAGGACTGCTGCTGAAGAGGCCTACAACGAGAGCCATCAAACCACCCGCAACATCATCGAGCAAACTATTGGGGTCCTCAAGCAGCGGTTCCGCTGCCTTGATTGCTCCGGAGGAGCTCTCCAGTATTCGCCGGACCGGGTCTCCCAATTTGTGGTGGTTTGCTGCATGCTACACAACCTGGCTATCCGCAGGACTCAGGCACTGCCACCTGACGTTGGACCAGCACCTCAGGAGGAGGAGCAGGAGGAGCATGAGGAGGAGGAGGAGGAGGAGCAGGAGTACGTTCCCAGGAGGGAGCGACCAGGGCCAAGGGCCACACGACGCCACCTTATTACACGGTACTTCTAAGCCCCCTGTCAGGGAATGGCCAGGGGCCATGAGGGAAGATGAATGCAGCCACTCCACAAGCCCTCAGCCGGCGAAGCCAACAAACACTAAGAAGAACAACCATGGAGACTGCATGAATAAAGATAATTATTTATTACACAAAAATGAAAAGCCCTTCCCACATGAATCCCCAAAAACAATAAACGGGCCCCACAAAAAGCCCAACAAACGACTCACTCCCACAAACTGGGGAGGAGTCACTCCACATTTCTTCAAACCGGGCCTCAACGTCGGCCTAACGCAAAAAATAAGCCCTCCAACAACACAACCATGGGCAAAATAAAGATGGCCACCGCCATATAAAAGGAAAGCTGGCCACACCCTCTACTGAGTGGCCCGCGAGGGCGAGACCTTGCCCAGCCTTTTGCCTCCCCTGCCCGGCCTGCTGCTCCTTCGCAAGCTCTGCCCAGTGGCTGCTGCGAGGCTGGGGGAAGGCGCCTGAGGCTCAGATGCCCTTCCGCCAGATGCCGCTGGGGGGCGGCCTACACGGCGTTTGGGCCTCGAGGGGCCGTCTGCTGAGTGGCGCACCTGAGCCTGGCCACCATCAGCTGCAGCCGCTTGCCCTTGACGCCCCAGTGGGGGAATGGCGGCGACGGATGGCGCAATGTGGGCCAGCTGGCGTCTGGGATGCGCTGGCTGGTGCTGTGGTGGCACTCGGCCGGGCCCGCACTGCAGGATCCGCAACAATCAGCCGAGGGGCGGCTTGCTGGGATGGTCCAGCGCGGCGGCTGCCCTGGCGATGCCTGCCTGAGACAGCGCGTGTGGCAGCAGTGAGTGCCCCTGTTGTCTTGGTGTGCGCCCGCATCACATCCACCAGGGTCTTGATGGCATCAGTCAGCATGCGGCCACTCGCGGCAGTTGCTGCCCCGAACTCGCGCACACTGGTCGCCAGCGACTCGATGGCCTCAGGCATGCGCCCCACCACGCTCATGAGCTCCATGTGGCGCCGGTCCGAATCCTCGGCCATCTTATCCAGCTTCCGCACCTCCTCCGAGGTGAAGGTGTCCGGACTGGAGTCGCGACTCTCCCGCTGGGGAGGAGGGGGCCGAACTAGGGGACCCTTGCCACGTTGGTGGCGGCGAGTGTGCCGATCAGCAGCACTCCCCTCTGATCCTTCCCCCCTTTGGGGGGAAGGCCGCGGGCCACGCGCACGGCTCCTGGGTGGCTGGACGCCACTGGTCCCAGAAGCTGCATTGCCCTGCGACAGTTCCTCCAGGCACTCGTCCAGTGAGGAGGTGTCAAGCATTTCCTCCTCTCCTGCGGGACGTGACTGTTCCCCCGATGGTCCGGCTTGCTCCTCCTCCTCCTCCTGCTCGGAGGTGCTGTCACTGGCAGCTTCAGGGTCCTGGTCGTCACCAGCTGAAAGCAGGAATGCACAAGAGTAGCTTCAGAGTGAGGAGACGGCGTCAGCGAGGGAGTTAGGACTGGTGGCATTCAGCGCATTGGTGGGACAGTGGCAAAGGAGGTAGCTCGGATGGGCCAGTGCGACGCGAGAGGGCCAAAAGGCGAGGTCCTTACCATTGCCGGGCAGTGGAGGGTCGGCTACTCCGGACGCTGTGGGGATGATCACACGGGCTCCCATGAGCACACACACGCGCTCCTCCAGCCGAGTGAGCTTCTGCAGCTTGGCGCGGCCACCCCTGGCACGGGCCTGGCGATTAAAGGCTACTTTAGCCTGCAAGAGAAAGGACGGGCTGTAAGTGCGCAGTGTAGCCCTGATGTAGTGTGCACTGTAGCCCTGATGTAGTGTGCACTGCCTCCCATGGTGGAATAGCTTGGCCAGAGTGAAGCCCTGATGTAGTGTGCACTGCCTCCCATGGTGGAATAGCTTGGCCAGAGTGAAGCCCTGATGTAGTGTGCACTGCCTCCCATGGTGGAATAGCTTGGCCAGAGTGTAGAGTGCCGAATGGCCAATTGATGCTCATGACTGTCCCAATGCTGCTGGCTGAGGGCTGGCCAATAGGACTTTCAGCTCCCTTTGCCCATCATGTCAGGTGTACATGCAAGAATGAGGAGGAGACTGGAAAGGGTACTCACCCTGACAATCCTGGTCAGGTCGTTGTATTTTTTACGACATTGTTTGTGGGTCCTGGGGGCATCGCCGGTGAACGTCACCCTCTGGGCGATCTGCTTCCAGGCTTTGGTGTAGTCGTGGTGGGTTGGATTCCTCCCACTCTCTGGGAACAAGATCTTGCGCCTCACCTCCAGAGCTGTGACCATTATGTCCAGATCACCCTCTGAGAAGCGCAGGGCACGCTGACGGGCCTTCTCTGGCGTTGCCATGACTCCCTGGGGCTGAGCAGCAGTGTTGAGGCCTCTTTGCAAGGCTGCAGTGTGCAGGGCGTGGCAGCAGACCAATTCGTCCCTTCCCCCTTTAAGAGCTGGTCGGCGCCACGGGGTCTGCTGTCAGTCCAAAAATGACCGCACCCGCGCTGCGCCCCGCCTGGGTGCTATTCCTCTGGACCGCCGGCTTAGCGCCTAAAGATAGTAGTGGAACGCCTCTTTTAGCGCTCCACCAACCTCTTAGGGCGAAGCCACTGAATTTCCGGCAACGGGGCGCTACTTTGGGGCGGGCGCTAACTTCGGGCGGGCGCTAAGGTTAGCGCCCCAAAACTGCCTATACTGAAAATCTAGCCCTTAATCTTTGAGTACAAGGAAAACTATAATAAAAGAATGAAAAGCTTAGAGTTCATAAAGTAAAACTTTGAAAATGTGTTGACTGTTGTGAAGATGTTTATGTCATAATGATTGATTGATATTGATTGATATTGATTTTGTTTAACCTCTAAGGAAGGGGGATGTAATGATCAGTAACATGTCATTCTAGAATGGTACACTAGGTGGAGCTGTATGTTTAGTAGTGGGCTACCCACAAGGCAGTAGTCAAGATGGATGCTTGTACACTAGTCCACATGGCTGAATAAATGACTAGCTCAAGCTAGCTGTTCATAATGAAAACGTCTATTTATTTATGAACATAACACTGTGTGATTTTGAACTCGGGTCTCGTTCTCCTCCCGCATTTGGCCCCGGTGTAATGGGCGTCCTTGGTTGTTGAGCGGTGTGGGGAGCGAGAAGAGAGCCCGCCATGAAGCCAGGGCATGAGAACGAGCGGCAGCAGGCCAAGAGCCAAACGATGAGAGGCCAGAGCAAGAGCGATATCAGCACGATGGCTACTGATGGGCCTACAATTATACCCGTTCTTCAACTCCTTATCTGCGTGCCAAATCAGGTCAGTCCCTTTGTCTTACTTTTGGCAGGCTTGTTTAAATGATTACAACCATTTACTTTAACGACTTTTGGAGTGGTTGTCTCCGGGTCTAATGGCCCCGATATCCTGGTTGTTTGTCATGGATGAACCTTAATTGTCCCCATCCTGACTTGATGGCTACTATGAGCTGTTACCGATTAAATATGCAGAAACCTAATGGCCACGATTTTAGGCCCATTCTAGCTTGATTTGTTACAAGTCGAATGAATGCATATTCTGTGTTTACTTTGACTGTCTGTCTCCACAGAGTCCTTCTCACAGATTCCTGCATTTTAAGTTTCGTCTCCGGGCCTGCCTGTCTGCAGAGCCCTGCTTTAAAAATCCTGTCGGTTTGGTCACGAGGCTGCAGAAGCCATTTTGGGTACCCTGTTTTTAATAACTTGTCCAAACAGGGTCCCTTGATCCATAATTTGGGAGTGTGGGAATTTTGAGAACCCTGCACTTACACCTTGCACCATGGGGAAGCGCGATATCCTGGCAAAACCATATGTGCGCTTCTCCTGCTTCTCTTTGTTCAGAGAGACAATGAAGTCCCTTCGCTTGGAGTACTGAGGGCGGCAGCAGCGAAGAAGGCTGGATATAAAACAGTGGGAGGCGAGGCATGTACGGACCTGAGCGGCGGCAGCAATGGAGGCGGCAAGATATAAAACAGCGGGAGGCGAGGCATGCACGGACCTGAGCGGTGGCAGCAGCGGAAGCAGCAGTAAAATTCCGGCAAATTCAAAAGCAGCAAAACAACAAGGAGTGGCATCACAGCACAACAGGTAGGTGATTGGTTGGTGAGTATTAACGTTTTTTTCTCTCTAAGCTAGGGCAGTGGTTTAAATTAGGAGCAGGAAACTATAATGTACTTTAAACTAATTAATATAACTATAAATAAATCATTGAATAAAGATTTTAACTAATTAAATAAATAAAACAAGGCTAGACTAAGATATGGCAGAGCAGGTTGTTTGTCTGGACTGCAGTATGTGGGAGTTTGTAGACAGCAAGACTGTCCAAAGCAAACATGTCTGCAGTAGATGTCTCCATCTCAAATCTCTCTGGCTCAGAGTCATGGAGCTGGAGTGCGAGTTGGAAACACTTCGACACATAAGGGAGGGAGAAGAGTATCTGGACAATTTGCTCCAGACTTTGGTCACACCTTGTAGAGAGGTGCAGGTTCAGACGGGGTTGGTGTGACCGATAGTGTGCAGAGTAAGGGGAACCCACGTAAGAAAGGGAATGAGGATCCACAGAAACTGATTCTATCTAACAGGTACAAAGTACTTTCTACCTGTGAGAATAAGGATAAAGACTGTCGGAAGGACAGCCAGAATGCGGGCCATAGCACATTGGAGCAGGAACTGTCCCAAGGGGGGAGGAGGAGGAGGAGGAGAGGAAGCATATTGTGGTAGTTGTAGGGGATTCTATAATTAGGGGGACAGATAGCATCCTTTGTAAGCAAGATTGAGAGTCCCACATGGTATGTTGCCTACCTGGTGTCAGGGTGAGGTACATCTCAAACCGGCTTGAAAGTATATTGGAGAGGGAGGGGGTGGATCCAGTCGTTGTGGTCCATGTTGGGACCAGCAACATAGGGAAGAGTAGGCAAGAGGTTCTGTTTGGGGAGTACCAGGAACTAGGAGCTAAATTAAAGAACAGGACCTCAAGGGTTATAATCTCTGGATTATTACCCGAGCCACGTGCAAATAGGCATAGGGATAAGTTGATTAGGGAAGTGAACACGTGGCTAAAGAAGTGGTGTGGGAAAGAGGGGTTCCATTTCATGGGGCACTGACACCAGTATTGGGACAGGAAGGAACTGTACCACTGAGATGAATTCCACCTGAACTGGTCTGGGACCAGGATCTTAGCAGAAAGGATAAATAGGGCAGTCACAAGGACTTTAAACTAGTAAATTGGGGGGGGGGGGGGGGGGGGGAGGGTTCAGGTGGAAATTGTAGTACAAATAGTAGTTCAAACACAAATGAAAGGGAAGAGAGTAGAGTAACAGTCAGAAATTGTGCTTTAGGCACCACATGTAAAGGGAAAACTAAAAGATGTAAAGTAAAGCAGAGGGGGAGGAGTAGCCTTAGTGATTAAGGATGAAATCACTTCAATGATAAGAGAGGATATAATGAGAGGTAAGCAGGCAGTGGAGAATTTATAGGTAGAATTAAGAACTAGAAAGGAATTAAGACTGTAATGGGAGTTGTGTATAGGCCCCCTGATAGCAGCTGTGAAGTGCTAGATTGTATAAATGCAGAGATTAGACAAGCATGTAGTAAAGGCAGAGTGGTTTTAATGGGGGATTTTAACTTTCATACGGATTGGGATAAGCAAACTAGCACCTGTCAGAAAGGTAGTGAGCGAATTTCTTGAGTGTATTCAGGATAGTTTTCTACAATAATATGTCCTAGAGGCAACAAGGGAGAAAGACATATTAAATTTAGTAATGAGTAATGAGCCAGATTTAGTTAACAGGCTAACTGCACGTGAACATTTATCCAATAGTAATCATAACATGATTGAGTTCAACGTAATGTTTGAAAGGGAGAAACACGAAACAGCTACTAAAGATTCTAGATTTGGGCAAGGCCGACTTCAACGGGATGAGGCAGAGACTATCCACAGTAAACTGGGCAAATCTGTTAATGGGTAAAATGACAGAAGATCAGTGGGAGATGTTCAAAAAAGAATTCAAGGTGATACAGAACCAGTTTATACCCCTGAGGGGCAAGAGCTCTACTTGCCAAAAAAAAAAGGCCATGGTCAATTTAAGAGGTGAGGAACAGCATAAAACTAAAAGATAAAGCATACAAAAATGCAAAAAAATAGCACAGATCCTGGAGAATGGGAAAGGTACACAGAACAGCAAAGGGTCACAAAATAGACAGTATGAGCTACAAAAAGGGAATATGAAAAGAAACTTGCAAGGGATATCAAAATCAACACAAAGAATTTTTAGGAACATAGAGACATTGAAGATAGTGTCACGGGGCTGCGCATTCACGGGGCCGTTTTGCTAGGGTTTCGGTAGTGGACCCAAGCGCAGGAAACCTATCCAAGGACTCGAGACCGGGTAGAACTCAAAAGAAGATTCACTTGAGACTCAAAAACACAGAGACATGGTAACACTCGAAAGGAGATTCAGTTGAGACTCGAGAACGCCAGAGACACAGCAAGAGCTGTTACTTGCAGGCAGGCGAACCCAGGACTGAGCAAAGGGGACAGGAAACAGGAAGCTTAAATACAGGCCAGAGTGGTCACGTGACATAATTATTCAAATGAGACAGGAGACAAATACTTTAACAACACACAGGTGAGTCCAGAGGCACAAAGACAAGACCGAACAACTTTATTAACTAGCCTAATTACTCTGATGAGATCAATTACTCGAGAAACAGGTGAGGAGAGGGGCCCAGAAGGCACGGCAGCAGTGCACCGAGGCCTCAAAAACCACCCTCAGGCAGCGAGCAGAGGGAAGTGCCGCTGAAGCCATTACAGATAGGAGCAGGAGTAGGCCATTCAGTCCCTCAAGCCTGCTCCGCCATTTAATGAGATCATGGCTGATCTCATTAATTATATTAGGAAAAAGAGGGGAGTCAGGAGCAATGTTGACCCCTTAAAAACTGAAAGCGGTAATATTGTCAATGATAACAAGGAAATGGCGGACAAGTTGAATAATTACTTTGAGTCAGTATTTACAACAACAACAACTTGTATTTATATAGCGCCTTTAACGTAGTAAAATGTCCCAGTAGAGGAATTTATAGTAGAGGAAGAGGATAGCATGCCATAAATCCCAAGGAAACTAATATTGAATCAGGGACAAGGACTCAATAAAATTGATGTAAGTAAAATAACAGTAACGAAGAAAATAATGGCACTAAAGAGTGACAAATCCCCAGGTCCAGATGATTTCCATCCTAGGGTTTTAAAGGAAGTAGGTGAGCACATTGCAGATGCCCTAACTATAATCTTCCAAAGTTCTCTCGATTCAGGAACCGTTCCTTTAGATTGGAAAATTGTGCATGTTACTCCGCTATTTAAGAATGGCGAGAGAGGGAAACTAGGGAATTATAAACCAGTTAGCCTAACATCTGTTGTCGGGAAATTGCTAGAGTCTATAATTAAGGATAGGCTGACTGCTCACCTCGAAAATTTTCAGTTGATCAGAGGGAGCCAGCATGGATTTGTGAAAGGCAGGTCATGCCTGACAAACCTGATTGAATTTTTTGAGGTTGTGGCTATTGTAGTGGACAGGGGAATGTGTTTGGATGTTATTTATATGGACCTCCAGAAGACATTTGATAAAGCCCCACATAAGAGACTGTTATGTTCCCATGGTGTCTAAATTGTCAGACTGCTTGTCCAACATACAGTTTTGGATGAGCAAATATTTTCTCCAATTAAATATTGGGAAAACCGAAGCCATTGTTTTCGGTCCCCGCCCCGTTCCCTAGCCACTGACTCCATCCCTCTCCCTAACATCTGTCTGAGGCTGAACCATACTGTTCGCAACCTTGGTGTCACATTTGACCCTGAAATGAGCTTCCGACCACACATCCACAGCATAACAAAGACCACCTACTTCCACCTCCGTAACATCGCCCGTCTCCGCCCTTGCCTCAGCTCATCCACTGCTGAAACCCTCATCTATGCCATTGTTACCTCTACATTTGACTATTTCAACGCACTCCTGGCTAGTCTCCCACATTCCACCCTAAGTAAATTTGAGGTCATCCAAAACTCGGCTGCCCATGTCCTAATTCGCACCAAGTCCCGTTCGCCCATCACCCCTGTGCTCGCTGACCTACATTGGCTCCCTGTTAAGCAGCACCTCTATTTCAAAATTCTCATCCTTGTTTTCAAATCCCCCATGGCCTCGCCCCTTCCTATTTCTGTAATCTCCTTCAGCCCCACAACCCCCCGAGATATCTGCGCTCCTCTAATTCTGCCCTCTTGAGGATCTCTGATTATAATTGCTCAACCTTTGATGGCCGTGCCTTCTGTTGCCTAGGCCCTAAGCTCTGGAATTGCCTAGGCCCTAAGCTCTGGAAGTACCTGGAATAACAGGTACTTGATACTTGTTAACAGGCTATTTTCAATTTTGCTGCTTCTGCCTCGGGTTCCCCAACATCCGGACACCACGCCAGGTAAGTGTGACATGTTGTGAGTCTGCTGTAATGTTTCTGCTATGATGACAGCTGCAGAAGTGGTGTGAAGGATCCAATGGTGCACTGGTACGTTTCAAAGGTAAAAAAATGTTGGGAAAATCATATTTAATGCATTTATACTTTTCTGTAGGGAACAAGTTTTGAATTGGCTGTCTAGTCCCACCTCATTGGGAAAACCTCTCTCACCAGTGACAGATCGCTTCTGTAACCTCATCTGCAGCTGTCATCTGTTCTAGCCTATGGAGAGAGTCATTGGAGAGCCTGGGTGCAAGAGCTCACCTGTGAACAGTCATTGTCAGTGTTTGCAGCACCTCAATGCTGTCAAACACTGAGAAATGAGCTGCTAAAGAAAAATTGTGTGTGGTCCCTTTAAGAAAACCAGCAGATGACGTTACATCAAATGATGTCATCTGACCGGCTTTTTCTTAATTGGCCAGCAACCCTGCAGGGCAGGCTTAACAAGGCCAACTGACGTAAAATCACGTCCGTTGGCCGGATGCAGTTGGGGGCGGGACTGGAACCTGGGAACCAGCTGACCCACTCCCAAGCCGCATCCATTTGCAAAATCACCTCTATAATATAGGAATGGAAAATAAAACTAAGTGGCTGAAAAGCCTCTGCTGTTAATGGTATTAAAATGGTGTCTAGCAATTGGGTGTTAATTGTATCCAGGTGGTGGGAATTAATTGAGGACTCTCTTGTTGGGAAGGGTTGCAAGCTTATCTTGGGGGTGCACAGTATGTCACTGTGAATAATAGTTTCTAAAGACTAGGCTTTAGTATTCCTACTGGAAAGCAGGGGAGCAATTTGCTTGCTTGCTTGTTGGCTCTGGGTAGTGGGAGAGGGAGCGAAAATCACAACCACAACTTCTACAACAACTGGAAGAAAACAACATCTACTTGGAAGGCGGGTGACTATTACCAACCAAAGATCAATATAAGGTGGGTGTTGGTGTAATTTCTTGCCAAAACTATTACCTGTAGGTGTGGAGAGGAAAGGAGATAAATGCTGAAAGGTCATGAGGGGAGTGTGTGCTCTTTCAAAATCAACTAGGCCGCACACACTTATAAACACTGCCCCCTGCCCCTCATTGCCTGGCCCGGGACAGCTGGAGCTGCATGAGTGATACTTTCTCTTTCTATTCTCATTGACAAGAGTTGGTGGAGGACTGTGTCTGGGCAGTTCCAGCTGTCCCGGGTGAAGACATCTTCTCCCCCTAACAGGAAGATCCTAAAGACTTGTATTTAACAACTAGAAAGTGCACCCCTGCAACACACCCAATAATCAAGCCCCATTTTGATTGGTGATCCCACCTCTGCAGCCTCCCTCCCTCCTTCTTTCTTTCCCTCTCTCTCCCTCTTGCGAGGCAACCTTTCTCTTTGTTATTATTATTGGTTCCTTTACCTTTTTTGAGCAGAGGGGAGAATGGGACATGTACGTAAAAACTGCCCCGCCTCCAAGGCCACCAAAACAACTAAGGCGGCCTAGGTTGGCACCGCCACTGCCCCCACCTCCCTGTCCCCGCGCCAGTAACACCAAATGCACAGTCGATGTTGGAGGCCAATGTCATAGCGGCCTCTGGCGAGGGTGGGGGAAGACTAAACACCTTGGGCCTAGTCCCCTGGAAAGATCGTACGGTCCCATACCCGTGTTCATTTGGGATCCTGATCCTGTGCCCGTGAGCGATCGCAAGCCCACCATTGTGCCCGTTTCTGTGGAAAACTTGCATCCTGCAGTCAGGCTCAGGATCGGGAGCCAGAAACAGAAGAAAATGTGGAGGTGGAGGCCTCTGCCGACATGGACGTCATCCCTCTCTCTGCACCCCTCTGGGAGGAAGAGACAAAGGGGCCACTCTTTGGAAGCGGAGGAGGACCCATGTCTCTCTGTGGAAAAGGAGGGCAGTGGATGCCGTCATGCCCCCTACTGAGTTTTCCCTCATCCCCTTTTAGGAGCTTCAGGAATTTCTGGTTGGTTGCCTGGGTCGTCGCAATAAAGTCCAGCTTGCCCTCGACAGATGGTCGAAGCTGGTGCTGCTCACTGGGTCCGTCCGCTCTGCTGCTAAGACCCTAAGTGTGGGCAAGGGCCTGAGCCACCGCGAACTGCGCTGGCTCAAGACGTTCCTCATTGGGCTGCTGAGGAAGTGGAGGGTAATGAGACTCCACTCCCTCCCCACAGTAGGGTTAAGTAGAGGTTGCACTATGCTCTTGTCATGAGGATAACCATAGCCAGCCTCAATATCAATGGCAGCAGAGAGGTGCACCACAGATTTATTAACTTCTCGCTCCTTAAGGAAGGAAAGTATGCAGTGTACATCCTGCAGGAAACCCACACCGTTCCGGGAGACAAGGGTACGTAGCTCCTGGAATGGCAAGCAGGGATCTGCATGAGCCATCTTGCGACCACTTCTTGCAGGGTGACTATCTTGCTGGCCCCACATTTTCGGCCAGAGAGCTTGAGGGTCAAGGAGCTTGTGCCAGGCCACTTGCTCCATCTCACTGTTTGAATGGGGAGACGTGCCGCTCCACCTAGTGAATGTGTACGCTCCTCGGACCGGCGCACAGCAAGTGTGCTTCTTTGAAGCAGTGTCCGCTCTTTTAGGCTCCATTGACGTCAGCAAATGCATTATAGGGGAGGGATTTCAACTGCATTTATTATATATTATAATATTTAAATGAAGTTCTTGCTTATTTTGGGTGAAAGCACTTTTGGCTAGCCTACAATAGCAGCTTGAACTTCATGCTCAGTGCAGATCCTATTAACTAGATCTACGCCTGATTTTCTGGCTCCCAATCACTCATTCCATTCCTGCACTAATAGCCATGACAACCAGAAAATATACCCTACCATCTTCAACTTTCTCCAAAAGATTTTTAAAAGATACTTCTGTAACATCCAATGTTCTTCTCCAATACAGTGAGTTTGTGGTCATTCTGTGTGTAGGCAAGAATCCTGACTGCCTTTGTAACTGAGGCCAAAAGTTTTGGAGACCTAACCAAACCACACTAAGCATGAGTCTGTTCATGCGATGCTGCTCTTACTTTAGTCATCTGACTCAAAATCCCACAGGATATATGCAAATATACTGAATTTTATAACCCTTTAATTATTTTAAAATATGCAGCAATTGAATCCATCTGTTGGGATGAAATAGCTTTACTATGTAAAATGCACCATCACTTACTTGGATACTTTTATCTCTTTAGATCGTGGGCATCCAACACTGATGAATATGTTCTGCATAAAGACAGATAAATTGTTCTGTAAAATGTGGCATGGATGATTTCACTATATATACAACAAATCGTCATTATGCAAAATTATAAAATATCAGTCCGTCCTTACTTACAGGGATATATTTTCAATTGTCACTGCTGATGGCACCAGTATGGACAGGCAGTGGGAGTGGTCCAGAAAAATGGACAGAGCTGAATTTTGCTGCATTTCTATTCATTTGGCACCATGCACAAGGTTCCAGTCGGGCTTTAGTGCTACCGAGTAGTGCTACCTTGCTGTGCACAAATTGGCTGCCACGTTTCCCACATTACAACAGTGACTCTACTTCATTGGCTGTAAAGCGCTTTGAGGTGGTCGTGAAAGGCACTATATAAATGCAAGTCTCTGTCTGTCTTTCTTTCTTTCTTTCTGAGGCAGTGACAGAGTTGTACCATCTCCCAAGATATGATCTCTAGCTTACCTTCATCAGAAGGACAGCATGGGTTACGGGCAGCAGATTGAAAAGGCAATGCATTTTTTTTCAGATGGCTCTCCACTACAAAATCCAGAATGTTACTGATGACACACATGTGGCCCTATGGGCTACTTCACGCAGTGCAATGACCTTCATGTACTGAAACAGCTTCCACTTGATCAACATATAGATAATATTTGATCACAAAGTAGGATCATACAAGTCAATATCCATTTACCAGCAGCAGTCATGATGCCTTGATTTATGGCGGCAAGATTACTTGATGGAGAAAGTACACAACAAAGATGGCTTTTAGGAGACCAAATTAAGCCCTGGCTTGTGACACTATTAAGACAGCCGTGAACAGTAACTGAGCAAATTGTAAGATATAATTCACTGTTCATTGTGACTTGTGTAAGATTCGCAATAATTTACAACTCCGAAGATTAATTTTTTTGAGTAAAGAATCCCTGGGTGATACACCTTTAAAAATTTCAGGGATCAAAAATGGCCGTCAGACCGCATGGCCAAAGACAAAGGACTTGGAAAACAGCTTTCTGTGTCTGTGAAGAAAGGTTCAATGGCAGCCAAATCTGTCAATCAAAGGGGAGTTCCCACCCCCCCTGCAGCAGACAATCAAAGTGTTTACAGAAACTGATACTATGTTTACAAACCACTTAGGCTGCAGTTTCAGCTGACCACAGGACAATGACTTTCTGGGGGTTTTTTATTCATTGATGGGATGTGGGCATCACTGGCTAGGCCTGCATTTAGTGCCCATCCCTAATTGCCCTTGAGAAGATGGTGGTGAGCCGCCTTCTTGAACCGCTGCAGTCCATATGGTGTAGGTACACCCACAATGCTGTTAGGAAGGGAGTTCCAGGATTTTGGTCCAGCGACAGTGAAGGAACGGCGATACAGGTCCAAGTCAGGATGGTGTGTGGCTTGGAGGGGAACTTGTAGGTGGTGATGTTCCCATGCATCTGCTGCCCTTGTCCCTCTAAGTGGTAGAGGTCGCGGGTTTGGAAGGTGCTGTTGAAGGAGCTTTGGCGAGTTGCTGCAGTGCATCTTGTAGATGGTACACACTGCAGCCACAGTGCGCCGGTGGTGGAGGGAGTGAATGTTGAAGGTGGTGGATGGAGTGCCAATCAAGCTTTATCCTGAATGGTGTCGAGCTTCTTGAGTGTTGTTGGAGCTGCACTCATCCAGGCAAGTGGAGAGTATTCCATCACACTCCTGACTTGTGCCTTGTAGATGGTGGAAAGGCTTTGGGGAGTCAGGAGGTGAGACACTCGCCACAGAATTCCCAGCTTCTGGCCTGCTCTTGTAGCCACACTATTTATATGGCTGGTCCAGTTCTGTTTCTGATCAATGGTAACCCCCAGGATGTTGATAGTGGGGGATTCAGCGATGGTAATGCCATTGAATGTCAAGGGGAGATGGTTAGAGTCTCGCTTGTTGGAGATGGTCATTGCCTGGCACTTGTGTGGTGCGAATGTTACTTGCCACTTGTCAGCCCAAGTCTGAATGTTGTCCAGGTCTTGCTGCATATGGACACGGACTGCGTCAGTATCTGACGAATCTCGAATGGTGCTGAACAGTGTGCAATCATCAGCGAACATCCCCACTTCTGACCTTATGATGGAGGGAAGGTCATTGATGAAACAGCTGAAAATGGTTGGGCCTAGGACACTGCCCTGAGGAACTCCTGCAGTGATGTCATGTGATTGAGATGAATGACCTCCAACAACCACAGCCAACTTCCTTTGTGCTAGGTATGATTCCAACCAATGGAGAGTTTTCCCCTTGATTCCCATTGACTTCAGTTTTGCTAGGGCTCCTTGCTGCCACACTCGATCAAATGCTGCCTTGATGTCAAGGGCAGTCACTCTCACCTCACCTCTTGAGTTCAGCTCTTTTGTCCATGTTTGGACCAAGGCTGTAATGAGGTCAGGAGCTGAGTGGCCCTGGCGGAACCCAAACTGGGCGTCAGTTAGCAGGTTATTGCTGAGTAAGTGCCGCTTGATAGCACTGTTGATGACACCTTCCATCACTTTGCTGATGATTGAGAGTAGACTGATGGGGCGGTAATTGGTCGGGTCGGATTTGTCCTGCTTTTTGTAGACAGGACATACTTGGGCAATTTTACACATTGCCGGGTAGATGCCAATGTTGTAGCTGTACTGGAACAGCTTGGCTAGGGGTGCAGCTAGTTCTGGAGCACAAGTCTTCAGTACCTTCAAGGCTATTTACTCAAGCAATCAAGGAAATAGCTTTCCCATCACAGACAATGAAGACACATTCAAACCACTGCAGCTTTATTCGAAAGCCATCACAGACAATGGACACATTTAAACTGCAACTTTATCCAAACCCATCCCAGACAAGTGGACAGTTTGGATCTCTCTTTTGTTTTAGCCCAGAAACATCAGATCTGGGCGGGCCCCAAATGGGGGTATAAAAGATAGCTTCCCAGAAGCTCTCTCTCCCTCTGGCCTCACCTCCGTGTGTGCCTCTACAGCGTGGGAGCCTGCCTGAGGAGGTAGAACACCAGCAGTTCACTTTTAAAACACTGGGGTGTTTTCTTACTTTGGGGCAGTGAAGATCTAAGTTCGCAGGGCACGGAGCGGGCATTTCCAGTGGTGAGCATATATTTTTCTGGCCTTCCACATGGCAACTTAGGATAGGTATAGGGGTGGGAATTAAAGGGAATTTTGTTAAGAACTGTGATTTTAGTCGATTTTTCCCTCATTGTGTCCGTCCTCTCCTCCCCTATTTAAGCAAGACCGTGTTGCACCTAGCAGGGAAGTGCTATAGTGAACACTGAATTTGGTATTTAAAACTGTATTAAAAAGGAGTAGCTGTTTTAAAGTACTGTATGTAAAACTGTATTTAAAGGAGTGTTGCATCAAGCTGTAGTGCTGTGGTGAACGCTGTTAGCTGTTATTAAAGTGCTGTTTTTAAGTAAAAGCCACTAAGCTAAAGTGCTGTAGTGCGCAAAGGGTTTTTAAGTAAAAAGTACTGTATTTAAAAATAGAGTAGTGTTGCACTGAGCAGGGAGCCCTCTAGTGGACACTAAGTGTACTGCGTTTAAGCAAAAGTGTTGTACCAGGCATAAGAGCCATATCAATTTTTCTTTCTTTTGTTTTCAATAAATACTGGTCTGTTTTGCACCCAAACCACGAGTCACGTTGTTTTCTGTCTACATCACCACCGAATAAGTCCGGGGGTCAGAACTCAGGAATAGGGGAGCGCTTCAAAACCGCAAGGGGGTCCCTGGAGCAGCTCAGAGGCTTCTGACTGGCCAGAGACAAATAACCCCAACCCCGCTAGCGTGTGCTAATTCCGTACACTTGGCTGAATTCAATGTACCAGCATGCTTTGAGAGTTCTGCAAACAAACCTTTAAACAGATTTAGTTAACTTCTGGAACCCTTTTAGAGAAGGCATAAGCAGCCAATTGTCTACAGATTTAGTTAACTTCTGCAATCTCATCAGACAGGACCTCGAGAGTCCTGCAAAACAAACCTTTAAGCTGACTGAACAATGAGGAACTTCTGCAACCCCTTCAGACATGGCGTAAGCGGCCTTGAGGCCCATTGATTACAGATAAGGAGAAGAGGTACCTATGAATGAACAATAGCCAACATGGTCTGAGACACGTATGCATTGGGAGGCCTGCCAAGTTTTGGGTATAAAGGACACAGAATACTTGGGGGCTGCTGCAGTGAGTCAGGTGACTTGACCCGTCGCACAGAAACAAGGGCCTACTAGTCACCGCCGAACTGGTCACTCCCTGGTGTTAGTACGTATGTATGCTTATGCTAGCTCGTTGAAGTTTATGCTTGCATGTAAACTTGATTTTATGCTTGCTTGTAAACTTGATTGATTTTAAGTAAAGAAGTAGTTACCCTGAAATCTTTGTCTGATTGTCTTCATTCCGGTTCGGGTCCGAACTCTAAGTAACTGTCAGACCGGGATACCGTAAAGGGCCTAGTCTTACAAAATATACAATGATGCCTATGCAGTCACTGGATCATCATTGAACACACTGGGCTAGAAATTCAGTATAGCCACTTTTGGGGCGGTAAAGTCGGGCGGTCGCTAAAGTTAGCGCCCGCCGGAAACTGCAGGTCACTTCGCCGAAATTCAGTAGATCTGGCCAAGAGTTTGGGCGAGCGCTGAAACTGGCGTTGCACGCCTATCTTCAGGCGCTAAGTCGGCGGTGCGGACTGATAACGCCGAGGCCGGGCGCAGCGCAGGTGCGGTCATGTTTTGATTGACAGCAGACACCCTGACGCCGGCCAGCTCTTAAAGGGGGAAGGGTCGACTTTGTCTGCAGCCACGCCCTGGATAGTGGAGCCCTGCAGCTAGGCCTGAACACTGCTGGTGGACCCAAATAGCGCCTGAAGCCATGGAGAAGGCCCGTGAACGAGCGCAGCGCTTCTCCCAGCATGCTTTGAGGGTGCTGGTTAGGGGGTTGGAAAGGTACAAAGAGATCTTGTGCCCGGACAGTGGCAAGAAGGCTCCCAGGAGGCAGTACAGGAGAGCCTGGAGGAAAATCGCCCACAGGGTGTCAGTCAACAGCGATGTCCCCAGGACTGGTGACCAATGCCGCAAGGAGTACAACGACCTCACTCGGATGGTCAAGGTGAGTACCCTTTCCAGTGTCCTCCTCATCCTTGCATGTGCACCTCACATTATGGGCAAAGGGACCTCAAAGGCCTAATGGCCAGCCCTCCTCCCGCAGCTATGGCACTGGCATGATCCTCAATAGCACTTTCTGCACTTAACACACTGGCCAAGCTATTCGACCATGGGAGGCAGTGCACACAACAGGGCACCACACTGGCCAAGCTATTCCACCATGGGAGGCAGTGCACACAACAACAGGCCACCACACTGGCCAAGCTATTTGACCATGGGAGGCAGTGCACACAACAACAGGGCACCACACTGGCCAAGCTATTCCACCATGGGAGGCAGTGCACACAACAACAGGGCACCACACTGGCCAAGCTATTCCACCATGGGAGGCAGTGCACACAACAACAGGCCACCACAATGTACTTAGAGGCCGTCCTTTCTCTTGCAGGCCAAGATGGCCCGGAATTTGAAGAGCCAGAATGTCACCGGGGGAGGCCGTGCCCAGTTCCAGGAGCTCAGTGAGCTGGAGGAGAGCGTGGCTCGACTCATGCGTGGCCGGGTGGTTGGCCCTGTTGCCATTGGAGATGCCGACCCTGTGCTGCGACCCAATGGTAAGGAGATGACCGTTTGGACCTCTCTCGTTCCCCTAGCGCATCAGATCTACATCCTTTGCCACTGTCCGACCAATGCGCTGAATGCCACCACTCATGCCTCCCTCGCTGACGCCCTGTCCTCACTGTAAAGCTACTCTTGTGCCTTCCTGCTTTCAGCTGGTGAGGAGGAGGTCCCTGAAGCAGAGAGTGCCAGACCCTCGGAAGAGGAGCACGACGAGGACCAAAAGGAAGGCGGCGCATCGGGGGAAGCATCATCTGCGCCAGGGGATGGCAATGGAGGGGACACGTCTTGCCTGGAGGAGAGCCAGGGGGAAGTGTTGCGGGGGGTGTAGCTCCTGGGCCCAGTGCCGTCCAGGCACGCGGGAAGGGTCGGGCAGAACGGCGGCCTTCTCCCCAGAGGGGGGAAGTGTTGCAGGGGAGGGCAGTTGCTGGGCCCAGTGGCGTCCAGGCACGCGGGAAGGGTCGGCCAGCTCGGTGGCCTTCTCCCCAGAGGGAGAGTCCGGCCTCCAGTCCGGAGACGGACCTCGCCCAGGAGGTGCGCCTCCTTGATCAAATGTCGGCGGATTCGGAGCGGCGCCACAAGGAGTTCATGGGGGTTGTGGGACAGTTGCCTCAGGCCATTGAGTCCCTGGCTCATAGTGTGGCCGCTTTCGGGAAATCACAGGCCAGGGGTGTTGAGCAACTCGCGGCAGCACACGCCAGGGGTGTTGACCAACTCGCGGCAGCACAGGACAGGGTTGTCGAGCAACTCGCGGCAGCACAGGACAGGGGTGTCCACCAACTCGCGGCAGCGCAGGACAGGGGTGTCCACCAACTCGCGGCAGCGCAGGACGCGAGTCGCGAGTTCATGAGTGGTGCCGTGCAGACACTCACTGATCTGATGCGGGCACAGACCAGGGCAGTTCGGGCACTCACTTCTGCCACACTCGCTGTGTCGCGGAAGCATCGCCAGGGCACCCGCCGCCCTGCTGCAGCACAGCGGTCTGGCCTCCACCAGATTGCTGCGCTTGCTGCACTGCCAGCCCGGCCGAGTGCCAGTGTCTCTGGCGAACAGCGAGTGCGTGCCATCAGCCAGCTTGCCCCCATTGCTGCAGCCGCCACTGCAACTCCCCCAGCCAAGGTGCGACGAGCTGCTGCAGAGACTGATGCTGCGCAGCCACAGCTGCAGCAGTCAGCAGAGGGCCGGGCCTCGTCTAGGCCGAACCCCAAGGGCATCTGCCGTCACACATTCTGCCCCTCAGGAGCCTTCCCCCAGCCTTGCAACACCCACAGGGCCCAGGTTGAGGCGGAGCAACAGGTCGGGCAGGGGCCGCACAAGGCTGCACAAGGACTCGCCCTCTCGGCACACCCAGTAGAGTATGGTGGCAATGGTGTTTTTATATGGGGGTGTTTGTGTTGTGGGGGGGCCTTCTTTTGGTAAGGCCGAGGATGAAGGCCAATGGTTTTTTATATGGGGGTGTTTGTGTTCTGTTGTGGGGGGGCTTCTTTTGGTAAGGCCGAGGATGAAGGCCAATTGGATGGGCAAGTTTTGTTATTCCTCCCCAGGTTGTGGGAGTGAGATATTCTTTTCACAATTTTTTGGGGGGTGTTGTCTGTTTTTCTGTTTCATGTGGGAAGGGCCCTGAGTTTGTTAAATAAAGCTTTTTATTTATTCAGCTTGTCCAGGTGTCATGTTTCCAGTGGTTGTTGCGTTAAGCGGCTGAGGGCTTGCGGAGCGGCTGCATTCAGGTGCGTTCATTGCCACAAGCCATTCCCTGACAGGGGGCCTAGAAGTGTCGTTCAATAAGCCGCCGGCGGACGGCCCTTGGACCTTGTGGCTCCCTCCTGGCCTGGTACTCCTCCTCCTCCTCCTCCTCCTCCTCCTCATGGTCCTCCTGCGCGTCCTCCTGAGGTGGTGGTGCTACGTCAGGTGGCAGTGCCTGAGTCCTGCGGATAGCCAGGTTGTGCAGCATGCAGCAAACGACGACGAACTGGGAGACTCTATCCGGCGAATACTGTAGAGATCCGCCGGAGCGATCCAGGCAGCGGAACCGTTGCTTGAGGACGCCAATCGTTTGCTCTATGATGTTCCTTGTGGCTTGATGGCTTTCGTTGTATGCCTCCTCCGCAGGGGTCCTGGGCGCGCGGAGCGGGGTCATGAGCCATGTACACAAAGGGTAGCCCTTGTCCCCGATAAGCCATCCCCTTGGTGGAGGCTGTGCCTCGAACATGTCAGCCACAGTAGTCTGGCGCAGGATAAATGCATCGTGGCTGCTTCCTGGAAAGCGGGCATTGACAGCTAGGATGCGCTGCCTGTGGTCACACACCAGCTGTACATTGAGGGAATGGTAGCCCTTCCGGTTGCGGTAATCCTCAGCATTGTCGATAGGTGCCCGCATAGCCACATGCGTGCAGTCAATGGCGCCCTGCACCATGGGGAAGTCCGCGATCCTGCCAAATCCGACTGCACGCTGCTCCTGCCTCTCTAGGGTCATGGGGAAGGAGATGAATTGGTGTCTCCTCGTGAAAAGGGCATCGGTGACCTGCTGGATGCAGCGATGCGCGGCGAACTGGGAGATGTTCGCTATGTCCCCAGCAGCGGCTTGGAAGGAGCCGCTTGCATAAAAGTTCAGAGCCACCGTGACCTTCACTTCCACCGAGAGAGACGTCCTGCACATCAGCTGCGGACGCAGATCTCGGTGAAGTAGCTGGCAGATCTCTGCAACCACCTCCCTTCTGAAGCGCAGCCTCTTAACACACTGCGCGGCAGTCATGGTGAGATAGGACACCTGCTGCCGGTATTCCCTGAGTGGGTAAGGCCTACGTTGCCGACGCCTGATGGCCCCTCTGCGTCTAGGCATGGCTGGCCCTCTCACACAGCGTCTGCGAGCCCTTCGCACATAATGCTGCAACTGAGGGTTGCCACCCCATACAGCCCCCATAATAAACTTGCAAACAGTGAAATCACAATGAATCAAATTTCCAAGCTCTGGCCAGAAGCCAAAAATACCTCTCCTATGTTGTCCCAAATCAGTAAGCTCTGTTCCTTGGTCTCTGTCCAGAAATCCAAAGCACTAAAGTCATTGCAGCAAAATGGCTGGGCTTTATAGGTCAGTGTAAGTGCCCTTTAATTAGCGCTCCCCGAGGCCTGCAGGGCCTCTGTTGCGTTCCACTTCACAGTTCTTAACAGCGCCACGCCCACATTGGGCGGGCGCCACTGAATTTCCGGTTTGGGGCGCACAAACAGCGTTGCATGACGAAATGACGTCATAAGCTGCGCGCGCAGCTGAGCGGGCGCAAACACATTGCGCCGGCGCTAAATGACAACTGAAGTTGGGCGTAGGCGCAGTTCGTTCTGCGCCCGGGCGCTAAGTGCCTAGCGCTGGAAATCTACCCCTCTTATGGCGTTAACGGCTGGCGAACGCAACTGAATTTCTAGGCCACTGTCCCATAAATTCCTTGGGGCCTGATGTCAGTGATTAAGCCAGGCTTGGGCCTACTGAATAATGCAGGTCAGTGGGAGGTGAATATTTAAATTTGGATGGGGGCACGTCTGTCACTATGGGAATACCTTAGGTGTCTACCTGTCCCGGGGGGCCCATAGTGAGTGAGCGGGATGGTGCAGGATAAGATACAGCAGTCTGGAGCTGACAAAGGTATGGATGAAGGTTTCAGCAGTAGATAGGCTGAGATAGCAGGAGATGTTGGAGATGGAAGTGATCTTTGTGATGGCAAGGATATGGGTTGAAAGCTCAGCACAGGGTCGATTAGGATGCCAAGGTTGCAAACAGTCTGATACTTCCTGAGGCAATATCTGAGTAAGGGGAAGAAATCAGTGGGAAGGGTATGAAGTTTGAGGCAGGGGCCTAAAGCAATTAAACTGTTTAACTGGAGAAAACTGTGGCCCAAATGGCAACCAGTGCAGCCGTGACTAAGCACAATTTCCAAATTACTTGCCTAAAAATAGGACACGAGTGAATGTTTCCAAAGGAATTATGAAAGACTGATTAAGCCGCAACATGAAACGGAATAGAATAAAATTTCAAATCAATGTTCAGCAGATGCTGGAGGCAATGTTCCCGTTTAGCTGTGCAGGCCTCTTGCCGGTTTCTCAATGGAAAAACCACGCATGCGCGGAAGTTTGAATGGGTCGTGCAGCCCCTTAAATGAGCCGCACACTGATTTTTTTTTTTACAGGTAACATTGGCTGGAGGTAGTAATCAACTTAGCAGTACGTCTCCACACAAATGTTTTCCATTTTGCGTTCTCAACTGTGGCAGTGGATGCTCTGCAGGAACTAATCAAGGTATTTACACCAGGAACTTTGATTTAGTAGTTATCTTCTTTTAATAACCAGGCTATTAACTGAGTGCCTCTAGGTTTGGATGCAATATTTGACCCCAATACAAGAATTCCTGCCCCTCTTTGCCCTTTACACTGTTACTATCCCAGTCTATATTAGGATAATTGAAGTCCACCATTATCACTACGCTGTAGTTCTTGGATCCTTCTGTGATTTGCCTGAAAATGTGCTCCTCTATCTCCTTCCCACTACTTGGTGGTCTATAATGTACACTCAGTAGCGTAATAGCTCCTCTATTTCTTAATTCTAACCAAATAGATTCTGTCTTTGACCCCGCAACTGCATCATCCCTTTCGAATGATTTTTTCGATCAATGCTACAACACCACCACCACCCCCCGCCCCCACCCCCCCCCCGCCACCAACTCCTTTTTCTCCTTCCCTAACTTTCCTGAATACCTTGTAGCCAGGAATATCAAGTTCCCAATCTGCTCCTTCTTTGAGCCAGGTCTTTGTTATTGCCACTATATCATAGTCCTATGTGGCAACTTGTGTCTGCAGCACCCCAACCTTATTCACCATGCTACATGCATTTATACACATGCACTCCAAGCCTATCGTAGACTGCCTCACATTTGCCCCCTGTCTGATCCCTCCTATTTCTGAACTATTCTTTACTCTAGTGCTATTTGTCTCTCCCAATCTTCTATGCAACTTGTTCCTCCTCTCAAATATTTCATCCTGGTGCTCATCCCCCTGCCAAATTAATGTAATCTCTCCCCTACAGCACTAGTTAACTTCCCCGCGAGGACATTGGTCCCAGCTCTGTTGAGTTGCAATCAATGTTCCCACTAATTTTTGTTTTGGGTACAAATTTCTGCGCATAAGTGGTTTTTCCATTTAATAACATGTGAGCCGGCTGCATGGGACCTCCAGACCGCTGTGCAGCTTCACAGGAACATTGGTTGCAACACGTCCATCTTGAACAGGTCCCTCCTACCCCAGAACTAGACCCAATGCCCCAGTAATCTGAAGCCCTCCCTCCTGCACCATTTCTTCAGCCACGCATGAACCTGTTTTATACTACTATTCCTATACTCACTCACACCTGTTTTATACTACTACAGGTATTCCTATACTCCAGAGATTACTACCTTTTTGAGGTCCTGCTTTTTAACTTTCTCTCTAGTTCCTAAAACTCTGACTACTGGACCTCAACCCTTTTGCCATTGGTTTCCACATAGACCATGACATTCTGGCTGTTCCCCTCCCCCTGCCTCCTCAAAATGTTCTGCACCCTCTCCGTGATGTTTTTTACCCTGGCACCAGGGAGACAACACACCATATGGGACTCACGTCAGCGGTTGCCCATCTGTCCCCCTAACTATCATTACCCCTATGACCACTGCATTTCTACACTTCGCTGAGCACCCCTGTGCCCCATGGTGCCATGCTCCAGACTGCAATCCTAGAATCATAGAATGGTTACAGCACAGAAGGAGGCCATTTGGCTCGCCGAGCCCATGCCGGCTCTCTGCAAGAGCGCTTCAGCTAATCCCACTCCCTCTCCCTTTCCCCATAGCCCTGCAATTTTTTTTCCTTCAGGTACTTATCCAATTCCTTTTTGAAAACCATGATTGAATCTGCCTCCACCACCCTTTCAGGCATTGCATTCCAGATCCTAACCACTCGCTGAATTAAAAAAAAGTTTTTCCTCACGTCGCCTTTGGTTCATCTGCCAATCACCTTAAATCTGTGTCCTCTGGTTTGCGACCCTTCCGCCAATGGGAACAGTTTCTCTCTATCTAGACCCCTCATGATTTTGAACACCTCTATCAAATCTTCTTTTGACCTTCTCTGCTCTAAGGAGAACAACCCCTTCTCCAGATTTCCAGAAGGCATTTGATAAGGTGCCACATAAAAGGTTACTACACAAGATAAGAGCTCACAGGGTTGGGGGTAATATATTAGCATAGATAGAGAATTGGATAACTAACAGAAAACAGAGCGTTGGGATAAATGGGTCATTTTCAGGTTGGCAAACTGTAACTAGTGGGGTGCCGCAGGGATCAGTGTTGGGGCCTCAACTATTTACAATCTATATTAATGACTTGGATGAAAGGACTGAGTGAAATGTAGCAACATTTGCTGATGATACAAAGATAGGTAGGAAAGCAAATTGTGTGGAGGACGCAAAGAATCTCCAAAGGGATATAGATAGGCTAAGTGAGTGGGCAAAAATCTGGCAGATGGAGTATAATGTGGGAAAATGCGAGGTTATCCACTTTGGTAGGAAAAATAAAAAAGCAAATTATTATTTAAATGAGGAGAGATTACAAAATGCTGAGGTACAGAGGAATCTGGGGGTCCTTATACATGAATGACAAGCATGCAGGTACAGCAAGTAATTAGGAAGGCAAAGGGAATGGAGAATAAAAGTAGGGAAGTCCTGTTACAACTGTACAGGGCATTGGTGAGACCACACCTGGAGTACTGCGTACAGCTTTGGTCGCCTTAATTAGGAAGGATATACTTGCATTGGAGGCAGTTCAGAGAAGGTTCACGAGGTTGATTCCGGAGATGAAGGGGTTGTCTTATGAAGAAAGGTTGAGCAGGTTGGGCCTATACTCATTGGAGTTTAGAAGAATGAGAGGGGATCTTATTGAAACATATAAGATTCTGAAGGGGCTTAACAGGGTAGATGCAGAGAAGATGTTTCCCCTCGTGGGGGAATCTAGAACTAGGGGGCATAATTTCAGAATAAGGGGGGCACCCTTTTAAATTGGAATTGAGGAGGAATTTCTTCTCTCAAAGGGTAGTGAATCTTTGGAATTCTCTTCCCTCGAGAGCAGTGGAGGCTAGATCATTGAATATATTTAAGGTGGAGATAGACAGATTTTTGAAAGGTAAGGGAGTCAAGGGTTATGGGGAGCAGGCAGGGAAGTGGAGTTGAGGCCAAGATCAGATCAGCCATGATCTTATTGAATGGCGGAGCAGGCTCTAGGGGTCAAATGACCTACTCCTGCTCGTACGTCTTATATTCTTATGTCTATCCACATAACTGAAGTCCCTCATCCCTGGATCCATTCTTGTAAATCCTTTGTGCGCCCTCTCTAAGGCCTTCAGATCCTTCCTAAAGCCCAGAATTGAACGCAATACTCCAGTTGTGGCCGAACCAGTGTTTTATAAAGGTTCATCATAACTTCCTTGCTTTTGTACTCTATGGCCTAGAAATTCAGTTGTTAGCGCCAGCCGCTAGCGCCTTAAGAGACCGAGAAGTGGGGCGCGAAGCGGCTAGCACCCAGGCACGGCGCAATCTGCGCCTCTCGCGAATTTGAGTCAAGAATTAGCGGTGGCGCAAAACCGCAGCGCCCGCTCAGCTGCGCGCGCAGATCCTGACGTCATTTCATGGTGCAACGCCCTTTGTGCGCCCCGAACCGGAACTTCAGTGGCGCCCCCCTTCTTTGCGCCTGGCGCTCCCAGCGACTGGTTGAGTGGAACGGTTCCTAGTCGCTGTGGGGCTGGGGGGGCGCTATTTAAAGGGGACTCTTCCTGCATTCTTGGTGGCAGCCATTTTGTTCCACTCCTTCTGTGTGAGAGAGAGAGATTTGGAGAGAGACAAAGGGAGAGAGCTTTCTGCTTTGACTCAGCGCTCGCCCAGGTACTTCTGGCTTCAGGCCAGAGCTTTGCAGTTGGATTTATTTTTCAGTGCCATAACCTTGAGTAGCCACATATAATGGGGGCTGCAATGCGTGGAAACGTTGGGTTTCTGCATTATATTGAAAGGGCTCAGAGACGCCGAGAGAGTGTGCCAATCATGGCCAGATGGAGAAGGGCCAACAGGCGTCGGCACAGGAGGCCTTACCCACCCAGGATATACCGCCAGCACTTCTCCTACCTCAACATGTCTGAAGAGCAGTGCATTCGGAGGCTTCGATTCAGAAGGGAGGTGGTCACTGAGATCTGCCACCTGCTTCAGAGAGATCTGCAGCCTCAGCTGAGGAACAGGACGTCTCGGTCGGTGGCGGTGAAGGTGACAGTGGCTCTCAGCTTCTATGCCACCGGCTCCTTCCAATCCACTACTGGGGACATTGCCAATATATCCCAGTTCACGGTGCATTGCTGCATCCGCCAGGTCACGAATGCCCTCTTCAGAAGGAGACATCAGTACATTTCCTTCCCCATGACCCTGGACAAGCAGCAAGAGCGTGCAATGGGATTTGCAAGAATAGCGGGCTTCCCCATAGTCCAGGGCGCCATTGACTGCACACATGTGGCTTTGCGGGCGCCTCTAAAGAATGCCGAGGATTACCGCAACCGGAAGGGCTACCATTCGCTGAACGTGCAGTTGGTGTGTGACCACAGGCAGCTCATACTAGCTGTCAATGCCCGCTTTCCAGGCAGCAGCCACGATGCCTTCATCCTGCACCAGACTTCTGTGGCAGACATTTTCGAAGCCCCGGCTCACCCAGGAGGCTGGCTTCTCGGGGACAAGGGCTATCCTTTCTGCACCTGGCTGATGACCCCGCTCCGTGCGCCCACCACCCCTGCTGAAGAACGATACAATGATGGCCATCAAGCGACCAGGAACATCATTGAGCACGCAATCGGCGTGCTGAAGCGATGGTTCCACTGTCTGGACCATTCCAGGGGAGCCCTACAGTACTTGCCTGAGCGAGTCTCCCATTTCATTGTAGTGTGCTGCATGCTGCACAACCTGCCTATCCTCAGGACTCAGCCACTGCCAGAGGAGGAGGAGGAGGAGGAGGAGCACCAAGACGGGAGGGAGGCACAAAGTGCAAGGGCCGTCCATCAGCGGCTTATTGCAAGTCGGTTCTAGGCCCCCTCTCAGGCAATGGCTTGTGCCATTGAAAGAACATGAATGGAGCCGCTCCGCAAACCCTGAGGTGGTCAAGGCAACAAATAGTTCAAAGTGCAAACATGGACAATCTGAATAAAGACAATTTTTTATTTAACAAACTCTGTGCCCTTCCCGCATGACAAACAAATACAGAGAAACCCCCCAAAAAACAGTCAGACACATAACTGGCTCTCACAACCTGGAGAAAATGAACAAAAGAGTTAAACAAAAATGACCATGATCCTCGGCCTTCATAAAAAACAAACACAACATTCTCGGCCTTCATAAAAAACAAACACAACATTCTCGGCCTTCATAAAAAACAAACACAACATTCTCGGCCTTCATAAAAAACAAACACAACATTCTCGGCCTTCATAAAAAACAAACAGAACATTCTCGGCCTTCATAAAAAACTCAACATTTTGCCACACCTACTTTTTGGCCTGCGAGGGTGATCCGCCTCGCTTGTGTGATTGGCCCCTTCCCGCCCTGCAGCTCCTCCTCAATGGGACCCTGGTGGCTGCAGCAAGGCTGGGGGAAGGCTGCTGAGGGTCAGATAGTGAGTCGGCAGATGCCCTTGGGGGACGGCCTGGACCAGCTCTGGGCCTGGAGGGCCCGGCTGCTGACTGCTTCAACTCTGCTTGGGCGGCAGCAGTCTGTCCTATGGGTGGTGGCAGCTGCAGTGGAGGAGTGACAGTGTTGGCAGCAGGAATGCTGCCAACCTGACAGAGCACAGGCACTCCCTGGTCGGCCGAGACACTGGCACTCGCACGGGCCAGCACTGAAGCATGCGCAGCAATCTGCTGAAGCACAGGCTGCTGGGCTGCTGCAGCACGGTGAGGGCCCTGGTGATTCCTGGCCGATCCAGTGAGGGTGGCAGCAGTTAGTGCCCGTGTGGCCCTGATCTGTGTCTGCATCAGACCAGCCAGTGAATGCATTGCACAACTAAGCACTTGGCTGGAAGCCGCATGTGATGCAGTGACGTCCTGCTGACCCCTGGCCTGTGATGCAGTGACATCCTGCTGACTCCTGGCCTGTGATGCAGCGACCTCCTGCAGACTCCTGGCCTGTGCTGCCCCGAAGCCCTGCAGACTCCTGGCCTGTGCTACCCCGAATTCCTGCAGACTCCTGGCTTGTGCTGCCCCGAATTCCTGTACACTCCTTGCCAGTGACTCTATGCAGTCAGGCATCCTTGCCACTGCAGCCATGAGCTCAATGTGCCTGCGCTCAGCCTGGGCACCCATTTCACCAAGGAGCCGCACCTCCTCTGCGCTCACTGTAGCAAGACTGGCGGCCGAACTCACCCTCCGGGGAGAAGGCCGCCGAGCTTCCCTACCCCTCCCGCGTTGCTACAGCCCGCTGGGCCCCGGAGCTTCACCCTCATCAGACCCTTCCCCCCTGCTACCCTCCAGGGAAGACGTATCCCCATCATGGCCACAGGCTGCCTCGGCTGAGGGTGTCACTGATGGTCCGGCGTCCTCTTCCTCCTCCTCGCCTTCCGATTCACTCACAGTGCCAGCTTGCGGGCCCGCCTCCTCACCTGGTGAATCAGCATCTGAAAGCAGGGAGGCACAAGAGTTGCTTTAGAGTGAGGACAGGGCGGCAGCAAGGGAGGCATGAGTGCTGCAATGCACTGCATTGGTTCGAGAGTGGCAAAGGATGCTGGTGTGAGGCACAAGTGGAAAGAGAGAGGTCAAAAAGGTGATGACCTTACCATTGCTGTCCAGAACGGGGTCGGCATCTCCAGTGGCGACAGGGTCAATCAGCCGGCCTCCCATAATCCGCTCCACTCGCTGCTCCAGGTCGCTGAGGTCTTTAAGTTCAGGACGGCCTCCCCGGTCCATAGCTGCTGCCTCCTGTTGTGTGCCAGCTTGCCCTGCAAGAGAAAGGACGGGCTCTGAGTACAGTGTCAAGCCCTGATCTTGCCTGCACTGCCTCCCATGGTGGAATAGCCCTGACAGTGTCAAGCCCTGATCTTGCCTGCACTGCCTCCCATGGTGGAGTAGCCCTGACAGTGTCAAGCCCTCATCTTGCCTGCACTGCCTCCCATGGTGGAATAGCCCTGACAGTGTCAAGCCCTCATCTTGCCTGTACTGCCTCCCATGGTGGAATAACCCTGACAGTGTCAAGCCCTCATCTTGCCTGCACTGCCTCCCATGGTGGAATAGCCCTGACAGTGTGTAAAGTGGTGACTGTGCATGTGATTTTCATGAGAGTGCCATAGGTGTTGGATGAGGGCTGGGCATTGGGGCTTTCAGGACCCTTTGGCCATAAAGTGATGTGCACATGCAGGGATGAAGAGGATACTGGAAAGGGTACTCACCCTGATAATCCAAGTGAGGTTGTTGAACTTCTTTCTGCATTGCATGGGTGTCCTGGGGACCATGCTGCTAGAGGTCACTCTGTTCGCCACCTCCCTCCAAGCTTTCCTGTATTCGCTGGGCAGCGGCCTCCTGCCACTGTCAGGGAAGAGGATAGGTCGCCTGCGCTCCACTGCGCCAACCAGAACCTTCAGGGCACCCTCACTAAAGCACTGCGCTCGCTCCCTGGCCTTCTCCATGGTCGTGGACGTTGCGTTGTCAAAGCAGGTCTGTCCAGGCCTAGATTCAGGGCTGCAGTGTGCAGGGCGTGGCTGCAAACCAAATCAACCCTCCCCCTTTAAGAGCTGACCGGCGCCAGCGTGTCTGCCTGCAATCAATAACTCGCCGCACCTGCGCTGCGCCCGCCCTCGGTGGTTGCGCCTCGGCTCGCCAGCTTAGCGCCTTATGATAGTCGTGCACCGCCTGCTTTAGCGCAACAGCAACCTCTTGGGGTGATGCAACTCAATTTCGGCAAAGGTGGCGCTAAGTTACGCCGGGCGCTAAATTTAGCGAACACCCAGCTGTAGCGCCCCAAATGTGGCGATACTGAATTTCTAGGCCTATATCTCTATTTATGAAGCCCAGGATCCCATATGCTTTTTAACCACTTTCTCAACCTGCCCTGCCACCTTCAAAAATTTGTGCACATATACCCCCAGGTCTCTCTGTTCATGCATATTGCCTCTCCTCGTTCTTCCTACCAAAATGTCTCACTTCGCACTTTTCTGCGTTAAATTTCATCTCCCACATGTCTGCCCATTCCACCAGCCTATCTATGTCTTCTTGAAGTCTATCACTATCCTCCTCACTGTTCACTATACTTCCAAGTTTTGTATCATCTGCAAATTTTAAAATTGTGCCTTGTACACCCAAGTCCAAGTCATTAATATATATCAAGAAAAGCAGTGGTCCTAGTACCAACCCCTGGGGAACACCACTGTGTACCTTGCTCCGGTCTGATAAACAACCGTTCACCACTACTCTGTTTCCTGTCACTTAGCCAATTTCATATCCATGCTGCCACTGTCCCTTTTATTCATGGGCTTCAAATTTGTTGGCAAGCCTATTATGTGGCACTTTATCAAACGCCTTTTGGAAGTCCATGTACACCACATCAACCCTCTCTGTTACCTCATCAAAAAACTCAATCAAGAAGATTCGAGGTGTCGTCAACCTCATGGGTATTCAATATTGAAAATCCATTAGTGAGCGCCACACTCCCAGAGGATTCCTATAACTGTCAACCTTGGAATTTGACATTAATGTTAATGGTTATTGCTTTTTGGCCACAATAAGCAACTGCCAATTTTAAACGTAGACGTTTTAACTGTATTTACATTTTTCCGCATTAAATTTCATCTGGCTTCTATTTATCCAATTTACTAACATGTTGTCCTCCTGAAGTTATTTACATTCTTCTTCACTGTTAACCATGAGATAACAATAGTTCCAAAACTGTCCACTGGGGAACACCACTGTTTACATCCCACCAGTCCAGAAAATATCCATTAACCGCTACTCTCTGTTTTCTGTCTTTAAACCAACTTCCTATCTATGCTGCCACACTCCCTTTAATACCAGTCGGACCATCTTGAATTTCTCCTGTTTTCAGAGTCAGTTTAGCACCCTAAACTCTAAGAACAAAGAAAATTAAAAGGAAGATGGGACCATTTATTCCACCAAATTGTGTCACTCTATATTCAAGGTCTCAGCCTGACTGGCTTTTATTGCAAGGGGGATGGAGTATAAAAACAGGGAAGTCTTGCTGCAGTTATACAGGGTATTGGTGAGGCCACACCTGGAATACTGCGTGCAGTTTTGGTTTCCATATTTAAGAAAAGATATACTTGCTCTCGAGGCGGTTCAGAGAAGGTTCACTCGGTTGATTCCGGAGATGAGGAGGTTGACGTATGAGGAAAGGTTGAGTAGGTTGGGACTCTACTCATTGGAGTTCAGAAGAATGAGAGGCGAACTTATCGAAACATATAAGATTGTGAGGGGGCTTGATCAGGTGGATGCGGTGAGGATGTTTCCACTGATGGGTGAGACTAGAACTCGGGGGCATAATCTAAGAATAAGGGGCTGCCCTTTCAAAACTGAGATGAGGAGAAACTTCTTCACTCAGAGGGTAGTAAATCTATGGAATTTGCTACCCCAGAGAGCTGCGGAAGCTGCAACATTAAATAAATTTAAAATGGAGATAGACAGTTTCCTAGCAGATAAGGGAATTAGGGGTTACGGGGAGAGGGCAGGGAAGTGGACGTGAGTCTAGATTTGGATCAGCCATGATCCTATTGAATGTCGGAGCAGGCCCGAGGGGCCGTATGGCCTACTCCTGCTCCTACTTCTTATGTTCTTATGTTATGTTCTTATGAATGCCCCTAACGTCTGCCTGGCAGATCATCCCAGACATGTATCATTCTTTGGGTGAAAAAGTTCCTCTGGTATCTATTCTAAATTTATCAGATTTTACTTATGACCTTTGGTCTGCCTTATTTTAAAGAAATATCCAGAATTTACCTTCTATAAGCCATTTGATATATTATATACTAAAACAAGAATCCCCACCTTAATTGTCTTTTCTCTAGGCTGTAGAGATTAAACATTTTTTTTACTTTTTCCAGATCATCCTTCTTACACTTGGAATTATTCTTGTTGCTTTTCGTTATACTCTGTCCAATAAACATTCCTCTTCTAGAGTGGTGAACAGAACTACACAGTGCTCCAAGAGTGGTCTGCCCTGTGCCTCAGCAAAACTTCTGCCTGATCAAATTTTGAACATTGCCAGAGATCGGTTAACTGTTATACCCAGTTTCTTTCTGAGCCAATCTTGTGCTAAATGTGCCTTTTGATTCATTTTGTACTTGCATCACAAACTAATTTGAGCAGCATGAAACATTTTCCATTAATCAGTATTACATACATGGCAACATAGAAAACCGGCAAAAGCTGACCAATAGCTTCAAAAGGGCTCAATCTCCTCTTCCACTACTTTTATTTTCTACTTGTTTGATAAAGAGAGATACAAACTATTAACTTGTTCAATTAACTTACTAATGCTGGCATGCCTCTGCAGAGAATATTTTTATTCAACATGTCCACGGTAAGTGTTGAAATCTCACTTGGGAACATCCTAAATGGAAAGAAAATTTTTGTTCGTTCTTCACATTCTATTACATTAAATTAGACATAGAAATAGACAAAATTATGCACAATAGTTGACTAAATTAATCCCATCAGGGCTACAGTAGCAATTCTACAGTAATTTTAAAAGAATCCAATTTTTAGTTATTCAATTAATATTGTTATTCCGATAATGTGAGACACCCCTCTGCAGTTGTGGGATTGGTGAATTTATCTTATTCTTTCAAAAATGTAGCATCAATGTGCCATAATGTGTTAATAGTTGTACATATTAGTTTGAAGCAAAGCATACTATCTATATGTTATTATTTATATACAAGGACTTATTCCATTTATAACATATATAAGCACTAGCAGAAAGCTCCTCTGAGCACAATGGGGGTTAAGTTGGATAAGACCTGAAAACTGGCAAGGGCATCGTTGCGCACGATTAACCCATGCTCGTTCATTGCGTTGCAAACAGTACGGTAAATTTGTGCTGCCTGCTGTTTTACATGATTGCTGTACGCAGCCAGCTTTACCCGCGCTGTTCATTATCTGCACACATCGGCAGGGGGCTTGATATCACGAGTGGCTAGCATTACTTAAAGGCAGCCTGCACCTTTTAAAGGCAAGGTGCATTGTGGCTGCAAGAAGTGGTGGAAGTTATTTGAAAATTGATTTTGTGCTCTGATACTTTGAGCAATGGCTGAACATGCAAGAGAATGCGCACCAAGGTTTTCGGACACTGCACTGGAGGTCTTGGTGGAAATTAGGAGAGAAATCCTGTATCCGCAGGGGAGCAGGAGGTCCTCCAAACAGATGCTCAGGAAGCAGTGGGAAGAAGTAGCGGTAGAGGTCAATGTCAGGAGTGTTGCTTCAAGAACATGACTGCAGTGCAGGAAGAAGTCTAACGATCTCATGTGAGTTGTCAAGGTGAGTGAGTTAATCTTCAAATGGCATATCCTACCAACTGCACCACTAGCCTCATCCACTGCTCAATTTACTACACCCCCATCACCCAACTACCAACAATCTCTATCAATCATATTCATATGCTTCACCTCACCTTCACACACTTGGCACTGTTGCAAGCCTCACACCCACAACTCACAGCTCACACACACTGGCAGCTATTCAACCATTACAGCTACATCACCCAAACATATTGCAGAACACTCACTAGCACACTTCCCATTTTCTTGCAGAAGGTGGTGCATAACAGCAGGCAGCAGCAAAGAACTTGAGGAGGACAAGCGCGCCTGCATGTTTTATCCCTCATGGAGGAGACGGTGCTGGCCCACATGAAAAGGGGCATCACTGAGGCAATGGCCACTGGTGGGGCTGAAGCAATCGATGATGAGGGTGTCTGCATACCGAATCCTCCTCCTCTCATCCCACTTCTCCCTCATCGCTCTGACTTACAAGGTGCTGATGGTGTAAGCACGCACTTCTTACTTTCTCCTCTCCCCTCACCACAATCCAACCCTTGTCATTTTTTCATTTCAGATACCGAAGAACTGGAGCCTTCCCAGACAGTGGAGGAAGAGGAAGAAGACAGTCAAAATGAAGAGACACCGTCACTCAATCTCACACTCACAGCCTGACACTGCACATATTTTAAAGGCTAGGATAGAGGAGGGATCTGCACATGGTGAGACACCAGGCACAACTGCCAAGAGGCCAGGGCAGGGGGAAAGAATAGCGCAGGTGCCAGCTCACCAGAGGGTGAGGTCCACACTAGTTCTGCTGCAGAGACCAGGTTACAGAAGAAGGCTGATGGGTGTACATAACCAAATGCGCTCAATGTCAAGCAGCATGGAGGAGTCCATTAACAACTTGGCACAGGGCTTTGTGAAGAGCTTGGAGCATGGAACATGGAACAGGTGGTCACCTCCATCAGCACACCTGTGGAAACCACCATGATGCAGCGTCTGATGGCCAATGTCACAACTTCCATTGCAACACAAGCGGTTTCCATCAAAGGTCTGAGTGCTGCAGTGGAAGCTCAGTCTACTGCCATCATGGCTCTGGATACCACTGTTCAAAGGGTCTTCCAGGGCCTCACAGGGTTCTCCAACAGATCAGTAGGAATGCTGAGGCGCCACCCAGTAAGAGTAGCATGGAGCAAGAACTTGCTTTCCTCTCTCACGATCACAGCATTCATCCTCCCATCCCTGCCACTCTGCCAGTGCCCTTGCTGTTGCCTGTCAGCCAGACAGCCCGACAGCCCAAACTGAAAATGTGCAGTCGAAGCCGGGCCTTCTGTACCCAGAGCAGCCCGAGGTCACCCTCCAAGGCCATCTGCAGTCTCCTCGATTGGAGGTCAGCAGCCTTCCACCACCTATTCTGCAGCCACTGAGGAAGCACTTCGTAGGAGCACCAGGAATGACAAAGGCACATGGAAGACTAAGGGAATGCACAAGAAAGACTTGCATTTATATAGCGCCTTTCACGACCACAAGACATCCCAAAGTGCTTTGCAGCCAATGAAGTACTTTTGAAGTGTAGTCACTGTTGTAATGTAGGAAACGCAGCACAGCAAGCTCCCACAAACAGCAATGTGATAATGACCAGATAATCTGTTTTTAGTGATGTTGATTGAGGGATAAATATTGGCTAGGGTGCTGGGGATAACTCCCCTGCTCTTCTTCGAAACAGTGCCATGGGATCTATTACGTCCACTTGAGAAAGCAGATGGGGCCTGGGTTTAACGTCTCATCTGAAAGATGGCACCTCCGACAGTGCAGCACTCCCTCAGATTTTCATGTTCAAGTCTCTAGAGTGAGGCTTGAACCCACAACCTTCTGACTCAGAGGTGAGAGTGCTACCAACTGAGCCATGGCTGACACAGTGATTCGCTTATTTTTGTTTCCATTTTGCAATGATTGAATTTATAAATTTGGATTGGAATGTGCATTTTCTGGTGGTTTTTATTATTGTTGTCGGAAAGAGGATGATGTGATCATCAGTGATAGAGGAAAGGTAAGGAGCATGGAATTGTTGGCGAAAGGGGTGGTGTGGTTGAAGTTGCTGGTCTCGCTCATTAATTATTTCATCACATAGAGCCCGGGGAGAAAGGGGCTGTCTCCATTGTAGCCTCTCTTCCTCTTCCTCTACTTCCTGTTACACTTCCTCCTCTTCCTGCTCCTCAGCTTCTCGTCTGATAGGTGGTGGCAAGGGCTGTTCCCTCATAATAGGCAGGTTGTGCAGCATGCAGCATACTACCACAAATCTTGATAGCTGCTCAGCTGAATACTGCAGGGCTCCTCCAGAGCAGTCCAGGCAGCAGAAGTGTTTCTTCAGGATGCTGATGGTGTGCTCTGTAATATTCCTTGTGTATGGCTCTCATTGTATGCCTGTTGTGCACGTGTGTGTGGGTCTGGACCGGATTCATGAACCATGTCATGAGTGGATAACCCTTGTCACCTAGTAGCCAGCCTTTGACTTGCCGTGGTGGTTCAAATACAAGTGGCACAGTGAACTGCCGCAGAATGAAGGAATTGTGACTACTGCCAGGATAACGGACATTTACCTGCATGATGCGTTGCCTGTGGTCACACACCAGCTGCACATGGAGGGAGTTGAATCCCTTTTGGTTCATGAAAATGACAGTTAACATGAGGCGCATGCAAGGCAATGTGTGTGCAGTCAATGTCACCCTGCACCATGGAGAAGCCTGCAATCCGTACAAACCCTCATGCTCGCTCCGCCTGCTTGTTTCTGGCAAGAGGGAATGAGAGCAAGCTGTCTCTCTGTGTATAGAGAGCCTGAGTGACCTCCCTTATGCAGCAGTATACTGCAAACTGTGAGGTGTTGCTGATATCTCCAGCAGCAGCCTGGAAGGAGCTAGATAAAAGTTTAGAGCCACAGTCACCTTGACAGCCACAGTCAATCCAGTCATTGCCCTGCTTTGAGGTTGCAGTTGTGGCTGCAGCAGTTGGCAGATTTCAGTCATGACTTCTTTAGTGAAGCGAAGACATCTCAAGCATCGGTTCTCACTGAAGCTCCAGTAAGAGAATTGATTCCTAAAGACCCTTGGCAGATATAGCCTCCTGCTCCTCCTCCTCCCTCTTCCAGCAGCTTGTCCTGCTCTGCGTGTGTGGTGGAGCCACTAAGGGACTCCGATCAAATGTATATAATTCCCTTTAACAACATGTTAGCTACAGCCTGAGTCTGTATCTTTGTATATACTGTTTATATGTAAAGAGCGCGGTTCCTTTAAGAGCGCGGGCAAACGTGATGACATCACACCGTTCATCACGTGATCCCGACCGGCGGGAAAAATGTGATGACGTCATGACGCCAGCCACGGGACCGCCCAAGCAGTCCTCGTGGAGCCTCCGAACTGACTAGACCTGTATACATAGTTCTCGTGCGTTTGTTTGTTAAACTCGATTTATTTTGTATTCAACATCATTTGTTTGCTTGCCTGAGTCGACCTCAGTCTTTTGATCAGAACTAGACATTTCTACATTGGTGACCCCGACTTTTGCGCACGGTTTTCGCAGAAGGAAAGAAGAATGGACACAAACGCCGTTGCACTGAAGCTACCGCAATTCTGGGAGCAGCAAGCGACCGCCTGGTTCATCCAGGTCGAAGCCCAGTTTGCACTACGGAACATCGTGGCGGATCAGACCCGTTACTTTTACGTGGTCTCCGCCCTCGACAGCGCCACCGCCTCATGGATCGTCGGCCTGCTTGAGAACCCGCCGGATGACCGCAAGTATAAAACAATCAAGGCGTGGTTGTTACAGGTCTTCGGGCTCACGAAGTCGGAGCGCGCCCGCCGGCTGCTCGCTATGCCCGGCCTCGGGGACTCCAAGCCGTCAGAGCTCATGAGCCAAATGCTCACACTCCTGGGCTCTGAACTGGAATGCTTCCTCTTTTGGGAGCTCTTCCTCAGCCAGTTACCGGAGCAAGTACAGGCTGCCCTGGCCAGGTCCGAAGTCACAGACTGCACAGTGCTTGCTGCCGAAGCGGACAAGATTTTCGCGGTGACGCAGCACTACTGCGCTGCCACGAGGCGCCCATCCCCCACAGACGCCGCCCCAGCTCCTCAACCTTCGGGGCTGTGCTCCTACCACGCGCGGTTTGGCGCGAAAGCCAGATGTTGCCGCCTTCCTGCAGCTTCTGCCGCCCAAAAAAAAACTGCCACCCCGGCAAAAGAAGAACGGGTCTGACGGGCGCCCCGCAGCTGCGATGGCAATCGGAAATGCTGGCAAACTTCTGTTCATCACCGATTCCATCTCTGGTCGGCGATTCCTCTGCGACACCGGCGCACAATGCAGCATCCTACCCGCGTCCACTATTGATGTTCAAGCTGGGAGGCACGGCCTCTCCCTCGAAGCGGCTAATGGAGGAGCTATACGGACCTTCGGTAAATGGCGGGTCCAGGTGTGCTTCGGCGGCCAGCGATTTGTTTGGGAATTTGTCACGGCCAGGGTCTCACAAGCCATCCTCGGCGCGGATTTCCTGTGCGCCAACGGCCTCCTGGTCGATGTGTGGAACCGACGGCTGATCAACACGGTCACGTTTAACTCTATTCCGTGCCACCGTTGCAACACCATGCCGCGCACCGTCTCCTGCGCTTTCCAAACTCAGGATGAGTTCGCCCGCCTGCTCGGTGAATTTCCAGACCTCACCAGACCTACGTTCTCCTCTATGGCCACGAAGCATGGTGTGGAAAACCACATCACCACTACTGGCTCCCCGGTCTACGCACGGGCCCGGCACCTCGAACCCGGCAAGCTCGCGGCTGCGAAAGCGGAGTTCGTCATGATGGAGCGGTTAGGGATTATTCGCCGGTCGAATAGTCCCTGGTCTTCACCTCTCCACATTGTCCCGAAGCCTGGCGGCGGATGGTGGCCATGCAGCGACTACCGACGCCTAAACGATGCCACTACTCCGGATCGGTACCCGATCCCTCATATCCAAGATTTCTCTGCCTATTTGGCGGGAAATACCATTTTTTCAAAAGTCGACCTTGTCCGTGGCTACCACCAGGTCCCCGTGCACCCGCAAGACGTCCCGAAAACTACAGTCATCACCCCATTCGGCCTTTTCAAATTTTTGCGGATGCCGTTTGGACTGAAGAACGCTGCACAGGCTTTCCAGCGCCTGGTGGACTCTGTACTTCGGGACCTCAAGTTTCTATTCGTCTACCTCGATGACATCCTCATCGCCAGCCCTAACAAAGAGGAGCATATCTGCCATTTACGCACCCTCTTTAGACGCCTCAGCCAACACGGCCTGATCATCAACCCGGCCAAGTGCCAGTTCGGCCTGCATCAGATTGATTTCTTGGGCCATCGCATCACATCGGACGTCACAATTCCCTTGCAGACGAAGGTGGAGGCAGTAACTTCTTTTCCACGCCCGCAGACCATCAAGGCCCAGCAGGAGTTCCTCGGGACCACCGTTTCGTCCCGAAGGCAGCTTTGCTCATGCAGCCCCTGTACGAGGCCCTCAAGGGCAAGTCTGGCAAGGATCCGGTAAGCTGGACGGTCAACATGGACCGGGCGTTCGTTGACACAAAAAGTGCCCTAGCCAACGCGACCATGCTGGCGCACCCGCTGCCAGGTGCCACCATCGCCCTCACCGCCGACGCGTCAGACTACGCCATCGGCGCAGTGCAGGAACAGTGGGTAAATGGAACGTGGCAACCGCTGGCGTTCTTCACCTGTGAACTGCGGCGAAAAGAAAAGAAGTACAGTACCTTCGACCGGGAGTTGCTGGCTCTTTTTCTGGCCATCCGCCATTTCCGGTTCTTGTTGGAAGGTCGTACATTCACCGCGTTTGTGGACCACAAGCCACTGACGTTCGCCATGGCCAAGACCGCCGAACATTGGTCAGCCCGACAGCAACGTCAGTTAACTTTCGTCTCTGAATTCACCACTGATATTCAGCACGTGGCCAGCAAAGACAACCTGGTGGCAGATTGCCTCTCCCGCGCGACCGTTCAGGCAGTCCAGCTCGGAATCGACTATGCCCTCATGGCTGCGGATCAAGCCTCGGATCCGGAGGTGCAAGCTTACCGGACCAGCCCCTCTAGCCTCCAACCAGCCGACGTCGAATTTCATGCCGCAGGCACCACGCTACTTTGTGACGTCTCCGTAGGAGATCCTTGCCCTATCGTGCCGGTCGCCTGGCGCCTCAAAGTTTTTGATGCCATCCACGGGTTGTCACACCCTGGCATGAAGGCCTCGCAAAGGCTGATGTCGTCCAAGTTCGTGTGACGGGGCATGCATATGGATGTCCGCGACTGGGCCAACACCTGCGTGGTCTGCCAAAAGGCCAAGATGCAGCGTCACGTAAAATCTCCGTTGGCCACCTTCGCTGTTCCGGAGCGACGTTTCGATCACGTACATGTAGACCTGGTGGGGCCACTCCCACCTTCTCAGGGATTTACACACATCCTGACTATGGTGGATCGCACCACTAGATGGCCAGAGGCAGTTTCTTTGTCATCCACCACTTCGGCAGATGTGGCCAGGGCATTCATCTCCTCTTGGGTCGCCCGTTTCGGGGTACCGGTGGACATCTCTTCCGATCGTGGATCGCAGTTTTCCTCTGAGCTCTGGAACGCAGTGGCTCAGGGGCTTGGCGTCAAGCTACATCACACCACAGCCTACCACCCACAGGCGAACGGCCTGTGCGAAAGATTCCACAGGTCGCTCAAGGCCGCACTGAGGGCCAGCCTCCAAGGTGCGGGATGGGTCAACAGGCTACCATGGGTCCTGTTGGGTCTTCGCACGGCACCCAAGGAGGATCTTCGCTCGTCTTCGGCAGAGCTCGTACATGGCCAGCCACAACGCGTACCCGGGGGTTTCCTTCCGACTCCAACTGAGCCATGGTCCGCATCCCATCAACTCATCAGCCACCAGGAGGCAGCCAGGTGTTTTGCACCAGTACCGACGTCGCATCACGGCTTTCAGAGCTCCCACGTCCCAGCAGAGCTGAAGAACGCCGAATATGTGTTCATCCGCCACGATGCTCATCGGGATCTGCTCAAGCCCCCTTACACTGGTCCTTTCCGCGTAATAGAGCCGGGAGACAAATCTTTCTCGGTGGACATCGGAGGCAAACTGGACCACATTTCGGTTGACCAGTTGAAACCGGCACACTTGGACCTTGACCACCCGGTTGAGACCGCACAGCCGCCAAAACGTGGCCGACCGCCTGCAGTCACTGCGCCAGATCAAGCGCAACCATCCGCCAGTCCGCCCACCGTCCAGCAGCTTCCACTTCAACTGTACAGAAGTCGCTCTGACAGGCTTGTCAGGCCTCCTCGCCATTTCACTTTTTCTGTTAAAGACAATTCTGGGGGGACGCATGTGGCGGAGCCACTAAGGGACTCCAATCAAATGTATATAATTCCCTTTAACAACATGTTAGCTACAGCCTGAGTCTGTATCTTTGTATATACTGTTTATATGTAAAGAGCACGGTCCCTTTAAGAGCGCGGGCAAACGTGATGACGTCACACCGTTCATCACGTGATCCCCGGCTGGTGGGAAAAACGTGATGATGTCATGACGCCAGCCACGGGACCGCCCAAGCAGTCCTCATGAAGCCTCCGAACTGACTAGACCTGTATTCGTAGTTCTCGTGCGTTTGTTTGTTAAACTCGATTTATTTTGCATTAAACATCATTTGTTTGATCGCCTGAGTCGACCTCAGTCTTTTGATAGGAACTAGACATTCCTACACGTGGACACTTTTCATTCTCCTAATCATGCTCAATTCCAAGAGGAAGGCCTACCAGGCCACCCATGTCTAGAAGCAACTTGTTTCAGCACAAGCTTTTAAATCAACAAAAATTACTTCAGCACCAGCCAGACCATTCCCTGTACAGTATTGAAACTTTAAGCTTTTTATAGGAAAGCTCCAAAAACATGTAAAATTGCACCAGCAATAATCCTGCAACTAACCTGTAAGTAGTTCATAATCCCTTTTAAGTAGTGCTGGTGCGGGCGGGGGGTCCTTCATGCCATTTAACGTCATGTTCAGCTGTGCGAGATCAAGACAGGGCATAAGCTGGAGCATGGCATCAAATCAGCATTGCACACTGATTGGCATCATAATCTGCCTGCTCTACATGCTGCCGACGGTCATTAGGTGTGTGCATGCAAATCCCTTCACCAAGATGGCATCCGCCAGCCTTCCCGTCGGAAGTGTTCACGTGCATCTTGGCCTCCTAATGCTCGAAAATGGCGTCCGCCTAACATCTAAAAAATGGGTGCTACAGAGGCAAATTTCTCCTCAACTTCTCTACTGGGAGCTTGGGATACAAAATTTTCTCTTTAGTCTTGTATCTAGCACATCTTTCATACTCCAGATGCAATACTTCTTTTAATTCAATGACAACTATTAATACATTGTTATTATTTATTGCTACTTCGTGCATGCTATCACTTTTTTCTAAAATCCTAATTCTTTTCTATAGATTGCTGATTTGCTTAGCATGCTTCACCTCTGGCAAGATTTCAAATCCAGCCAACATTCCCTCTAATTTTTATTTGTACTGGGCGGGCAACAAACTGCTCTGAGCACGACTTTTTTGTCTATGGGCAGTTAACAACAACAATAGCAGCAGCCAAAAATTCAGATCTTTCATTACTTTTGTTCATTGCGCAAATACTTTTTGGAGTCTTTGAAGAGTTAATGACTTGATATCTTCACTTTATCTCTTTCTTCTGGCTCCCCTCTGCACATCAAGCAATCCCAGGTCAGGTTCTAATATCTTGAGGCCTTGGAGAGGCTGCAGAGGAGATTTACTAGAATGGTACCAGGGATGATGTACTTCAATTATCTGGCGAGATTAAAGAAGCTGGGGTTCTTCTCCTTGGATCAGAGAAGGGTAATAGGAGATTTAAAAGAGGTATTCAAAATTTTGAGGGGTTTTGATAGAGCAAGTAAGCAGAAACTGTTTCCACTGGCAGGAGGGTCAGTGACCAGAGGACACAGATTTAAGGTAATTGGCAAAAGAACCAGAGGCGAGATAAGGAGATCAGGTAGAACTATTGTACACAGAGGAAGGGGAATGGACAGATCAGATAGTACTGTATAGAGGGGAGGAATGGACAGATTAGATAGAACTACTGTACACTGAGGGTGGGGAATGGACAGATTAGGTAGAACTTCTGGTCACAGAGGGGAGAGGAATAGACAGATCAGAGAACTATTGTACAGAGAGGGGTGGGGAATGGACTGATCAGATAGAACTACTGTACATTCAATGTCCGCGCAGTCCCTGTATCCAGCTGGAGATTATATTCAGGACCCCTTGTTTTTAAATTAAGGCATGGCCGGATTTTCCTAATAAAACATTGCATTTGTTTAACCTTACCCGAAACAGCAATCACTGCTTGCTAATAAACTGCACAAAAGGCATCACGCGGAACAAATTTCACCACCTTGTTGCCGTGTCGGCAGAGTGGACAATCCTTCGGCCGCCTTCCCTCCTGCAATGTGAAGAGGAGACGGGAGGGCATTTTATACACCTGAAGGAACAGCCCAGGGACATTGAGCTCTTCCCCGGTGGGTCGTCTAATGAGGGCGGGAGTTGTTTTTCTCAGTGCCTTAATCACTGTACCAGGACCTTCACATCTTTTGGAACATACTCCAGCTCCTCACTTACTTTGATCAGCAATTGCTGGTTTGTTACCCCACTAGAGGGGAAGCATTTCATGGACTAAATCCGTACCGCAGACCACTCCCTAACAGGGAGGTGGTCATCGGGATACGGTTGGTTATTTCCAACAATTCTTGGTGTAAATCGCTGCTCTGTCGATGTCAGTCAGGCTCCCTCTTGAGAACATCAATTCAGCTCACTCTCAGAGTGGATGATGCCGCTGTTACTTCCACTCGCTGTTCTGTTTTATGGATGGCTTTTGAGGGAATGTTGCAGATTGATTCATCTCATTTCTATCACCTTATTTACTCAGGTACAAGAAACAGGTTTGGCAGAAAATGCAAGTGATGAGGAAAGACTAATTGTTAACACTCGTGTGGATTTATAGGATGTTTATTATTCACAGTAAATGTGTCTATCAGCAGCAATGACATTCCTACAGACCCTCATTCCCATGTGCCCAATTCCCCTCCGTTTACCCTGAGCAAACAGCGACCAGTAATTACCATCGCCCATTAACAGTGTGTCTAAACAGCAGCGACTCCAGTCAGCAGATAAACGCACAAATCCACCCAGAGCAAATCATTAACAGGTGACCACACCTGCGGCCCCTTTATTTATTCATTCATGGGATGTGGGCGTCACTGGCAAGGCCAGCATTTATTGCCCATCTCTAGTTGCCCTTGAGAAGGTGCTGGTGAGCCGCCTTCTTGAACCGTTGCAGTCCATGCGGTGAAGGTACACCCACAGTGCTGTAAGGTAGGGAGTTCCAGGATTTTGACCCAGCGACCATAAAGGAACGGCAATATACTTCCAAGTCAGGATGGTGTGTGACTTGGAGGGGAACTTGGAGGTGGTGGTGTTCCCATGCTGTCCTTGTCCTTCCAGGTGGTAGAGGTCGCGGGTTTGGGAAGTGCCGCCGAAGAAGCCTTGGCGAGTTGCTGCAGTGCATCTTGTAGATAGTACACACTGCAGCCACGGTACGCCAGTGGTGGAGAGAGTGAATGTTTAAGGTAGAGGGGGTGCCAATCAAGCTGGCTGCTTTGTCTTGGATGGTGTCGAGCTTCTTGATTGTTGTTGGAGCTGCACTCAACCAAGTGGAGAGTATTCCATCACACTCCTGACTTGTGCCCTGTAGCTGGTGGAAAGGCTTTGAGGAGTCAGGAGGGGAGACACTCGCCACAGAATACCTAGCCTCTGACCTGCTCTTGCTGCCACCGTATTTATGTGGCTAGTCCAGTTAAATTCCTGATCAATCATGTTCCCCAGGATATTGATGGTGGTGGATTCAGCAATGGTAATGCCATTGAATGTCAAGTGGCGGTGGTTAGACGCTCGCTTTTTGGAGATGGTCATTGCCTGGCATGAATGTTACATGCCACTTATCAGCCCAAGCCTGAATGTCATCCAGGTCTTGCTGCATGCGGGCATGGACTGCTTCATTATCTGAGGAGTTGCGAATGGCACTGAACACTGTACAGTCATCAGCGAACATCCCCACTTCTGACCTTATGATGGAGGGAAGGTCATTTGTAAGAGCCATAAAAGCTTAAGAAAATACTTTAAAATAGTGGCTAAATGGCATAATACAGTTAATTTACCTGAACGACTTATTGTATTAAGAAACCCCCCTATTTTCTTGCTCCAGTAGTATAGTCCGACACCCCCTTCATTCTTGCCACAATGGAACAGTCCCTAAGCCACACATGGGTGCAGCCATCTTACAGTTTTAAACTGCACGTGGTGAAAGAGGCAGAAGCTGTGAGGTTTGGAGCAGTACAGTTTTTGACCGTGTTCGTTTATACGTGTTTGCTTTGTAATTCTGTTTGTTAAGTGTTATAGTAAACAGTTTAAAAGACAAAGCTACATTTGGGAACGTTTTATTTCGACACGCGTCTACTCGTTGTTAAAGGCCCCACAGCTCAGTGGCCTGCCTGTTTGGAAACTAAGAAGTGCCACTACATTAGTCAAAAACTAGCTCCCTAAGAAGGAAGGGACGGAATCGTCGGCGAACGTATACATGAATGGTCACGGAGCCAGACGACAATTTAAGAAAGCGAAGGTACAGTGACTGTTACTTGCTTTGTTCATTCTGTTGAGAAGCTAAATAAGAGCTGCGGGTAAAATGGCCGAGGCCTTAAGGAGCCAGGAGCTTCCCCCAGCCAGAAGGATTGCTGGCCAAAAGAGGGAAATAAAGCTCACCCCAAAGGCAAGGGAAGAGAAGTTACATAGAAGCATAGGTGCAAGGAAGGCTAAATTAGTTCAGATAACTGGAAAAATGAAGATAATTGATCGTCTCATGGAAGATAATGCTAATATTAAGAAAGCTGAAGACATGATGTATTACGATTTCTCCAAGCTGCATGAAGAATTTAATATACTCAATGAAGATGTATTAGCACTTCTGTCTGAAGAAGAGGGAAACACTGATCAGCACGACTGGTTTGATCTTAAATCAACCAGCATTAAGGACTATATCAAGGCCACGGAGCAGTGGATGTTAAAAATTCGCCAAGATGCTGATACAGCAGAGAAAGATAAGGTTGACGATGAAGTCGGACCAGACGATAGCATTTCAGAGACTTCCGCCAGACCGAGCAAAAATCAAAAAGAAGGTAGCTCTGTTTCTGGACGCAGGTCAGTCGCTTCTACCACAAGCTCGGCGCGACGCATGAGAGCGGAGGCTGAACGGGCGGCGTTGATGGCGCGCGCAGCATCTTTAGATGAGAAGCAAGCTCTTGAACGGGAAGAGGCCCAACTGCAGGTCCAAGAGGCCCAACTGCAGGCCCAAGTGCAGGCCCAACAGGCCCAAGTGCAGGCCCAGCGGGCCCAGGTGCAGGCAAAGAAAGAACGGCTGGAGATGAAAACAGCTATCGAGGTCTCAGATGCCAGGTTGAGTGCGTACGAAGATTATGAAGGCTCACGGGACGGCGGGAGCCACTGCCAGTCAACGTTGCCACATAGAGTTGGATCCAGGGCACCTTCAAGAGTTACAACAGAGCCCGAAAGCAATTCCCCGGCATTACAGTGTGGAAGAGTGGCCTCTCCACTAACAGGAGCACGTGATGCTACCCCAGACATCAGACGGTCTAGACTAGACCCTGCTGATGACCACCAGAGGCCTGAAGACACAGGGAGAAGCCTATACCGAGTGATGCAACGTCAGAACGAAATTACAGAGATGCTTGTAAAACAACAGAATCTGTTTCGACTCCCTCAAAGAGACATACCAGTGTTCCAAGGCGACCCACTCGAGTATAAGCCCTTCATCAGATCCTTTGAACAAGCCATTGACTCCAAGACAGAGAGCAGCAGTGATAAGTTGTACTACCTGGGACAGTACACCAGTGGTAAACCACAAGACCTGGTCAGAAGCTGTGAACACATGAGACCGGACCGGGGATACATAGAAGCCAGGAAGTTGCTGCAGGAGCACTATGGTAACGAGCTGAAGATAGCCACTGCATATATCGAAAAGGCTACCAAGTGGCCACAGATCAGATCGGAAGACGGAGAGGCATTGAACGCATATGTTCTCTTCCTCATAGGATGTCGCAACACCATGGAGGATGTTGAATTCATGGAAGAGATGGACAATCCTACGACTATGAGAATCGTCATCTCTAAGCTTCCTTACAGGATGAGAGAACAATGGAGAAGAACAGCCTTTGAGATAATGGAGAGACAGAAAAGTAGAGCCAGGTTTGCAGACTTAGTGAATTTCATAGACAAACAGGCTAAAATTGCTAGGGACCCATTGTTTGGAAATATCCAGGATGTCAGCCCGACCACCGATGGAAGAGTGAAAGCCAAGCCTGCTGAATCAAAGACTCTCAGGAAAGGTGGTTCCAGGGGAAGCAGCTTTGCAACTATCGTCACTTAGGCCGAGGAAGAAAGGCCCCAGAACTCATCTCCCAAAAAGAGCAGCACAGTGACGCCTGCTAATGCCTTTCAGAAGCCATGCTTATTCTGCCAGAAGAATCATACATTGGATTTCTGCAGCGACATCAAAGCACAGCCACATAAGGACAGAATCGAATTCCTGAAGTACAACGGCCTATGTTTTGGATGTCTCTCTCAGGGGCACCTGAGTAGAAACTGTAAGCAAAGAACAACATGCAGAGAGTGCACTCGGAAACATCCCAGTCTGCTGCATATCCATAAAGAAGAACAAGTCTCTAAGAAGAGTGAAGAAAACAATACCGACGAGAAGGTCGTTTCAAGTGCTCTGGTGTCGCTAGAACCAGAGACTTGTGGACTCACTGGGGCCGCTGACAGTGACTGTATTCTTGCCATCGTACCAGTAAGGATCAAGTCTAAGAGGAGTGAGAAGGTTGTGGAGACTTACGCCTTCATGGATCCAGGTAGTTCAGCAACGTTCTGCACAGAATCACTCATGCGACAGCTGAACGTTAGAGGCAGAAGAACAGAAATCCTATTACGCACCATGGGTCATGAGAAGTCAATGCAAAGTTATATCCTGTCAGACCTAGAAGTGTGTGGACTTGAAGAGAAGGACTTCATAGACCTGCCTAATGTTTTCACACAGAGGGAGATTCCTGTTAGAATAGGGAACCTAGCCCTGCAGAAGGATGTGGATAGATGGCCCTACCTAGAAAAGGTGCGTCTCCCATACATTGAAGCAGAAATTGGCCTATTAATTGGAACCAATGCCTACAAAACTATGGAGCCATGGCAGGTGATAAACAGCAAGGATGACGGACCCTACGCCGTCAGGACAGCCCTTGGATGGGTAATCAATGGACCGGTAAGGAGAGATGATGGCCACAAGTCGAACAAGGAGGAACGACAAAACGTCACAGTTAATCACATCTCTATCGCAAGCATTGAAGAGCTGTTGATACAGCAGTTCAACGCAGACTTCTCAGAACGCAGCTGTGAGGAAAAGACAGAGATGTCACAAGAAGACCATCAGTTCATGGGTTTGATGACAAGGTCTACACAGTTCATTGATGGCCACTATCACATTGGTTTGCCACTGAGAAGACAGACCGCGAAGATGCCGAACAATCGCTGCATAGCAGAGCAACGCGCCATCAGTCTAAAGAGAAAGCTGAACAAGAACCCCGACTTTCACGAAGACTACAAAGACTTCATGAGAAACATCATAGCGAAAGGCTATGCTGTAAAAGTGCCCGAAGAACAGTTGAACAGAGACGATGGAAGGGTCTGGTACATTCCTCATCACGGGGTGTATCACCCAAAGAAGAAAAAGATCCGTGTAGTGTTTGACTGCGCCGCCTCATTCAGAGGAACTTCACTGAATGACCAGCTGCTTCAAGGTCCTGATCTTACTAATACCCTCATTGGCGTCTTGACTAGGTTTAGACAAGAGCTCGTTGCCATGATGGCAGACATAGAATCAATGTTCTACCAAGTCAGAATCCCTGACGAAGATGTTGATCTTCTGCGTTTCCTTTGGTGGCCAGATGGCGACGTTAGTGAAGCGATGGTGGAATGTAGAATGGCCGTACACCTGTTTGGAGCCACATCATCTCCCAGCTGTGCAAGCTACGCTCTCAGAAAAACTGCAGAAGATGGCAAGGGCAAAGCACCATCCGAGGCTGTGGAGACAATCTTCAGAAACTTTTACGTCGATGACTGTCTGAAGTCCGTGTCAACAGAAGACGATGCCATCGCACTGTCAAGAGACCTTAGAACTCTGTGTTCGAATGGAGGATTCCATCTGACTAAGTGGATAAGCAACAGCAGAGCAGTTCTAGCTTCTATCCCAGAAAAGGAAAGAGCCACTGAAGTCAAAGATCTGGACCTGAGCCACGATGTCCTTCCTATCGAGAGAGCTCTTGGTGTACAATGGTGCATCGAGTCAGACACGTTCAACTTCAGGATAATGGTGAACGAAAGACCATCCACAAGACGAGGGATTCTCTCCGTGGTCAGTTCCATCTACGACCCTCTCGGATTCCTGGCACCACTCATTCTGCCGGTGAAGCTGATGCTACGAGAGCTGTGTAGAGACAAGAGAGGATGGGATGAAGATATCCCAGAAGGTCAAGCTCAGAGATGGTACAGATGGCTGACAGATTTGCAACAACCTTCTAGCTTCAACGTCAGTAGATGCATCAAGCCCGCGAGTTTTGGAGTTACAAAGACGGCTCAACTACATCATTTCTCGGACGCCAGTGAGGACGGCTATGGCACGGCTACCTACCTCTTGCTGACAAATCAACAGGGCCAGAAACATTGTGCCTTCCTCATGGGAAAATGCAGGGTGGCTCCGCTGAAGCAGGTCACCATCCCGAGACTGGAATTGACGGCAGCGGTTGTTGCAGTTAAAGTTGACCAGGTGATGCGTAAAGAGTTACAGCTCCCATTAGAAGAATCTGTCTTCTGGACGGATAGCACGACGGTGCTGAAGTATATAGAGAATGAGAAGATACGCTTCAAGACCTTCGTAGCAAACAGAATCTCATCCATTAGAGAAGCTACACAACCATCTCAATGGAGGTATGTAAACACCTCATTAAACCCAGCAGATCAAGCCTCACGGGGATTGAAGGCTGAAAACTTCATGAGGAGTGAAACTTGGATACAAGGCCCAAGTTATCTGCTGGAAACAGAGAGATCATGGCCAGAAAGACCAGATATGCCAAGTCAGATTACTGAAGACGACGTCGAAGTCAAGAGATCAGTCACAGTAAATTTCATAACTACGAAAGAGAACTTTGACACAGTGAACAAGCTTGTTAACCATTTCTCAGGATGGCACCAGTTGAGGAAAGCAGTTGCATGGTTTCTAAGGTTGAAAGAGTTGCTGCTACACCTGAGCGGTAAGAGAAAAGAGTACCGAGCCACTATCAGTCAGTCTGAAAGTAACCCTGATAAGCAGAGAATGCTTCTACAGCAGTATATGCATCAGCACAAGACCACATTGAGCAAGAATTCATTGACCGTGGAGGATTTGGCCAAGGCTGAGAAGGAGATAGTTTGCTTCAGTCAAAGACAAAGATACCCAGAAGAAACCGAAGCTCTACAGCAAAATACTCCAATCAAGAAAGGTAGTCATATCTACAAGCTGGACCCTACACTGCAAGATGGAGTACTGAGGGTGGGAGGGAGACTAAACAAATCTGCTATGCCAGAGGAGGCCAAGCATCCTGCTACCCTTTCTAAGGACCTCCGGGTTGCTACTCTCATTCTTCAGCATATACACCAGAGTATTGGACACAGTGGGAGGAATCACGTGCTCGCGAAGCTAAGACAAAGATACTGGATTCCAGGAGCTAATTCCGTAATAAGAAAAATACTCTCTGAATGTATTGTTTGCAGACGGTTACACGCTAGAGCTGGGGAGCAGAAAATGGCAGACCTGCCTGAAGACCGTTTGTTACCAGACAAGCCCCCATTTACAAACGTAGGGGTGGACTATTTCGGGCCTTTCGAGGTAAAGCGAGGACGGAGCCTTGTCAAGAGATATGGTGTGCTTTTCACTTGTTTGACCATCAGAGCAGTTCATATTGAGGTGGCACACACGCTTGACACTGATTCCTGTATTAACGCCTTGCGGCACTTTGTCTGTAGAAGAGGACAGGTGTCCATTATGCGTTCTGATAATGGCACTAATTTCGTCGGAGCGGAGAGAGAACTACGGGAAGCTATTGAAGGTTGGAATCAGCTTAAAATACAGGAAGCCATGATGCAAACAGGAATTAAGTGGATCTTCAATCCTCCGGCTGCATCCCACCACGGAGGTGTCTGGGAAAGACAGATACGCACCGTAAGAAAACTACTCAGTTCTGTACTGAAGCAGCAAGCGCTGGACGACGAGGGACTCCAAACCATTCTGTGCGAGGTCGAAGCCATCATTAATGACCGACCGATAACTAAGACATCAGATGATCCCAATGACCTCGAAGCCCTGACTCCGAACCACCTGTTGTTGTTGAAAACACAGCCAGCCATGCCCCCGGGAGTCTTCAAAAAGGAAGATCTGTATGCCCGTCGGAAGTGGAGGCAAGTTCAGTATATGTCAGACCTCTTCTGGACCAGATGGACAAGAGAATACTTACCTCTGCTACAGGAGCGTCAAAAATGGTCCAAAATAAAGAGGAACTTCATCGTCGGAGACATTGTCTTAATTGTGGACGATTCAGCCCCTAGAAATTCTTGGTTGATGGGAAAAATAATTAAGACCATGCCAGACTCCAGAGGCGTCGTTCGTCGCGTCTGTTTGCAAACCAAGACCAGTACCCTGGAGAGACCGATCACAAAGCTCTGCCTGCTACAAGAAGCAGCGTGAAAAGCTCCTGAACGAAAGAAAAAAGTGGACACTTGTATTGTAAATATGTTGAACTCATTAGTTTATGACTCTTAATGTTTGAGTAATTGATATGCTTCATGTGCCTAGTCAATTAGGGGCCGGAATGTAAGAGCCATAAAAGCTTAAGAAAATACTTTAAAATAGTGGCTAAATGGCATAATACAGTTAATTTACCTGAACAACTTATTGTATTAAGAAACCCCCCTATTTTCTTGCTCCAGTAGTATAGTCCGACACCCCCTTCATTCTTGCCACAATGGAACAGTCCCTAAGCCACACATGGGTGCAGCCATCTTACAGTTTTAAACTGCACGTGGTGAAAGAGGCAGAAGCTGTGAGGTTTGGAGCAGTACAGTTTTTGACCGTGTTCGTTTATACGTGTTTGCTTTGTAATTCTGTTTGTTAAGTGTTATAGTAAACAGTTTAAAAGACAAAGCTACGTTTGGGAACGTTTTATTTCGACACGCGTCTACTCGTTGTTAAAGGCCCCACAGCTCAGTGGCCTGCCTGTTTGGAAACTAAGAAGCGCCACTACATCATTGATGAAGCAGCAGAAGATGGTTGTGGCCCTCAATGGGACTGGAACCACAGAAGGACAAGATTCACATTACAATACAGTACAAAGTCTCAGAGCATCTGAGTTACGGTGACTGTGGGTCTGAGTACAGTGGCTAAACACTTATTATGAAGGAGCACAGATTGTGGGAACCAGTTAAGGTTTTCCAACGAGCTTTGTCAGTGGATATTTTCTTGCATTTTCTCCTAGATTTAATAAACAATCCCAGTGCAGCGACACAGTAATGATCTTTTAGCAAAACAGTTTTGTTCAATAGTTAAAAGTATACAGCCTTTGTTAATGTGCCATGATAATGAGCCTGTTTTACAGCTCTCTCGATTTTTACTTCCTTTGAAGTCAAAGGAATCTGGCTGCTGATTCACAATCACCCATTTTACACTATCGCTCAAAGTCAAAGTTAACCCCTTGTTTCTTTGAAAAGCTTTGAGAAATAATAACCTAGAACTTCTGTGAACCTGTTCATGGTGGCATAAGTGTGGTAGACCAGGATTTCTGCCCTGGGGACAAGCTCATTTAAATAACTGGGGCAGATGGCCCATGCCTTAGAGGTGCACAGAGGCTTTGACACTAGACCTCAGGGCAGCACCTGGATGGGCTGAAGAGGGGGGATACCCCACACCGTTAGTCAGCCAAAGATAGATGTAAAATAATTTTTTTGGTACCCTCAGGGAACTCAGGACAGCATTGTTTCATCTTTGGACTTTCTGTAGGCCCACAATGGATTGACCTGAAACATTGAGGGGAATTTGCCAGCGCTCAGGGGGCGGGTTTGGAGGTGGGACCGGTGGTAAAATGGTAAAAAATGGGAGCGGGTCCTGAACCCGCTCCAAACCCACCTCCAAATTCGCTTCCTGGGAGGTGGGTCCTTGATTCGCGCAGGGATCCATCTCCTAGCAGCGGGAAGGGGATTACAGCCAATTAACTGCCTGTTAACAGGTAGTTAACAGTCAGTTAAGAGGCTTTTTCCAATTTTGCGCCTACAGCTGCGGGCTTCCTGGCATTGGGAAACCCCGCCAGGGTAAGTGAGGTGAGCAGTGGGTCTGTTGTACTGTAACTGTAGAAATGACAGCTGCAGAGGTAGTGTGAAGGCTGCAATGGGACACTGGTAAGTATGACAGGTGAGAGAATGTTGGAGAATTTTTTTTTACTGTGGTTTGATGCTTCTGCAGGTGATGTGATGTGTTTGTGCAGCCTCATCTCATCAGGAGAAGTGACAGATGGCTTCTGCAATCTCACATGCAGCTGCCATCTGTTTCATCCTAAGGAGAGAGTCATTGGAGAGCCTGGGTGCAAGGGCTCACCTTTGGACAGGGATTGTCAGTGTTTGACAGCACCTCAATGCTGTCAAACACTGACAATTCATCTGTCAAAAAATGATGGTGCCTGTCACTTTAACAAACCCGGCAGTTGAAGCGCCATGCATTGACGTCATCTGACACCAGCTTTCCTTTAATTGGCCGGCAAGCCCACAGGGCGGGCTTAACAAGGCCAATCAAAGGAAACTAGCGTCTGTTCGTCAGATGTCATTGGGGGGCGGGACTGAAACCCGAAAACCAGCAGTCCTGCCTCGACCTCCGAATCTAAGGTAAAATCCAGCCCATTAACTCTGTTTCTCTCTCCATAGATGCTGCCTTACCGGCTCAGTATTTCCAGCATTTTCTGTTTATATTAACCTAGTTTATGTATTCAAGTCTGCAGCAGGGCTTTAACCCACAAATTTCTAACTTAGAAGTGACAGTCTACCAACTTAGACAAGCTGGCACTGTAATTATTTTTGTGATCTTTGTGAATGCTGTAGCGGGAGCTTTACAATTAATGACACTTACCTCACATGTGGCTGGCAGGTTAAAGTCACACTATGAGGACCAGAACCAATAAATGTCATGCAACTATTTTAACTATTAGTCTACCAAACTGGAGGCCTTGTTTTTCCTGTCCCCACACCAGGAAAAGGAACCAAAAATCCAAGTATAAACTTAACATACCTTTGCTGAAGATCATAGTCTACCATTTTAGAAGCCGGAAGCAGTGTTACAAGGATATTCTAATGGGAATAAAATAAACAAAAAGAAAGCTATCTATAATATATTAACATTTTTATGTAGGTTCTGTCATCCATTGAAAACTGCTGTGTAAGCATTTCCTATGGGATTGAGACTATTAAAATGATAGTTAACTGTCTGGGTTGCCTGGTATGCCTGTAAATGGTTCTCCAATAGGATTTCCTGTGTTAATCGAATCAATGAGCTCCCATCACATCATAGGTCAGCTATACCACCAGATGGCGCTGTACAGCCTGCTGCTCAGTTTCTTCACCATAGCTGCAGCTATATAGCTGCTGCAATATACACTTGTGAATATATTACTTTCATCTTTTTAACTGCTGAAATTTTATTTCAAATGTTTTATTTACCTCATTTGAAAGAACTACTGTACCCACACTAATTTCACTGTGCAATATATATATATACATTTTCTGGTATATAATCTATATCTATCTATCTATATATATATAAATCGGTACATCTGTCCTTCTGTCCTTCTGTCCTTCTGTCTATCTGTCATCGCGTGTGCGTCTGGCAGGCTATGCGCTCGAAAGTTACAGGGCGTACCTACGCGTGCGTTACCTCCAAAGAAAGCTTACGCTTCCGAGACGGTTTTAAGCGTATTTACGTTTCAGCCGGGCTAAAATCGCGCCCCGCGGTATCCCAAAAACCTTCAACATTCTACTCATTAGCATCTCATTATCCGCTCATTAGCGACAGAGTGACCTCGAGGTCGACCAATCATACGGCGGCTTGCTGCCGCGTGCGGCCGGGCCAATCGGTGCGTGTGTGGGCGGGCCTTATCGTTCTGAACCGAGGTGAGTAGCCGCCATCTTGCTTCCATTCTTTTTCCTGCTTTCTGCGTCTTTCTTTTCAAATATACATTTCCAGCAAATAAAATTGAATTTATTAAATTGTTTTAAAATAAATCACTCATTTGTTAATATTTTATCTAACCTGAAGATTCTTTTTCCTACCTTTCCCCGTTTTTTTCTTAGGCCTGAAAGACTGCGCCTTTCTTGCCCAGCCACGCCCGAGCTAGGTGATTGGGCTTCTGCTAAGCTCCTCACCCCACCCCGTGTCACGTTACCCAGGGCAACGGCGTCAGCCACGAGGGTCAGGGTGCGCGCGCAGCAGGAGCAGGTGAGACACGGCGTCTCTGTTCCGCGCTCGGCTCGGGCGGGGCTCTCGACAGTGCTCTCGGCCTTGGTGACTTTTCCGCGCTCGGCTCGGGCGGGTGGGGTGCGGGGCTCTCGACAGTGCTCTCGGCCTTGGTGACTGTTCAGCGCTCGGCTCGGGCGGGGCTCTCGACAGTGCTCTCGGCCTTGGTGAGTGTTCCGCGCTCGGCTCGGGGGGGCTCTCGACAGTGCTCTCGGCCTTGGTGAGTGTTCCGCGCTCGGCTCGGGCGGGGGGGGGATGCTGGGCTCAGGACAGCGGGGCGGCTGGGGCTTGGAGAGCAGGGCTCTCGAGAGTGCGGGGCGGGGGCTCCGAGAGCGGCCCCCTTCCCCCCCCGCCCCCCTTCCCCCCCCGCCCCCCTCTCCCTTCCCCCCCGCCCCTTCCCCCCCGCCCTCTTCTCCCCCCGCCCCTTCCCCCCCCGCCCCTTCCCCCCTCCCTTCCCCCCCCGCCCTCCTTCCCCCCGCCCCTTCCCCCCCGGCCCTCCCCTTCCACCCAGCCCCTTCCCCCCCCCGCCCTCCCTTCCCCTCCCTTCCCCCCCACCCGCTCTCTCTTCCCCCCCAGTCGCTCTCTCTCTTCCCCCCCAGTCGCTCTCCTCTCTCTCTCCAACAACAACATGCCCTCGAAAAAGCCTCGGCACCGCGCGGCACTTCAGCTAGTATATAATAAAAGAGTTTGTCTGTCTGTCTGTTTGTCTGTCTGTTTGTCTGTCTAACTGTTTGTCTGTCTGTCCGGCTATACAATCCAAAGTTATAGAGCGTACCTACACATATGTTATATCAAAAGAAAGCTTATCATAAGGGGAGTCTAATAGGCATATTTACTTTTTGGTCAGACAAAAATTGTTTAGACAGTATACAAAAAAGGTTCAAAAAATGGCAAAATTCCGCTCATTAGCGTTGAGTGACGTGATGGTTGACCAATCGTACAGGGGATAGCGTTGAGTGATGTGATGGTTGACCAATCGTACAGGGGATAGTGTTGAGTGATGTGATGATTGACCAATCAGTGCATCACAGGGGGGGGGTTCATTGTGTGTGTGGGCAGGCCATCCTACAGGGGATAGCATTGAGTGACGTGATGGTTGACCAATCCTACAGTTGAATGACCTGATGGTTGACCAATCGGTGCATCACGGGGGGCGTTTCATTGCGTGTGTGGGCGGGCCTAATCCTTCTGAGCTGAGGTGAGTGGCCGCCATCTTGATTCCTAACTATTGATTTATTGTTCCCACTTTCTGTGTGTTTATTTTGAAATATAGATTTCCAACAAAAAAAAAAGTTGCTTTTAAAAGAAAAAAAAATCCTTTTGCAAAGGGGGCTCGGGCTTTCCCCCCCCTCGGCGGTGGGTGAGCTGCCTGCAGGCCTCAGGCCTTGAAGCCTTGGCCTCTCCTTGCCAGCCACGCCCAAACTAGGCACCGCCCGTCCCGCTGGGCCCGATTCCAAACCAGCAGCCCGCGATCGCCGCCATCTTGGTAACGGCTGGCGCGGCGGGACTGAGCCGAGCATTGCCACCGCCGCTATTTTGGTAAAGGCTGGCGGGGCGGGAGACAGCGAGCGCAGTGAACGTCGGCGGCGGCCCGGAGCGGGACCTGAGAGTTGGGCCGGGCCTCACGCGCTAGGCCGTGCACCGGCCGGCCCTGAGGCGCTGATCCGCACATGGGGGCTTCGGCTCACCGCGTCCGGGCTCGGAGGAAAGTGAGACAGAGAGGGGGAGGGAGGGAGAGAGAGGGGGAGGGAGGGAGAGAGAGGAAATCAGGGAGAGACAGGGGGAGGGAGAGGACAGGGGGAGGGAGAGGAGAGGGGGAGGGAGAGGAGAGGGGGAGGGAGAGGGGGAGGGAGAGGGGGAGGGAGAGGAGAGCGGGAGGGAGGGAGAGGAGAGGGGGAGGGAGAGGAGAGGGGGAGGGAGGGGGAGCAGAGGGGGAGGGAGGGAGAGGAGAGGGGCAGGGAGGGAGAGGGGAGGGAGGGAGAGAGAGTAAAGCAGGGAGAGATGGGGAGGGAGAGAGACAGGGTGAGGGAGGGAAAGAGTGAGGGGGTGGGAGAGGGAGGGAGAGCTCACCTTCTTCCTTCCTTCCTTCGCAGGGGTCCATCGGGCCAGGCCTGAGGCGCTCCTTCCCCCCCTCTCTCTTCAGGCTAATCCCGAACTAAATCCAGCAGTCTCTCTCTCTCTCTTCCCCCCATCCCTCTCTTCTCCCCCCAATCTCTCTCTCTCTCTCCCTCCCCCTCTCTCTTTCCCTCTCTCTCTCTCCCCCCCAGTCTCTCTCTCTCTCTCTTCCCCCCAGTCGCTCTCTCCCCCCTTCCCCCCAGTTGCTCTCTCCCCCCCAGTCTCTCTCTTCTCCCCCCAGTCTCTCTCTCTCTCTCTTCCAACAAGAACATGCCCTCAAAAAACCCTCGGCACCGCCGGGCACTCCAGCTAGTATAATATAGATTTAACCGCTACAGGCTTTTTTTAGTTAAGAAACCAAGGTTGTCGTCGTACGTGTCTTCATACTGTTCCCTTTGGGGAACTGTATGAAGTGGTGGAAGGATTTCTGGCTGCGTTAACGCTCCTTCCGTGACCATAACCATCTACATACCAGCCATTAGGGTGGTTAGTCCTATGGCGGGAGGGTTTTACAGGCTCCCACAACCCATACGAGGGGGGGGCCACCCACACCCATGGACGCAAGTATCCCGCTGGATGCCAACCCAGAATTTAGAGCTGGAGCTCCGACTCCACTTGCCGGGACTGTCTGGAGTGGGGTTCGAAACCCTACACCTTCTGGCCCAGCGGCGGGGATGCTACCGCTACGCCAAAGGCCCACTCCAGAAACCAAGGTGAATGGCCAAGATCCAGTGTACAACACCACCAAGGTTGACAGAAGAAAAAAGATGAAGTAAATCAGGAAGTAGTGATTCAATGATACCAAACTTGTCTTTTAAAAGTCTGTAGATTGTAGGAGAAAGGAAAGACTGAGGAAGGAAAGGAATTCCATTGATTTAAGTCCTGGGAACAAATGAGTCTGAATTGGAGATTGTGTGATGGCTCTTGATCTAAACACAGTGAGGACTTCAGAAGGAGGAAGAACATGTGCAGCATAAAAAGAACAAGAGAGAACATTTTAGGCAAACACTTGGTAATATCTATAAAATAGAAATTTTATGGCAGAGTGCAGGCTGGAGGCTGGAGGTGAGAAGGGAATCCTTTATGAAACAGCAAGCTTTCTCTTTTATCCTTCCCGGGATTGCTAGAAGAGCCTCTCAAGATATGGGAGTATTATTCAAGTATTGAATGGATTTGAGCTTGATAGAGAGTTAAAGAATTGCTGAAGAGAAAATAATTTTGGTACTAAAGGTGAAACCAAGGTCCAATAGGGTATTGATGTATTGTGAGGTTTTCAGAGAACAGCAACAAGGATGCTTCTGGACTTAAGGCTCTAAATTGCAAAGAGTGACTCACAGAACTGAACTTGTTTTCACTGGAAAAAAACTGGGGGTGAAAATGACCCAGGACTACTCTAGTAAAAAGGTAGAGGACACAGGTTCAAAATGAATAATCTTCAAGTGAGCCTAGAAATTTTTTTTTAGAATAGAGTAATGACTTTGTGGGACAGCTGCCCTGTAAAACTCCCCCCCCCCCCCCCCGCCAAAAAAAAATGTTTCAATAAAGAATTGAATACATATCTAATTGCGAGCAGGTTTGAAAGTTATTGGAATAGGTCTTGAATTTCGTTATGAAATATTCATTGGAAAATGTTGGTTCCAGGGCTGCAAGGATTGAAGAAGAGTCATCTAAAGAGCTATGGAAGTTGGTGAATATTCCAGAGCTTCACTTGATTATCTTTGGGACTTGGAAGTATTTATGTATAACATTCCTCAGGAGATTAAATAGGTGGGGTAAAGTCCACGATAAGGTAGATTGTACATGGTTTGTGGGGGAAAACAGACTTGAAGGGCTTATCTTATTCTATGTTTTTTTTTCATTTCTTTCTGAAACGTTACATTAATTTTCTGTGGCTCTACATGCTGTGGCATCTGTTATTCTACAAATTGTACAACATATTTTATTAAATAGAACCCAGATTTCTGTATGAGTACGTCTCCATGAATACATGAGTACAAGATAACTGACCTCTTTTATTGCAACCAATTCTAGAGTGATTGTTGGACATTCTACTCCTTCTTCACACCAGGCTTCCACTGTGTGTTTCAATGGCCTAGAAAGTCAAGATTGCCAAAAACCTGCCAGCGCCACCGTGGGCCGCGTTACCGGCAGCCGAAATTGATGGCGCTGGCAGGACTGGTAAACTGGCACTGGTGGCTAATTAACATTAGCCCAGCGCTAAATTTACAGTGCAACGCTGTTCTAGTGGCGTTAGACCCGGCAGGAGGCCCAATGTAGTGTGGCCGTGGCATCATTGCAGCAAGAACAGCCTTCTCTTAAAGCAAGACTGTCATTTCAGAAACTTAAACGGGAATTGCCTTCTGAAATAAAAAAAATAAAAATCATGTAAAAATAGGCAGTTTTTAGCCTCAACTGCCTTCTGAAAAAAATTAACAATAAAAAGAATTCCCAAATGGGAGTCTTCAGCTCTTAAAGCTGAATTGCCATCCGCAACTAAAAAAATGCTAAAAGTGCTTCAGCACGACCACAAATGGCTCAGCAAGCCAGGGAAGGGGCACCCAGGGTCTCGCACGCAGCACTCCAGCTTTGTGCAGGGGGTCAACACTGCAAGAGAGGTCTTCTACACACAGGCGCAAGGAGACCCTCCAGAAAGAAGGATGTGGGACCAGATCATCAAGGCCATCACTGCCAGTAGTGTTGAGCCCCTCCCCGCCCCCCCCAACCTGGCTCCAATGCCCAAAGAAGCTTCATGACCTCAGACCACTGGTCAAGGTCAGTGAATGCATCTTCAAAAGCCGTCTCCTACCAGCTGCACCACTAGCCTCACACACTTCTCAATGCATGTCTCCTCCTCCAATCACTCACCTACCAACAATCTGTACGAAACACGAGGCACTCCTTTCATTCCTAGCTTCACCTCACCCCCTTGGAGGAGACGCTGCTGGTCATTCGTGGCAAGGGCATGGCTGAGCCATTGGCCAGCGGCAGGGCTGAAAGGATCCAAATGCTGGTATCTTCATACATTATCCTCCATCTTACATGCACCTCTTGCTTTCCTGCCCTCCCCTCACCACAACACCACCCTTGTGCCTTCCTCATTTCACACAATCAAGAAATCCAGGCTGTCAAGCCAGTGGCTGACCAAGAAGACGAAGAGGAGAGCGAAGATGAAGAAGAAACACAGTCATTTGATTTCATGCTCCCAGCCACCAGCTGCTCAAGATCGACCAGCAAGGCCATTTGCAGTGTCCCCTACTGATATGCAGCAGCCTTCCACCAGTCATGCTGCAGCATCGGGGGTAGCACTGCGTGATATCAGTAGGCTAGGCAAAGGCACTAAGGGAATGCATAAGGGTGATTAGTTGATTTTTTGATGTCATACTGGATGTATAGATGTAGAAAACAGAAAACATAGAAGATAGGAGCAGGAGTAGGCCATTTGGCCCCTCGAGCCTGCTCCGCCATTCAATGAGATCATGGCTGATCATCCAAATTCAGTACCCTGATCATCCAGATTCTCTCCATATCCCTTGATCCCTTTAGCCTTAAGAAATATATTCAACTCCTTCTTGAATATATTTAATGAATTGGCCTCTACTGCCTTCTTTGGCAGAGAATTCCACAGGTTCACCACTCTCTGGGTGAAGAAATTCCTCCTCATCTCTGTCCTAAATGGCTTACCCCTTATCCTTAGACTATGACCACTGCTTCTGGACTCCCCAACCATCGGGAACATCCTTCCAGCATCTAGTCTGTCTAGTCCTGTTAGAATTTTATAAGTTTCAATGAGATCCCCTCTCATTCTTCTAAACTCCAGCGAGTATAAGCCCAATCGACCCAATCTCTCCTCATACGTCATCTCAGGTTGTTATGTCTGACATTGGTGATAGGTACTCGATTGCCTTGGCCTGAGCACATGGAGTTTGATAGTGCTGTTATCGTTGTATTGTGTCTGACATTGGCTATAGGTATTTGATTGCTTTTGCCTGGGAGAGTGTGTTTGGATCAGCCATTAAAAGCAACATGAACTGAGCTCTGCATACGGTCTCTGGATTATCTTTGCAAACGCAACATTTGGCGACGAGGATGGCTGAAATCTCTCTTCCACCACCTCCTCCCTTCCTTGCACTACCCGGTGAGCCCCTGATCCCATGGGTTCGCTGGCTACAGTCCTTTGAAACCTACCTCATTGCTCTTGGACTAGAAAATGTGAGTACAGCACGGAAAAAGGCACTGTTATCCCATTGCTTGGGAGCGGAGGGCCAGCGTGTTCTTGGGACATTAGGCACAGCAGACTCAATTCAAACATATGATGTGGCTGTGGCTCTGTTAAGCACACACTTCTCTGCCCCACAAAGTGCCCTCCTGCAGCGATTCATTTTTAGACAGCGTCACTGTAGTGTATGTGCTTTAAGTCAGAACTACTTTTTACAGCTCCTGTATACTGTAGTACCGGCAGTAACCACACCGGTATATAAGCTGTGCGCATGCCTCTGTACCCCAGTCTAGAGATGACCCTCCTCCAGTAAAGACCTGTTGTTTGTTTATGTACAGCATCTGTGTAATTATTTATCCACTGAACCACGGATCTAACAGTGGCGACGAGTGTTGATGCGAATCTACCTGCAATATAAAAAAAAAATAGTCGAGTCCAGGAACACGGGCGTCGACCACGAGCAACCGCCCAGCAGTCAGGCAGAGATCCTACTTCGCTGGGGAGGCAGTGGAGAGCCGGGCTTGGTTCCCCAGCCACAACGAGCAGTAAGAGACCGACGACAGGTCCAGAGCAGGCCCTTCCCGAGCAGTAGCGGCTGGAGCCGACCGATGGCAGAGAGAGAGAGCCGGGCAGCGTCGATGGGGTAAGAATGAGGGTGAAGAGAGCAGGGCGCAGCCGGGGATTGATCACCGAGCGGCGTCGAGGAAAAATACTGCAAACCGGAGAGAGAGAGGGTAAGAAACAGCCGGGTTCTAGACTGAGCGGCGTCGACAAATATCAAGAGAAGAACGTGCAGAGCACAGCCAGGGATCACAGGCTGATCAGGGTCCGCGGGGCGAAGCAAGGGGAGACGCCATTGAGCCGCGGAGAAGCAGGGAGAGCGCGGGAGGTGCCATTGAGCCGCGGAGAAGCAGGGAGAGCGCGGGAGGCGCCATTGAGCCGCGGAGAAGGAAGAGCGCGGGAGACACCATTTGCGAAGCCGCAGCGGAGAAGACGGGCGAGCGCGGGAAGGAAGGAAAGCGCGGGAGACGCCATTTTGTGCCAGCGGAGAAGAAGGGGAAGCGCGGGAGGCGCCATTGGGGATAGTTAACGCACAACCAAGGATGCCGAAGAGTGGCAGTATCTCTACGTTTGACAATGAAGTCAAAGGTTGGGCGACATATGTGGAACGTATTGAGGTGTACTGCAGGGCGAATGAAGTGCCAGATGCTAATAAAGCATTGGTTCTGTTAAATTCCATGGGTGCAAAAACTTATGGGTTACTGCGAAATCTAATAACCCCAGGGAAGCCGGTAAACAAGGATTTTGGAAGCATAGTAGAAATCCTACAGGACCACTGATGTGCCTCAATAAATCCGAGACTCGATGTTAGCAAAACAAAACAGGGCTTTTATTGACTTAGAAGGTAACACACAGAGGTGAATGTATCTTCCATCCAGAGGTCTGCCGTACTGGATGTGCTGCAGGCTGGGCCAGCTTACATAGGAGCCAGGTATGGCCGGAGCCCTACACACAGTACAATACAATGGAAATGAAACTGAAACCAACCACAGTCACAGGCAGAGAAATACTGATGAGTGATGAATGGAATATTTCATCACATTCACCCCTTCTATAGATTTAGTCTGTTCGGGGGTTTGATAGTCCTCTGCGACCGACGTGGCTGTTGTGGTGCCGCGGGTGTTGGCTGGGTGTCCCCGGTGGCCTCCTGGGTCTCTGCCGGGGTTGCCGCCAGGGTTGTTGAAGGGGTTGTTGGTGGGGGTACCGTTGGTCGATGTTCTTCCGGGGGTGATGAAAGAGTAGTGGGTGGGTAAGAGTTGCTGTGGTCGTTGTTGCTGCTGTTGTCGTGGTTGTTGTCGTTACCGGCTGGGGCGACGTCTTTTATGGACACGGTGTCCTCCCTTCCGTCGGCGTGCCGGACATACGCGTATTGGGGGTTGGCGTGGAGTAGGTGCACTGACTCCACGAGAGGGTCCGTCTTGTGGCCCCTCACATGCCTTCGCACGAATACCGGACCTGGGGTGGAGAGCCATGACGGCATGGATATGCCTGAAGTGGATTTCCGGGGAAAGACAAACATTCGCTCGTGAGGCGTGGCATTAGTGGCAGTACACAATAGCGACCGTATCGAATGGAGCACATCTGGGAGGACTTCCTGCCAGCGGGAGATAGGGAGGCCTTTGGTCCTTAGAGCTAGAGTGACTGCTTTCCATACTGTCCCGTTCTCTCGCTCCACTTGACCGTTACCCCGGGGGTTGTAGCTGGTGGTACGGCTCGTGGCGATCCCCCTGGACAGCATGTACTGGCGTAGCTTTTCACTCATGAAGGGCGCCCCCCTATCCGTATGGATGTAGCTCGGCATACCGAACAGGCAGAACAGGCTGTTGAGGCATTTAATGACCGTGGCGCTGGTCATATCTGGGCAGGGGAAGGCGAATGGGAAACGAGAGTATTCGTCCACAATGTTCAGGAAGTAAACATTGCGGTCGACGGACGGGAGGGGGCCCTTGAAATCTAAGCTGAGCCGCTCAAAGGGCCGTGTAGCTTTGATTAAGTGGGCTCTATCTGGGCGGTAGAACCGAGGCTTGCACTCAGCGCAAGTGCGACAGTTCCTGGTCAGGGACCGAACTTCCTCAATCGAGTAGGGTAAGTTGCGGGACTTTATGAAGTGGAACAGCCGCGTGACCCCTGGGTGGCAGAGGTCATTGTGGAGGGTCTGTAGCCGATCCCCGGTGGCGCTGGCACACATCCCTCGTGAGAGGGCGTCGGGGGATTCGTTAAGGGCCCCTGGCCGGTAAATGATGTCATAATCGAAGGTGGAGAGCTCGATCCGCCACCTAAGAATCTTATCATTTTTAATCTTCCCCCTCTGTTTATTATTGAACATAAGCGCTACCGACCGCTGGTCGGTAAGTAGGGTGAAGCGTTTGCCGGCTAGGTAGTGGCGCCAGTGGCGCACTGCCTCCACGATGGCTTGGGCCTCCTTTTCTACGGAGGAGTGTCTGATCTCGGGCCCTTGGAGGGTCCTCGAGAAGAAAGCTACGGGCCGCCCCGCCTGGTTGAGGGTGGCCGCCAAGGCAAAGTCAGACGCATCACTTTCCACTTGAAAGGGAGTGTTCTCGTCCACTGCCTGTAGCGTGGCCCGCTCAATATCCTGCTTAATGCTTTTGAAGGTGGCATGGGCCTCAGCAGAGAGCGGAAAAGAGGATGCTTTCAAGAGGGGGCGGGCTTTGTCGGAGTAGCTGGGGACCCATTGGGAATAATAAGAAAATAACCCCAGGCACCTTTTCAGGGCTTTGGGGGTGTTGGGCAGGGGCAGCTCCCGTAGGGGGCGCAATCGGTCGGGGTCTGGTCCGATTTCCCCATTCTCCACCACGCTGCCTAGTATGCAGAGGCGCGTGGTGTTGTAAACGCACTTGTCCTCGTTGTAGGTGAGGTTGAGTTTTTGTGCGGTTTTCAGGAACCTCTCGAGGTTCGAGTCGTGATCCTGCTGGTTGTGACCGCAGATGGTGACGTTGTCGAGGTAGGGGAAGGTTGCCTGCAAGTGGTGGTCATCGACCATGCGGTCCATCTCCCTCTGGAAGACCGAGACCCCATTCGTCACCCCAAAGGGGACTCTGAGGAATTGGTAGAGGCGTCCGTTCGCCTCGAAGGCGGTGTACGGGCAGTCCTCTGGTCTGATAGGGAGCTGGTGGTACGCTGACTTGAGGTCGATGGTGGAGAACACCCGGTATTGGGCGATTTGGTTCACCATTTCTGATATGCGGGGTAGCGGGTAGGCATCTAGTTGGGTGTACCTGTTGATCGTTTGGCTATAGTCGATCACCATCCGTTTCTTCTCGCTACCCCTTACCACCACCACTTGGGTGCGCCACGGGCTATTGCTGCGTTCAATAATGCGCTCTTTCAGGAGCCTGTCTACCTCGGTCGCGATAAACCGCCTGTCCTCCCAGCTGTACCTCCTGCTTTTGGTCGCTATTGGCCGGCAGTTAGGGGTAAGGTTCGTGAATAGCGAAGGCGGCTTTACCTTCAGGGTAGCCAGACCGCACACTGTGAGGGGTGGCTGGGACCCACCGTAATTGAGCGTGATGCTTTGGTGGTAGCACTGGAAATCCAGGCCCAAGATCACGCTCGCACATAGATTCTTCATGATTAATACTTTAAAATTATCGTATACAGTTCCGTTAACGGACAATTGTACCATGCAGTAACCCATAATGGTCGATGTCTGGGTTTTATCAGCCATAGAGATGGTACCCCGAGTAGGGACCACCTTTAGGGAGAGTTATTGTACCAGTTCAGGGTGGATAAAACTCTCCGTGCTTCCACTGTCAATTAAACATTTAACCCTGCACCCATTTACCTCGATGTCCACCATTGATTTGGATAGCGGGTGCGGCCTGGTCTGGTCTACTGTGACCGATGCCACTGTAGGGCCCTGATCGAGACAAGATGGCGTCCACGCTGTCTGCTCACAAGATGGCGGACCCCACGAGGTCGGGCAAGATGGCGTCCAAGATGGCCGCTCCCACGGCGCACACGCGGCGGTGGCGGGTTTTCCGGCGGGGTTCCCTCTGCACACCTTCCCGAAGTGCCCCTTCTTACCGCACTTAAAGCAGGTGGTGCCTTTCGCCGGGCACAGGTTTCTGGTGTGCTTCGGCTGCCCGCAGAAGTAGCAGTTGGGTCCCCGACGCGTCGCGGCTGTCGTAGGGCTTCTGGGGGGAGAGCGGGGCCCCGACGGTGTCGGGCTGCCGGGCGGGGAAGATGCCTTCCAAGATGGCGGCGCCCTTGGTGCACACGTGGCGGCGTGGACGGCGCGGGCTGAAGAGTAGGCGTCCGAGTTTCTCTGGGCCACATCCAGGGATCGTGCTGTGTCCGCAGCCTGTTTCAGGTCCAATCCCGTTTTTTCCAGCAGTCTCTGCCAGATGTAAGTGGAGCTGAGGCCTGTGATAAAGGCATCATGAACAAGCTCATCAGTGTACACTGCGGCTTTTACATCTTGGCACTTGCAGTCTTTGCCAAGCGTTTTCAGGGTGCCTAGGAACTCCTCCACCGATTCCCCAGGTCGCTGTGCGCGAGTAGCGAGCAGATGCCTAGCATACACCTCATTCGTAGGCTGCTGGTAATGCACCTTTAAGATGTCGCAGGCGGCCGGGTACGTGTCGGCGTCTTGGATGAGGGGGTAAACCCGGTGGCTTACCCAATTCCGCAGAATTCCAAGTTTCATACTCGCAGCGTCCGTAGCGTCTTTGACGGCTGCGGAATTGTCCAGGAAGAATTCCATACACATAAACCAGTGTCCGAAGCGTGCCGATGCGTCCGAAGCATGCTGGTCCAAATCCAAACGTTCGGGTTTCAAGAGTTGATCCATTGTGTTGAAAATTAAGTCAATAAAATTGATGTGCCTCAATAAATCCGAGACTCGATGTTAGCGAAACAAAACAAGGCTTTTATTGACTTAGAAGGTAACACACAGAGGAGAATGTATCTTCCATCCAGAGGTCTGCCGTACTGGATGTGCTGCAGGCTGGGCCAGCTTACATAGGAGCCAGGTATGGGCGGAGCCCTACACACAGTGCAATACAATGGAAATGAAACTGAAACCAACCACAGTCACAGGCAGAGAAATACTGATGAGTGATGAATGGAATATTTCATCACAACCACTTAAGCCCCACACCGCTGCTGATAGCAGAACGATTTAAGTTCCATAAAAGGAACCAACACAAAGACGAAAGCAATGCTGAGTACCAAACGGAACTGCGCAAGCTATCGAAATACTGCCAGTTTGGAGCGGGACTAGCAGACACGTTAAGGGACAGGTTTGTGTGTAGGCTACAAAGTGAAGGAACCCAGAAACGGCTTCTATCAGAAAAGGACCTTACGCTGGACAAAGCTTTCAATATGTCAGTATCACAAGAAGCAGCCGCAAGGGGCGCTGCAGAGATACAACGGAGACCGCAAGAATACGGCACCAACGAAATGACCTATGGAACAGGGAAGTGCTATTGCTGCGGCAGAACAACACATGACCAGAAAGATTGTTGGTTCAAGGACCAAGTGTGCAGACAGTGTGGGAAAGCAAGACACATAGCAAGAGTCTGCAGGTCTGGGAAGAAAACCAACAGTAAGAAATCTCCACAGGAGAAGTACAAAAAGGTACACCAGGTGATGGACAGTGGTTCAGACGAACAGAAAAGTGACACAGACTCCGGAAGCAAGGAGCTGGGTTGTCTGAAACTACACAATGTAACCGAAATAGAGGATCACCAGACTATCTGGGTTATACTCAAGATAGACGGTGTCCAAGTGGAAATGGAATTGGACACAGGTTCAGCTCTAACAGTCATAAATCAAAGAGACTACAAGCGGCTATTTTCACACATACCCTTGAAAGCTACAGAGATTGTCTTGAAGACGTATACGGGGCAAAAAGTCTACCCCAAAAGAAAAATAAGGGTGAAAGTGACATATAAAGGTCAGGAAATACCTAAAATGGATATATATGTATTGCCAAATGGAGGACCACCACTGCTAGGACGTGAGTGGATCCGGAAGATACATTTAGATTGGCATTCCATACAGGCACTGAAGGTGGAGGCCAAAGAGGATGACGACGTCACACCTGGACGACTGTCAAAAATGCTAACTGACGCAAAAGAAGTGTTCCAGGAGGGACTAGGAACGCTAAAAGGAATAACAACAACAATTAAAATAGAGGATAATGCAAGCCCAAAGTTTCTGAAGGCCAGACCAGTGCCTTATGTGATCAGACCAGCGGTTGAAGCAGAGCTGGAAGGGTTGGAACGTTCAGGAGTACTGTCCAAAGTGGACTGGAGCGAGTGGGCTACACCCATCGTCCCTGTAATGAAGAGGTCATTGAGTAATACGCCTGGGGAACCAAAGAAGGTCCGCATCTGTGGGAATTTTAAGGTGACAGTGAACCCAGTCCTTCACACGGTGCAATATCCGCTTCCACGAATTGAGGATATTTTCGCCTCGCTATCTGGTGGTAAACGCTTCACCAAAATTAATCTAGCCCAGGCGTACTTGCAAATGGAGGTAGAAGAAGCTTCGAAACATTACCTTACGATCAACACCCATAAAGGTCTCTATCAATACAACCGGCTGGTGTTTGGAGCAGCCTCGGCTCCGGCTATCTGGCAAAGGGCGATGGATCAGGTCCTGCAAGGGATTCCAGGGACCCAGTGTTATTTGGACGCCATCTTGGTCACAGGCAAAAATGACGGTGATCACCTCGCTAACTTGGAGAAGGTGCTCGCCAGATTAAAGGAATATGGGCTACGAGCTAATCGCCACAAGTGCGAGTTTTTCCAGAAACAGATCTCGTATTGCGGCCATGTCATCGATGAAGAGGGGTTACATAAGTCCCCTGACAAGATTGAGGCAGTAGTCAAGGCTCCAGCACCGGAAAATGTGTCACAACTGAGGTCGTTCCTCGGGCTGGTAAACTATTACCACAAGTTCTTACCAAATTTGTCTACGGTACTACACTCGCTGAACACCCTACTGCAAACAGAGGTACCATGGAAGTGGGATGATGAACGTAGATGAGCTTTCCAGAAGTGTAAAGAATTGATCACATCAAAAGAGGTGTTGGCCCATTTCAACCCAGCACTACCAATTCGTTTGGCATGTGATGCATCACCCTACGGCATTGGAGCGGTGCTGTCGCACAAATTCCCAGACGGGTTGGAGAGGCCAGTGGCCTTTGCGTCTCGGTCACTAACCTCAGCCGAGAGCAACTACGCCCAAATTGACAGGGAGGCCCTCAGCCTAGTATGGGGAGTAAAAAAATTCAACCATTATCTGCATGGGCAGAAGTTCACCTTGCTGACTGACCACCAACCACTTGTCTCCATCTTTAATCCTAAGAAGGGCGTGCCAGTAATGACTGCACAGCGGTTACAAAGATGGTCCCTGTTTCTAGGGGCGAATCAATATGAAATAGAATATAAAGGCACGAAACAGCATGGGAACGCTGATGGGCTATCACGCCTGCCACTGCCTATGGTGGAGGAAGCACCAGCAGTGGACCCTATCGAGATATTTTATTTGTCGATAATTGAACGATTGCCAGTAACAAACGCAGATATAGAGAAGGAGACCCGCAATGATCCGACGCTGTCACGGGTATATGAATTGACGGTGAGTAGATGGTCAACACATGGCGACTCACTGTTGCCAGCATTCTCATCCAGAAGAGAACAGCTGTCAGTATGCCAGGGGACAGTGATGTGTGGATCCAGAGTGGTGATTCCACCCAAGTTAAGGGAGAGAGTGCTAAAGGAGCTACATGAAGGTCATCTGGGTGGAGTGAAAATGAAAAGCTTATGTGTGGTGGCCGAGAATCGATCAACAAATCGAAGACCTAACTAAGAGCTGCTTAGGATGCCAGAAGGTCCAAAATGCACCACCACATGCCCCTCTACACCCATGGGAGTGGCCCTCCTCTCCATGGCAACGGGTGCACATTGATTTCGCTGGTCCATTCATGGACTCAATGTTCTTAATAGCAGTGGATGCTCATTCAAAGTGGCCTGAGGTGATAAAGATGTCTTCAGCCACTACAGAGAAAACGATTGCAGTCCTACAGACCATATTTGCCAGAAACGGTTTGCCAGAGCAGATCTGCTCTGATAATGGACCACAGTTTGTGTCCGACGAGTTCCAAAAATTCATGAAAAGGAATGGGGTAAGGCATTACACATCCGCCCCGTATCATCCAGCCACCAATGGATTGGCTGAGAGGTTCGTACAAACCTTTAAGAAGGTGATAAAGGCCATGTGCGACGAGTAAATTCCACTACAGCATAAGATGGACAATTTCTTATTAGCCTACCGAAACGCGACACATGCAGTTACCAACCAGACCCCGGCCATGATGTTCTTTAACCGAAGGTTGAGATCTCGTCTGGACTTGCTCAGACCAAATGTGCGAAGAAATGTTGAGGACAAACAATTCCAGCACATCAACGAGAAGCCGACAAGGAGCTTCAATGTAGGGCAACCAGTCTTGGCCCGTGACTATCGAACAGAGAAGTGGCAACCCGGAACGATATGTACAAGGCAGGGGCCATTAATGTACACAGTGGATGTCAGGGAGAACATTGTGAGACGCCACGTCGATCAGATCTTAGCGTCACAGGAAGGCGTCAACCCCATGTCTCGAGTACCTGGGGATGAACCCGACATACCGGTAGCATCTACTTCAGACCCAGTAGCAGTGGAACCCGATGAACTACCCAATGAAAAGGGGTCAGAATCGCCTCTGCACCAAGAACAAGAACCTCCGGAAAGGCGCTATCCCGAAAGGGTCAGGAAGCCGCCCCAAAGACTGAATCTATAAATGGACTTTTGTTATTAAATGTACATGTAAAAATGTAATTGTTATTTGAATATTAAGGGGGTATTATTAATCTAAAAAGGGAGGAATTGTAGTGTATGTGCTTTAAGTCAGAAATACTTTTTACAGCTCCTGTATACTGTAGTACCGGCAGTAACCACACCGGTATATAAGCTGTGCGCATGCTTCTGTACCCCAGTCTAGAGATGACCCTCCTCCAGTAAAGACCTGTTGTTTGTTTATGTACAGCATCCTTGTAATTATTTATCCACTGAACCACGGATCTAACAGTCACCAACTTCCCGGCGAGTCTGTGCATCAATACGTGGCGAATTTGAGGGGGTTAGCTAGCTCGTGCAAGTTCGGTGCACTACAAGACGAGATGGTGCGTGATCAACTAAAAAAGCACACCAACAACGTGAGAGTGCGTGAAAGACTGTTACTTGAGTCCGAAGATCTGTCGTTGTCACAGGCAATTAACATTGCCTTTCAAGTGGAGTCTGCAGCTGAATGTACAGCGAAACTAGCACACACACCCAGTGACGGCGCCCTCGGCCCCGACAGCCCTGACACTGTAATGCTCGTGCGACGGCAGCAATGCGCGCTACCGCGGCAACAGTGTGGAAACTGTGGATCTCGTTCACATGCTACCAGAGCGCAGCCTGTCGCAATTGTGGAAAACAAAATCACTTTGCCAATGTCTGCCGCTCTGCCCCGGTTGCTACAAATGAACACTCTCAGTCCTCAAGCACTATAATTCACAACGTGAGCTCTGGGCCAGTAGTGGTTTTCAAGTCATGCACAATTAACCTGAATGATGTGTGCATCCCTCTGTTGTTGGATACCGGTGCCAGCGTCTCACTGCTGAATGTGGACACATTCAAACGGTTTTTCAGCTCCCTGCCACTCTCTGCGCCCTCCACTGCCCTTTGCGGGTATAGTAATTCGAAAATTGGACTAGTGGGCTCAGTCAACCTCACTGTACGCTATGGAACAAAAGTTTTGCCAGATTTTTATTTTCATGTGGCACGCCAAGGAGCTAACCTGATGGGACTGGCTCTTTTCACTGGCCTGGGTTTTTCTCTCTTGGACACCGGCGGGTCTGCGATTCTGCACATCGCCTCACCGTGGCGCCAAACATGGCCAGCACTCTTCAAGGGTCTGGGCTGCCTGACTGCCTTCACCCACCAGCCCATGGTTGACTCCACCGTTACCCCTGTCATTCAGCCACTGCGCTGCATCCCGCTTGCTCTCCGTGATGGGGTCACAGCTGAACTAAAGCAGCTACTGGAAGCTGGCATCATCGAACCAGTTGATGCCTCCCCATGGGTCTCCAACCTGGTGGTCGCAACGAAAAAGTCAGGTGGTCTACGCGTCTGTGTCAATCTTCGAGCAGTGAATAAGGCCGTAATCCCTGACAAATATCCACTACCCACGTCAGAGGAACTCACAGCGTAGTTCTATGGTTCCATCCTGTTCTCGAAACTGGACCTTCGACGGGGCTATCTACAGGTTCCCCTCCACCGCAGCAGCAGGGACCTCACTGCTTTTGTGACACATGCTGGCGTCTTTCGGTACACCAGGATGCCATTTTGACTTAGCTCTGCACCCAGCTGCTTCCAAAAGGTGATGTCCTCTGTGCTCGCTGGCATTCCTGGGGTGGCCATCTACCTGATGACATCGTCGTGCATGGGCCCTCGACCTCCACTCACGACGAACGCCTTCACAGAGTTTTCACGGCTCTAGCAAAACACAAGCTCACACTGAATGGCGAAAAGTGTGTCTTTGCTGTTTCAGAGATCGAATTTGTGGGGTTTCGGTTGTCGGCTGATGGTATATTCCCCACTCCAGTCAAACGTGGATGCCATTCACAGCATCCCAGAACCCAGCTCTGCAGCACAGGTTGCCTCCTTCCTTGGCATGACTGGGTACTACCTGAAGTTTTTGCCCCAGTACTCAGCCACCACAGCCCCACTGCGCCAGCTCCTGTGAAAGGATGAGCCCTGGGTGTGGTCACAAGCCTGTACGGAAGCTGTTCGTCTCCTCAAATCGCAGCTCACGTCGCCTCCAGTGTTGGCTCACTTTGACGTCGCCAGCCCCACCCTCGTCACCTGCGACACGTCCGCTGCAGCTGTGGGGGCGGTGTTATCGCAGATAAAGAATGGAGTGGAGAAACCAATCGCCTTTGCCTTCCGAGCCCTTAGCCCCACTGAACAGAAGTACTCAGTAGGCGAGCGTGAGGCGCTGGCGTGCGTCTGGGCATGTGAGCGGTGGCACCTGTACACGTATAGCCGTGCCTTCACCCTGCGAACCGATCACCAGGCTCTCACTGCCCTGCTGTCAACATCCGGCACGGGCCACAGACCGCTGCGTCTACACTGCTGGTCTGACCGCCTTTGCCAATACAATTTCAGTCTCCAGTTCACACCAGGACGTGACAATGTTGTTGCAGATCTGCTCTCCCGCACTGTCTCTGCCCCAGCCCCACTCATCGGGTCTGAACATGTGGAACAGGATATCGTCCAGATGCCGCACACGCCTCTCCAAACCACAGTCTCTCTCCAGGAGCTCAAAGATGCCTCTGAACAGGATCCGGCCCTCTCCCAGCTGTGCACCTTCATCAGAGATGGCTGGCCTCACAAAGTGCCTGAGGAACTGGCTGCCTACTCCAGAGTTAAAGAGGAGCTCTCCTGCTGGAATGACCCCTGTGTTGCACGTGGGCTCTGCACTGTGGTCCCAAGTGCCCTTCGTGCGCGTGTTTTATCCATGGCGCACGAGGGCCACTTGGGCATAGTGAAGCTCAAACAACGATGCCGAGACCTAGTGTGGTGGCCGGGTATCAACAGGGAAATCGAGGCCCTGGTCAAGGACTGTGCAGCCTGCCTTGTAAGTGGCAAGACTGGCCACCAAGCTCCTCCACCCCTGCAACCCTTTGCCTGGCCCTCTCAGCCCTGGGAGCACCTGCAGCTGGACGTCTGCGGGGAGATCCATGGTGTCCCCCACCATCAACGGTTCCTAGTGGTGACCTATGACCTGCACTCAAAATGGCCAGAGGTCACTGCCATGGGCTCCGTCACCTCTCGGGTCATCATCGATATTCTTGAGTCCCTCTTCTCCCGCTGGGGGCATCCAAAGGCCATCACCACAGACAATGGGCCCCAAATGGTCTCTTCGGAACTCTCCTCTTACCTAGAGAGCAAGGGCATCCATCACAAATGGGGGGGGGGGTGGAGCGTTTTAACCAGACACTGAAAAATGGCCTCAGAGCACACCTATCCCAGGGGTGTGCGTTTGACAAGTCCCTCCTCCACACACTGCTGCACTACAGAGCCTCCCAGCATTCCACTACAGGGGTCTCACCCACATCCCTCATGCTAGGCCGTGAGCTCATGCTGCCCCTTGGCAGGCTCCACCCCTCGCTAGCTCAGAGCTGTAAAGTCTGTGTGTTCTAGTTGTAATTAATAACACACAGGCTACAAGATTAAAGTTCAACAGGTCTTTACTGATTGGAGGTCAGGACTATATCTGAAATACATCTTACTACACAGTGCTTATATACCGGTGGTCACCACCGGTATTACGTATACAGCAGCCAGAGAAAGTAGTACATCTCTTAAGGTGGAACAGGCTTAAGTTCTCTTAAGGTGGAACAGGTTACATACACCACAATCCTCCCTTTTTAGCTTAATAGTCATATCCCCATTTAACATAACATCATAACATATATACATATATAACTTCAGGTATAAACAGTTCAAATGTTCAGTCTCTCAGGAGGCCTTCTGATTCGGTCTGGATAACGCCTTTCAGTGGTCTCTGATTCTTGTTGCTGAGGTGACTCTGCTTGTTGGTTCCCTATGTATTGGACGTCATCATCAGTTACAGTCCCTGCCGAGGTAGATGCTTCAGGTTCATTAACGTCTTCCACAGTTGTCTCTGTCGCAGCCATGGGTTCGACTCTTGCTCTTGATTCTACCAGTTGATCCGCATGACGCCTTATCACATTGTTACCAATATCTACTGTGTACATCAGAGGTCCTTGTCTGGCCCAAATTGTTCCGGGCTGCCATTTTTCGTTTCCATAGCCCCTTGCCAACACTGGTTGTCCTACTTCGAAACTTCGAGTGGACTTGTTATTAATATGCCGGAACTGTTTGTTTTCCACTTCCCTCCGCACATTTGGTTTTAACAAGTCCAACCTGGACCGCAACCTCCTGTTATAAAACATCATGGCAGGACTTTGGTTAGTCACTGCATGAGCGGCGTTTCGATACGCCATTAGGAAATTGTCCACCTTGTGCTGTAGCGGAATCTGATCATCGTTCATGGCCTTTATTGCCTTTTTGAATGTTTGGACAAATCTCTCGGCCAACCCGTTTGTCACCGGGTGATATGGGGCAGAGGTATAATGTTTCACCCCATTCTTCTTTAAGAATTTTTGGAATTCTTCCGACACGAACTGTGGTCCGTTGTCCGAACAGATCTGTTCTGGCAATCCGTTCCTTGCGAATATTGTTCTTAACACCGCAATTGTCTTTTCTGAAGTAGTGGTATTCATCTTGATCACTTCTGGCCATTTGGAATGTGCGTCCACCGCAATTAGGAACATGGAGTCCATGAATGGATCAGCAAAGTCAATATGTACGCATTGCCATGGGGCTGAAGGCCATTCCCATGGGTGTAGTGGTGCGATCGGAGGTGCATTTTGCACTTTTTGGCACCCAGCGCAGCTTTTCGTCAACTCCTCTATCTGTTGGTCAATACCCGGCCACCATACATAAGCCCTAGCAAGACTTTTCATCTTAACTCCCCCCAGATGACCTTCATGCAGTTCTTTTAGAACTCTTCCCTTAACTTGGGAGGAATATTCACTCTTGTCCCGTACATCAAAGTACCATGGCAGACGGACAGCTGGTCTCGCCTTGCCGAGAATGCCGGTAACAGAGGATCACCACGTGTTGGCCATCCTTTCACTGTCACCTTGTAGACTCTGGACAGTGTCGGGTCGTTCCTGGTTTCTCTTTCAATACTTGCATTGGTGACTGGTAAACACTTGATGATGGTCGAATGAAATAATTCAACAGGGTCAACTTTCGTCGTTTCTTCTTCTTCAGGTAGTGGCAGGCACGACAGCCCATCAGCATTGCCATGCTGCTTCGTACCTTTGAATTCTATTTGATATTGATGTGCCCCTAGGAAAAGGGACCATCTTTGGAGACGCTGTGCTGTCATCACTGAAACACCCTTCTTAGGGTTAAAAATGGATACCAACGGCTGATGGTCTGTCAGAAGTGTGAATTTTTGGCCCTGTAGGTAATGATTAAACTTCTTCACTCCCCATACAAGGCTGAGAGCCTCCCTATCGATCTGCGCATAGTTGCGCTCAGCGGAGGTCAATGATCTGGATGCAAACGCGACTGGCCTTTCCGTGCCATTTGGCAACTTGTGTGAGAGTACTGCCCCAATACCATATGGAGAAGCATCACAAGCCAACCGAATAGGCAGTGTCGGGTTGAAGTGAGCCAACACTTCCTCTGAGGTGATCAATTCTTTGCTTTTGCGAAATGCCTTCTTACAGTTTTCGCTCCATTCCCATGGTACCCCCTTCTGTAAAAGAGCGTTTAGCGGGTGCAGTACCGTGGATAGATTTGGTAGAAATTTATGGTAATAGTTAATCAATCCTAGAAACGACCTCAACTGAGAGACATTATCCGGAGCGGGAGCCTTTACAACTGCCTCTATCTTGTCAGGAGACTTATGAAGCCCCTCCCGGTCAATGACATGACCACAGTACGAGACCCGCTTCTGGAAGAACTCACATTTCTGCCGATTAACTCTAAGTCCATACTCTTTCAGTCTGTTGAGCACCAGTTCCAAGTTTGCGAGGTGTTCTTCATCACCATCACCTGTAATCAGAATATCGTCCAGGTAACATTGTGTGCCTGTAATTCCCTGTAATACCTGCTCCATGGCCCTCTGCCAAATTGCTGGAGCCGATGCCACTCCAAAAACCAGTCTATTGTACCGGTACAAACCTCGATGCGTGTTGATCGTGAGGTATTGGCGTGACTCTTCTTCAACCTCCATCTGCAAGTACGCCTGCGCCAGGTCTATCTTGGTGAAGTGTTTCCCTCCAGACAACAAAGCAAAAATATCCTCAATCCGTGGAAGCGGATACTGCACCGTGTGAAGCACCGGATTAACGGTGATTTTGAAATCTCCACAGATACGAACCTTCCCTGGTTCTCCTGGCTTGTTGCTCGAAGGACGTTTCATAACGGGAACAATGGGCGTAGCCCACTCACTCCAATCTACCTTAGACAGTACACCTGAACGTTCTAGCGCTTCCAGTTCCGCTTCTACAGTAGGTCGTATTGCATAGGGTACAGGTCTGGCTTTAAAAAATTTTGGTTGTGCATGTTCATCAATCTTGATGTTTGCTGTAATTCCTCTCAGTGTTCCCAGTCCCTGCTGGAACACCTCTTTAGCATCATCCAATATTCTGGACAATCGTTTAGGTTTGACATCTGTTTCCCCGGAATCTACCGTTAGTGCCTTCAAGGAGTGCCAGTCCATATTCATTTTCCTAATCCACTCCCGTCCCAGTAGTGGTGGACCTCCTTCAGGTAGCACATATAAGTCCATTGCTTGGCTTTCTTCGCCCTTGTGGACCACTTTTACCTCTATCTTTCCGACGGGGTACACTCTTTGCCCCGTGTAGGTTTTCAATATAATCTCCGTATCCCGTAGGGGAATATGTTGGAATAACCTTTTGTAATCTTTCTTATTCATGACCGTCAATGCCGATCCAGTGTCCAATTCCATCTTTACTTGGACTCCTGCTATCTGAAGGGTGACCCAAATTGTCTGGAGATCTGCATCCTTACCAACGTTGTGTACTCTTAAGCTACCCAGTTCATTACTGCTAGCGTCTGAATCTGACTTCTGTTCGGTCGAACTGTTCTTTGTCACCTTGTGTACCTTTATGTTTTCCTTGCGGTGACTTTTTGTTGCTGGTCTTCTTTCCTGACCGGCATACTTTAGCTATGTGGCCAAGCTGGCCACACGTTCTGCATTCTTGGTTTTTAAACCAACACTGGTTCTGATCGTGCGTTGTCTTTCCGCAACGATAACATTTTACAGTACTCAAACCCAATTTATTTGTACTGAGTTCCGGTGACCGTAGCTGCATTACTGCCGTGCCTCTCGCTGCGGCTTCGTGTGCTGCTGCCATGGTGACCGCTTTCTCAAGCGTCAGCTCATTCTCCTCGAGCAATCGCTTTTGTGTATCTTCTTTCAATAAACCACACACAAATTTATCTCGTAGCGCCTCTGTCAATCTCGTTCCGAATTGACAGTACTTTGCTAGCTTACGCAATTCCATTAAATATTCAGCATTGCTTTCATCCTTCAGCTGCCTTCTGCTGTAAAATTTAAATCGTTCCGCTAGCATCAGCGGCGTGGGGTTTAGGTGATTTTTCAGGACAGTAACAATCTCCTCGAACGTCTTATCCGCCGGTTCATCTGGTGATACAAGGTGTTTCAATTGCCCGTATGTCTTCGCACCCATTAAGTTTAATAATGTTAGTGCTTTCTCTGCATCTGGGATTTTATTTGCTTTACAATAATTTTGTATGCGTTCTACATACATGGCCCAATCTTCGATGTCGCTATCAAAGGTATTAATGTTCCCATGTTTAGGCATCGTTGCAATTTAATTTATTTTTATTTTTATCCAAGATGGCGGCTTCCACGCTCTTTTCTTCGTCCTCCGCCTACAAAATGGCGGTTTTCCTGCGCTTGGCGGTCTTCACCCTTCCCCCGACGCTGTCTCCGCTTCACCGCGGCTCTCGCGCCTTCAGTTGCCCCCAGACGCTGCGCCTTTTTAGCCCGAATGCGGCCCGGCCCTTATCACCAGCCGCGATCGATGTCCCCGTGCTGCGCCTTTCGGCCCGAATGCGGCCCGGCCCTTATCTCCGGTCACGATCGATCTCACCACCCTTATTCCTCCGTCTTCCCTCCCCGCCTATACAGCCAACGTGGCCGATTTTCTGGTCGCGTCGCTGCCCGGCTTACCCACTACCGAGGTAGAAAGAAGATAGCTGACAGCCGCTGATGGAGGCTTCGAGTTCAGGGTGTCTTCTGCACTCTGGTTTCTCGATGTCTGCCGCGCGACGTGTCTTCCAGCAGGGTGATGAGGGTGGAAACCTCTCTTCGACGTCCGTTCAGTGGACGAAGCCGCCGTGGATATAACTGCCGCAGGGTAAGAATCCCATCCTCGTCGCCACTGTAAAGTCTGTGTGTTCTAGTTGTAATTAATAACACACAGGCTACAAGATTAAAGTTCAACAGGTCTTTACTGGTTGGAGGTCAGGACTATATCTGAAATACATCTTACTACACAGTGCTTATATACCGGTGGTCACCACTGGTATTACGTATACAGCAGCCAGAGAAAGTAGTACATCTCTTAAGGTGGAACAGGCTTAAGTTCTCTTAAGGTGGAACAGGTTACATACACCACAAGAGCCCTGCTCCACGGGCTCAAGCCACTGTCGCTAGACAGCAGGAGAAGATGAAACTCCGCTTCGACCAGTCGAAGAGGGCCAAGACGCCCAACATCTCAGTCTCCGATTGGGTCAGAGTCCGCAGGCCTCACTGCAACAATAAGATGGCCTCATTCTGGTCCTCCCCTCTCCAAATCAGCCGCCAACTTGGACCAGCCACTTTCTGCCTCACTGACGGCTCTCGGTGGCATGCCAGCCGCCTTCGGAAGGTGCCAGCACCCCCTGATGCGGGATTATACGGACCTAATCCCCAAGCCTTACCCCCAGAGTGGCGGGATGCACATGTGGCTCAGCCAGCCAACCCTCAAGCAGATATTGTGCCTCAGCTTGCTCCTCACCAGTCCCCACTTCAGCCTGCTCTTCACCAGTCCGCACCTCGGCCTGTTCGTACATGTTCTCGCCCCGACCACCTACAGGACTTTGTCACTACATTTCATGTTTGAAATTCTGTGAGGGGGGAGGAAATGTTATGTCTGACATTGGTGAAAGGTACTCGATTGCCTTGGCCTGAGCACATGGAGTTTGATAGTGCTGTTATCATTGTATTGTGTCTGACATTGGATATAGGTATTCGATTGCTTTTGCCTGGGAGAGTGTGTTTGGATCAGCCATTAAAAGCAACATGAACTGAGCTCTGCATACGGTCTCTGGATTATCTTTGCAAATGCAACACAGGTATCAGCCTGGTGAATCTTCGCTGCACTCCTTCCATGGCAAGAACATCCTTCCTCAGATAAGGCAACCAAAACTGCACACAATACTCAAGATGTGGTCTCACCAAGGCCCTGTACAACTGCAGCAAGACATCCTTGTTCCTGTACTCAAACCCTCTTGCTACGAAGGCCAACATACCATTTGTATAAAGTTGGGTTGGAAGGTTTGCTTTGTGATGGCTTTTATTTCAGCATTGTGGCCAAGAGGACGCTATGAAGGTCAGTAACAGAGGGAAGGTAAAGTGTGGGACAAATGTTGAAAGGCTAACGGGGGCCGTGGTCACTGGTACCGCAGGCAGATGATTCCATCCCAGATATCCCAACCAGAAAGGGGCTGTCTGGGTTGCATCCTTCCTTGTGCTTCTTCCTCTTCTGCGACTTCCTGTTCCCTCTACAAGTGGATGCTGGAAATCTGAAATAAAAGCAGAAAATACTGGAAATACTCAGCAGGTCAGGCAGTATCTTGACCAGAGATGTGAACTCTGTTTCGCTCTCCACGGGTGCTGCCTGATCTGCATTTTCTGTCATCTCAGATGCCTTCCTTTACCATCCGAGGCCTTGCAAGTGTCCATGAGCACTCCCTGCACACTTAAAAAATCTTCTAACCAGTGCAAAAGCTTAAATGCAAACTTACCTGAAAGATGTGTGTGTCCCTTTAAGAAGTCTGACAGCGTCTCTGTCAGTTTGTTGCATGCTTGCTTTTCAAAGTGAGCTTAGGTCCCAGCGCTAAGGTCTAAGATTGCGGAGCGTGGCCTTAAGTTGGCGTGACATCGTGCTCTCCATATTTGCATCTCCAGGGCCAACGCTGCTATTGGCAGCGCTAAGGCCCTCACCAAAATAGCGGCCACTGAGTCCCGTGCCAGAGAAGGACCTTAGAGTGGCGGCCGTCATTATTTGCCGGGATTACAGCACTAACTCGTGGTGGTAAGGGAGGGAATTTCTGGGCCAGTATGTCTTTGGTTCTCCTCTTCTAGTGATTTCCCTAGGTGCAACTCCAACTGTTGCTATTCCATTGTACACTGGATCTGTGTTCCCACTTATCAGTGGGCTGGCTGGCTGATCTAATATCTGCTATCAGATCCTGAAAGCCCTGAGAAACATCTTTTTTCTCTTTATCATCCTCTTCCACCGCCGCCCCCCCTCCCCCCTACACACGTTGCTGTGATGGATCTGCAGGAAAGATGGGCATAAACTAAAAATGGGTGAGCATAACCACTTGAGATTGTCACTCAAAATAAGTGATGTTTGGCATCCACCTGAAACTGGGAAAATACCACATAGTAAGGTGCCTGTTCTTGGCAATTCACTCAACAAGTGAAATTGGATTGCAATGAGTGGAGCAGGCACCAGATTCTTCAGCAGCTGCTGCGGTTTAAGCAGCGGCTGCCAACAAAAGGTCTTTTTTCTTTTATAACAATTTTCAAAAAGCATTGCTGTGAAGCCAGGAGATGCAGGAATGATCCCTCGAATCCACAGTACTCGAGTTTGGCCCCTCCTATGTTACCACTCCTCCTTTTCCTTCTGGGACACACCTTAGGATTGCCACCAATGAGGCAAGCGGCACAACATTGATCTATTTAAATGGACGAGCTGCATGTGGAGGTATGACAGCTTATCCAATTAATGTAACTGAGGGTCGAGGCCCAAATTCAGACTGTCCTTCGCCTCCCGGTTTGGGCGCATGCAGATGGAAAGCCACTGGTTTTGCATCTGAAAGCAGTCTGGCTGTACTTAAAGTAGATAAGTCACCAGGACCAGATGGGATGCATCCTAGGATTCTGAGGGCAGTGAAGGAAGAAATCACAGAGGTACTGGCCATAATCTTCCAATCTTCCTTAGAAATGGGGTTGGTGCCAGAGGACTGGAGAATTGCAAATGTTGCACACTTATTCAAAAAAGGGTGTAAAGATAAACACAGCAACTACAGGCCAGTCAGTTTAATCTCAGTAGTGGAGAAACTTTTAGAAACATAGAAACATAGAAGATAGGAACAGGAGTAGGCCATTCAGCCCCTCGAGCCTGCTCCGCCATTCAATGCGATCATGGCTGATCATTCAAATTCAGTACCCGGTCCCTGCTTTCTCCCCATACCCCTTGATCCCTTTAGCCTTAAGAAATATATCCAACTCCTTCTTGAATATATTTAATGTATTGGCCTCTACTGCCTTCTGTGGTAGAGAATTCCACAGGTTCACCACTCTCCGGGTGAAGAAATTCCTCCTCATTTCTGTCCTAAATGGCCTACCCCTTATCCTTAGACTGTGACCCCTGGTTCTGGACTCCCCGACCATCGGGAACATCCTTCCTGCATCTAGTCTGTCCAGTCCTGTCAGAATTTTATAAGTTTCAATGAGATCCCCCCTCATTCTTCTAAACTCCAGCGAGTATAAGCCCAATCGACCCAATCTCTCCTCATACGTCATTCCTGCCATCCCAGGTATCAACCTGGTGAATCTTCGCTGAACTCCTTCCATGGCAAGAACATCCTTCCTCAGATAAGGCGACCAAAACTGCACACAATACTCAAGATGTGGTCTCACCAAGACCCTGTATAACTGCAGCAAGACATCCTTGTTCCTGTACTCAAACCCTCTCGCTATGAAGGCCAACATACCATTTGCCTTCTTAATCGCCTGCTGCACCTGCATGCTTACCTTCAGCGACTGGTGCACAAGGACACCCAGGTCTCGTTGCACTTCCCCTTCTCCCAATCTATTGCCATTCAGATAATAATCTGCCTTCCTGTTTTTGCCACCAAAGTGGATAACCTCACATTTATCCACGTTATATTGCATCTGCCATGCTTCTGCCCAATCACCCAACCTGTCCAAATCATCCTGGAGTTTCTCGGCATCCTCCTCACAGCACACACGCCCACCCAGCTTTGTGTCGTCTGCAAATTTCGAGATATTACATCTAGTTCCCTTGTCTAGATCTTTAATATATATTGTGAATAGCTGGGGTCCAAGGACCGATCCCTGCAGTACCCCACTAGTCACTGCCTGCCACTCAGAAAAAGACCCGTTTATTACAACTCTTTGCTTTCTGTCTGCCAACCAGTTCTTTATCCAAGTCAATACCTTGCCCCCAATCCCATGTGCCTTAACTTTACATGATAATCTCTTATGCGGGACCTTATCGAAAGCCTTCTGAAAGTCCAAATACACCACATCCACTGGTTCTTCCTTATCTATTTTACCAGTTACATCCTCAAAAAATTCCAGTAGATTAGTCAAGCACGATTTACCTTTTGTAAATCCATGTTGACTTTGTCCAATCCTGTCACTGTTTTCCAAGTGCTCTGCTATTACATCTTTTATAATGGACTCTAGCATTTTCCCCACTACCAATGTCAGGCTTACCAGTCTGTAATTCCCCATTTTCTCTCTACCACCTTTTTTGAATAGTGGGGTAACATTAGCTACCCTCCAATCCATGGGTACTGTTCCAGATTCCATCGAATGTTGGAAGATGATCAGCAATGCATCTACTATTTCTAGGGCCACTTCCTTAAGTACCCTAGGATGTAGATTATCAGGCCCTGGGGATTTATCGGCCTTCAAGCCCATCAATTTCCCTAACACCATTTCCCTACAAATACTGATTTCTTTCAGTTCTTCCCTTTCATCAGACCCTATGTTCCCCGACATCTCTGGGAGGTTATTTGTGTCCTCCTTTGTGAAGACAGAACCAAAATATGTATTTACTTGGTCTGCCATTTCTTTGTTCCCCATTATAAATTTCCCTGATTCTGACTGCAAGGGACTTACGCTTGACTTCACCAATCTTTTTCTCTTCACATATCTATAAAAGCTTTTACAGTCAGTTTTTATGTTCCCTGGAAGCTTACTCTCATATTCTATTTTCCCTTTCTTAATTAATCCCTTTGTCCTCCTTTGTTGAATCCTAAACTGCTCCCAATCCTCAGGTTTACTGCTTTTTCTGGCCAATTTATATGTCCTCTCCTTGAATCTTATGCTATCCCTAATTTCCCTTGTTAGCCACGGTTGAGTCACCTTTTTTGTTTTATTTTTATGCCAAACTGGGATGAACAAATTCTGTAGTTCATCCATGTGGTCAATAATCAGGGACAAAATTAACAGTCACTTGGACAAGTGTAGATTAATTAAGGAAAGCCAGCATGGATTTGTTAAAGGCAAATCATGTTTAACCAATTTGTTCAAGTTTTTTGATGTGGTAACAGAGAGGGTTGATAAGGGCAACGCGGTTGACGTGATGTACATGGATTTCCAAAAGGCGTTCAACAAAGTGCCACATAATAGGCTTGCCAGCAAAGTTGAAGCCCATGGAATAAAAGGGACAGTGGCAGCATGGATACGATATTGGTTAAGTGACAGGAGACAGAGAGTAGTGGTGAATAGTTGTTTTTCGATCTGGAGGAAGGAACACAGTGGTGTTCCCCAGGGGTTGGTTCTAGGACCACTGCTTTTCTTGATATATATTAATGACTTGGATGTGGGTGTACAGGGCACAATTTCAAAATTTGCAGTTGACACAAAACGTGGAAGTTTCGTGAACAGTGAAGAGGATAGTGATAGACTTCAAGAGGACATAGACAGGCTGGTGGAATGGGCAAACACATGGCAGATGAAATTTAATGCAGAAAAGTACGAAGTGATACATTTTGGTAGAAAGAATGAAGAGAGGCAATATAAACTAAAGGGTACAATCCTAAAGTGGGTGCACGAACAGAGAGACCTGGGGGTATATCTTCACAAATCGTTGAAGGTGGCAGGGCAGGTTGAGAAAGCAGTTAAAAAAAGCTTACGGGATCCTGGGCTTCATGAATAGAGGTATAGAGTACAAAAGCATGGAAATTATGATGAACCTGTATAAAACACTGGTTCGGCCTCAACTGGAGTATTGGGTCCAATTCTGGGCACTACACTTTAGGAAGGATATGAAGGCCTTGGAGAGGGTGCAGAAAAGATTTATGTCAATGATTCCAGGGATGAGGGACTTCAGTTATGTGGATAGACTGGAGAAGCTGGGGTTGTTCTCCTTGGAGCAGAGAAGAGTGAGAGGAGATTTGATAGAGGTGTTCAAAATCATGAGGGGTCTGGACAGAGTAGATAGAGTGAAACTGTTCCCATTGGCAGAAGGATCGAGAACCAGAGGATACAGATTTAAGGTGATTGGCAAACGAACCAAAGGCGACATAAGAAAAAATATTTTTACGCAGCGAGTGGTTATGATCTGTAATGCACTCCCTGAAAGGGTGGTGGAGGCAGATTCAATCACGGCTTTCAAAAGGGAGTTGGATAAGTACCTGAAAGAAAAATATTTGCAGGGCTATGGGGAAAGGGAGGGGGAGTGGGACTAGCTGAAGTGCTCTTGCAGAGAGCTGGCATGGGCTCGACAGGCCAAATGGCCTTCTTCCATGCTGTAACCATTCTATGATTCTATGAATCTAACAGAAACTACCATCTCAATGCAGCAACCCACCACTAGCATATAGGAATCTGACCGCAATGAACATAACCACTAGTATGTTAGGCCTCTCCCCATTGTCTCCAAGCCTAACAAAACGGAATCCAGGGCCAAACAAGCTGGCTCAGCCCCCTAACCTGCATCACTCCCACTGCAAGCAGCTTGATATTGCAATACATTCTCCCTGATGTGCAGTGACTTCATAAACTATGTATGGGATATACACCCTCATAAAATGTGTGTGATTGTACATTTAATCGTACAATGACGTCATAAAATATACCTATGAATGAATGTACCCTTAATCGTACAATGGCTTCATAGAATATATGTGGTTATACACCCATGTGTATAACAGCTTCATAAAATATATCTATGAATGTACACCTGTATGTATAACAGCTGCATAAAACATGAATGTACTTTCTTGAGAACCCAATGAAAGAAAACCTTTCAGTACCAAAGGAAAAATAATCACTTTCTTTCTTAATCCGAAGTGAAAACAGTCATGAGAACAGTCTTTCCAAAAAGCAGATAAAGGTGCCACAGCATTAGTCAATTCATTGCACACATAGAGATTTCTACTTTTGGAGCAGACAAAATGATTGAAGATGAAAACTGCTTTTAGTCCATTTTAGATACACAATTCTTGTCTACTATGTTTTGTCTCTGTTTTTGGCATGTCTAGCCCATGAGGATGGCCTATGCATTCATTAATTAGAGATATATCCAATTTCACTGACCATTATGAACATCCGGTTATCATCAGCTGTCAGTCCGAGCACGTCAACTGCAGCTTGAAAACTCACTAAATAAGGATCAGTCACCATAATCTGGAAGAAAAACAATTTTCACATATGAAGAGGTACAATTGGTTTATTATGTATTTCAAAAAATACCACAGACCCCAGATCTTTACTTAGGCAAAGATTTTGTAATTTTCACATGCATGAAATTATTATTAACTAGCTGGGGGGGGGCCGGCATTGCCAGGGCAGTTTAGAGGGCCGCGCAGTTGACGGCCGGCCGCTGCCGCTCCCCCGCTCTGTGTCTGGGGCCGCGCAGTTGACGGCCGGCCGCTGCTGTTCCCCCGCTCTGTGTCTCAGGCCGCGCGGTTGACGGCTGGCCGCTGCCGCTCCCCCACTCTGTGTCTCAGGCTGAGCGGTTCTCAGGCCCGGCCTGAGTGACCCCAACTCACCTCCCGCTCTGGTGGGCTGACGCAGCTGCCCCGCTCGCTGTTGAGGAAAAGCAGGGGAAAAAATGGCGGCTACGTTTCGGGAGGCTGCAGGATTAGGTCCCGCCCGTGACGCACCGATTGGTCAACCATCAGGTCACTGAACTGTAGGATTGGTCAACCATCACGTCACTCATCGCTAATTAGCGGTAGGATTGGTCAACCGCTAATGAGCGGATTTTTGAACGTTTTTTGGAAACTGTCCGACCAATTTTTGTCTGACCAAAAAGTAAATATGCCTATGACACTCCCCTGATCATCAGCTTTCTTTTGATATAACATCTGTGTAGGTACACTCTATAACTTTTGAGTGTATAGCGGACAGACAGACATACAGACAGACGGACAGACAGATGGACAGACACCACTATCCTTTTATATATAGACTTGCTGACGTGCCCGGCGGTGCCGAGGGTTTTTGAGGGCATGTTGTTGTTGGAAGAGAGAGAGAGAGAGAGCGACTGGGGGGAAGAGAGAGAGCGACTGGGGGGAAGAGAGAGAGCGACTGGGGAAGAGAGAAAGCGACTGGGGGGAAGAGAGAGAGCGACTGGGGGGAAGAGAGAGTGTGACTGGGGGAAGAGAGAGAGCGACTCGGGGAAGAGAGAGAGTGACTGGGTGGAAGAGAGAGAGTGACTGGGGGGAAGAGAGAGAGCGACGGGGGAAGAGAGACAGCGGCTGGGGGAAGAGAGAGAGCGGCTGGGGGGAAGAGAGAGAGCGACTGGGGGGAAGAGAGAGAGCGACTGGGGGGGAAGAGAGAGAGCGACTGGGGGAAGAGAGAGAGCGACTGGGGGTAAGAGAGAGAGCGACTGGGGGTAAGAGAGAGAGCGACTGGGGGTAAGAGAGAGAGCGACTAGGGGTAAGAGAGAGAGCGACTGGGGGTAAGAGAGAGAGCGACTGGGGGGAAGAGAGAGAGCGACTGGGGGAAGAGAGAGAGCGACTGGGGGGAAGAGAGAGAGCGACTGGGGGGAAGAGAGAGAGCGACTGGGGGGAAGAGAGAGAGCGACTGGGGGGAAGAGAGAGAGCGACAGGGGGGAAGAGAGAGAGCGACTGGGGGAAGAGAGAGAGCGACTGGGGGAAGAGAGAGAGAGACTGGGGGAGAGAGAGAGAGAGACTGGGGGCTAAAATTAGATAAAAATATAGGAATAGCTAAAAAAGATGTCTACTTATGTGCGATCTACATACCCCCAATAGAATCGCCATATTTTGAAGAGGAGTTATTTGAAACTCTCCACATGGAAATCAGCCATTTCCAGGCCCAAGGAAAGGTGCTACTATGTGGGGACCTAAATGCAAGGACCGGATTAGTTGCAGGGTGCTGTACTCAAGTTATTCAACATCATATTACGTTCGGGCTGTTTTCCAGATATCTGGTGCCAAGGACTCATCTCTCCCATATATAAAAGTGGAAACAAATCTGACCCAAATAACTACTGTGGCATCTGTGTCAACAGCTGTCTAGGGAAGTTATTCTGCAGTATTCTAAATAGCAGATTACTGGATTTTCTTAATAAACATACTGGCCTAGAGATTCAGTCTGGACACTTTTGGGGCGCTAAAGTCGGGCGTTCGCTAAAGTTAGCGCCCGCTGGAAAGTGTAGGCCACATCGCCGAAATTCAGTAGAGTTGGCCAAGAGTTTGGCCGAGCGCTGAAACTGGCGTTGCAATGCTCTCTTCAGGCGCTAAGCCGGCGATGCGGCCTGATAACGCCGAGGCCGGGCGCAGCGCAGGTGCAGTCATGTTTTGATTGACAGCAGACACCCTGACGCCGGCCAGCTCTTAAAGGGGGAAGGGTCGACTTTGACTGCTGCCAGGCCCTGCATACTGGAGCCCTGCAGCTAGGCCTCAACACTGCTGGTGGGCCAAAATAGCGCCTGGAGCCATGGAGAGGGCCCGTGAACGAGCGCAGCGCTTCTCAGAGCATGCTCTGAGGGTGCTGATTAATGGTGTCGAAAACAAAAGAGAGATCTTGTGCCCGGACAGTGGCAAGAAGGCTCCCAGGAGCCAGTACAGGAAAGCCTGGAGGAAAATCGCCCGCAGGGTGTCATCCACCTGCGATGTCCCCAGGAGTGCGGACCAATGCCGCAAGAAGTACAACGACCTCACTCGGATGGTGAAGGTGAGTACCCTTTCCAGTGTCCTCCTCATCCTTGCATGTGCACCTCACATTATGGGCAAAGGGACCTCAAAGGACTAATGGGCAGCCCTCCTCCCGCAGCAATGGCACTGGCATGATCATCAATAGCACTTTCTGCACTTAACACACTGGCCAAGCTATTCGACCATGGGAGGCAGTGCACAGAGCAACAGGGCACCACACTGTACTTAGAGGCCGTCCTTTCTCTTGCAGGCCAAGCTGGCGCGGAATTTGAGGAGCCAGTCTGTCACCGGTGGAGGCCGTCCCGAGTACCAGGCGCTCAGTGAGCTGGAGGAGAGCGTGGCTCGACTCATGCGTGCCCGGGTGACTGGCCCTGTTGCGATCGGAGATGCGGACCCTGTACTGGGACCCACTGGTAAGGACATGACCGGTTGGACCTCTGTCGTTGCCCTTGCGCTTCAGATCTACATCCTTTCGCACTGACCGACAAATGCGCATAATGCCACCACTCAGGCCTCCCTCGCTGACGCCCTGTCCTCACTCTAAAGCTACTCTTGTGCCTTCCTGCTTTCAGCTGGTGAGGAGGAGGTGGTCCCTGAAGCTCAGAGTGCCAGGCCCTTGGAGGAGGAGGACGACGAGGACCAGGAGGAAGGCGGCACATCAGGGGAATCCTCATCCGCGCCAGGGGATGGCAATGGAGGGGAGACGTCTGGCCTGCAGGAGAGCCAGGGGGAAGTGTTGCAGGGGAGGGCAGATCCTGGGCCCAGTGGGCTCGAGGCACGCGGGAAGGGTCCGGCAGCACGCCGGCCTTCTCCCCAGAGGGGGGAGGTGTTGCAGGGGAGGGCAGATCCTGGGCCCAGTGGGCTAGAGGCACGCGGGAAGGGTCGGCCAGCTCGGCGGCCTTCTCCCCAGAGGGAGAGTCCGCCCTCCAGTCCGGAGACGGTCCTCGCCCAGGAGGTGCGCCTCCTCTATGAGATGTCGGCGGCGTCTGAGCGGCGCCACCAGGAGTTCATGGGGGTTGTGCAACAGATGCCTCAGGCCATTGAGTCCCTGGCTCATAGTGTGGTCGCTTTTGGGGAATCACAGGCCAGGGGGGTCGAACAACTCGCGGCAGCGCACGACAGGGGTGTCCAGCAACTCGCGGCAGCCCAGGACGCGACTCGCGAGATGAGTGGTGCCGTCCAGACACTGGCAGAGCTGATGCAGGCACATACCAGGGCAGTTCGGGCACTCACTTCTGCCACACTCGCTGTGGCGCGGAAGCATCGCCAGGGCACCCGCCGCCCTGCTGCAGCACAGCGGTCTGGCCTCCACCAGATTGCTGCGCTTGCTGCACTGTCAGCCCAGCCGAGTGCCAGTGTCTCTGGCGAGCAGCGCGCGCCTGCCATCAGCCAGCTTGCCCCCATTGGTGCAGCCGACACTGCCACTCCCCCAGCCAAGGTGCGACGAGCTGCTGCTGAGACTGATGCTGGCCAGCCACAGCTGCAGCAGTCAGCAGCCGGCCCCTCCTGGGCCGGGCCTCGTCTAGGCCGACCCCCAAGGGCATCTGCCGACACGCATTGTGGCCCTCATGAGCCTTCCCCCAGCCTTGCCACACCCGCAGGGCCCAGGTTGAGGCGGAGCAGCAGGTCGGGCAGGGGCCAGAGAAGCCTGTCTAAGGACTCGCCCTCTCGGCACACCCATTAGAGTGTGGTGATAGCGGTTTTTTTTATATTGGGGGCTTGTGTTCTGGGGGGGCATTATTTTGGTAAGGCCGAGGATCAAGGCATTTTTTGTTTTTATGGGGGTGTTTGTGTTGTGGAGGGGGGGGCTTATTTTTGTAAGGCCGATGATGAAGGCCATTTGGATGGGCAAGTTTTGTTAGTCCTCCCCAGGTTTTGGGAGTGACAGATGTTTTTGACTGTTTTTTGGGGGTCTTGTCTGTTTTTCTGTTTCATGTGGGAAGGGCCCTGAGTTTGTGAAATAAAGCTTTTTATTTATTCAGCATGTCCACGTCTCAGGTTTCAAGTGGTTGTTGCGTTAACCGGCTGAGGGCTTGCGGTGCGGCTGCCTTCAGGTGCGTTCATTGCCACAGCCCATTCCCTGACAGGGGGCCTAGAAGTGTCGATCAATAAGCCCCCGGCGGACGGCCCTTGGACCTTGTGGCTCCCTCCTGGGCTGGTACTCCTCCTCCTCCTCCTCCTCCTCATGGTCCTCCTGCTCGTCCTCCTGAGGTGGTGGTGCAATGTCAGGTGGCAGTGCCTGAGTCCTGCGGATAGCCAGGTTGTGCAGCATGCAGCACACGACGATGAACTGGGAGACTCTATCCGGCGAATACTGTAGAGATCCGCCGGAACGATCCAGGCAGCGGAACCGCTGCTTGAGGACGCCTATCGTTTGCTCTATGATGTTCCTTGTGGCTTGATGGCTTTCGTTGTATGCCTCCTCCGCTGGGGTCCTGGGCGCGCGGAGCGGGGTCATGAGCCATGTAAACAAAGGGTAGCCCTTGTCCCCGATAAGCCATCCCCTTGGTGGAGGCTGTGCCTCGAACATGTCAGCCACAGTAGTCTGGCGCAGGATAAATGCATCGTGGCTGCTTCCTGGGAAGCGGGCATTGACAGCTAGGATGCGCTGCCTGTGGTCACACACCAGCTGTACATTTAGGGAATGGTAGCCCTTCCGGTTGTGGTAATCCTCGGCATTGTGGATAGGTGCCCGCATAGCCACATGCGTGCAGTCAATGGCGCCCTGCACCATGGGGAAGCGCGCGATCCTGGCAAATCCGACTGCACGCTGCTCCTGCCTCTGTCGGGTCATGGGGAAGGAGATGAATTGGTGTCTCCTCGCGAAAAGTGCACCGGTGACCTGCCGGATGCAGCGATGCACGGCGAACTGGGAGATGTTCGCTATGTCCCCAGCAGTGGCTTGGAAGGAGCCGCTTGCATAAAAGTTCAGAGCCACCGTGACCTTCACTTCCACCGAGAGAGACGTCCTGCACATCAGCTGTGGACGCAGATCTCTGTGAAGCAGCTGGCAGATCTCTGCAACCACCTCCCTTCTGAAGCGCAGCCTCTTAACACAATGCGCCGCAGTCATGGTGAGATAGGACACCTGCTGCCGGTATTGCCTGAGTGGGTAAGGCCTACGTTGCTGACGCCTGATGGCCCCTCTGCGTCTAGGCATGGCTGGCCCTCTCTCACAGCGTCTGCGAGCCCTTCGCACATAATGCTGCAACTGAGGGTTGGACCCCCATACAGCCCCCATAATAAAGTTGAAAACAGTGAAATCAAATGAATCAAATGTCAAAGCACTGGCCAGAAGCCAAAAATACCTCTCCTATGTTGTCCCAAATCAGTAAGCTCTGTCCCTTGGTCTCTGTCCAGAAATCCAAAGCAGTAAAGTCATTGCAGCAAAATGGCTGGGCTTTATAGGTCAGTGTAAGTGCCCTTTAATTAACGCTCCCCGAGGCCCACAGGGCCTCTGTTGCGTTCCACTTCACAGTTCTTAGCAGCGCCATGCCCACATTGGGCGGGCGCCACTGAATTTCCGGTTTGGGGCGCACAAACAGCGTTGCACGACGAGATGACGTCATAAGCTGCGCGCGCAGCTGAGCGGGCGCAAACACTTTGCGCCGGCGCTAAATGTCAACTGAATTTGGGCGTTGGCGCAGATCGGTCTGCGCCCGGGCGCTAAGTGCCTAGCGCTGGAAATATACCCCTCTTATGGCGTTACCAGCTGGCGCAACCAACTGAATTTCTAGGCCAATATCCTTAGAAAAAATCAAATAGGCTTTCTTCCAAAACACCGCACCACCGACCATATCTATACCCTTCACACTCTCATTGAAAAACATATACACCAAACAAAAAATGGGAAAATATTCGCTTGTGTCATTGACTTCAAAAAAGCTTTTGACTCTATTTGGCACGAAGGGCTCTATTACAAACTTCTTCAGTGTGGAATAGGGGGCAAAGTCTATGACCTTATTAAATCGATGTATCTGAAAAATAAATGCGGTGTCAAAATTGGAGACAAACGCACCGGTTTCTTCACCCAGAGAAGAAGCGTCCGGCAGGGTTGCAATTTGAGTCTGACCCTGTTCAACATATACATAAATGAGTTAGCAGGCATGCTGGAGCAAAGCGAGTCACCGGGTCTCCGTCTCCTGGATGGGGAAGTGAGGTCCCTGTTCTATGCGGATGACCTGGTTCTGCTGTCTCCCACAGAACAGGGATTACAGCAACATTTAGACCTGCTCGACAAATACTGCCAAAATTGGGCCCTGACAGTGAATCTAAAGAAAACCAACATCATGATTTTTCAAAAAAGGCCCAGATGTCAGGAAAACAAATACCAGTTTACTCTCAGTGATACCATCATAGGACACACTATGAGCTACACTTACCTTGGTCTAACCATTACAGCATCAGGGAGCTTCAGCATAGCAGTGAATGCACTAAAAGAAAAAGCCCGAAGAGCCCTATATGCAATAAAAAGAAAATTCTACAACATCCAAATTCCAATCAAAATCTGGCTCAAAATATTTGATAGCATAATCCTGCCCATTGCGCTGTATGGTAGTGAAGTATGGGGCCCACTCAATCACCATAGCTACACTAAATGGGAAAAACACACAATAGAAGCCCTACATGCAGAATTTTGCCGAAGCATTCTCCGCACCCAAAGGAAAACACCAACAAATGCATGTAGAGCCGAACTAGGCAGATACCCACTGATAATAAACATCCAAAAACGAGCACTAAACTTTCTAAATCACCTCAAATCTAGTTCCCCAGACACCCTTCATTTTAAAGCCCTCCAGACCCAAGAGCTGAACCCAGAAATGAGCCCCCTGAGTCAGTTGTTACTGAAACTAAGTACTCCTACCCAGCCGGACCCTGACCAGCCCCAGACCAACACTGCTCCCCAAACACCAATCCGAGTGAACCAAATCATTAAACAATGCAAAGAAACCTACCTGGAACATTGGAACAAAATAACCAAAAGCCAAAGCAGATTAGAATGCTACCGGGCCCTAAAAAGAGAATATAAACTGGCAGACTATCTCTCGACCATCAGAGACACAAAACAGAGACAGACCCTCACCAGATACAAACTATGCGACCACCAACTTGCAATTGAAAAAGGAAGATACAAGAAATCCTGGCAACCTAAAGAAAATAGAATATGTGATCACTGTCTGGCCGGCGAGGTTGAGACAGAGGTGCACTTCCTCCTAAAATGTGAAAAATTCAACAAAACAAGAAACATATATTTTGACAAGCTCAGCCTTACAACCCCAGATTTCAAAGAATTGGATGACCTGTAAAAATTAAGAATAGTCCTGGGGGAAGGAGACAGACCATATCTTGGAGCCCAATATGTAACAA